>NC_044031.1:651123235-651430382 GCF_901765095.1 Microcaecilia unicolor | reverse complement strand
ACAGGGATGTGTGTCTCACAGTTTCTCAGAGATTAAGACTGAGGAGGCAGCAGTGAGGAAGGATAAGGCTGAAACAATGAGGATGAACAGCCAGTGACAAGTTCCACAGAAAGTGAGTCTCTTTCCTATCATTACTGATACATACCAGCTTTTATTATGGTATTTATAGAAATATAGAAAAATGAAGGTAGATAAATACCATATGGACTATCCAATCTCTCCATCCATGTCATCCACTATCCCCTTCACTCCCTTAGAGATCCTATGTACTTGTCCCAAGCTTCTTTAACTTCAGATACATTTTTTTGTCTTCACCACCTCTACCTCTTATGGAATTTGCCATACTGGGTCATTCTGAAGGACCATCTAGCCCAGTAATGTGCTTCCAACAGTTTTCAATCTAGATCACAAGTACCTGGCAGTATCCCAAAGAGT
Organism: Microcaecilia unicolor; assembly: GCF_901765095.1. Taxonomy (NCBI): domain Eukaryota; kingdom Metazoa; phylum Chordata; class Amphibia; order Gymnophiona; family Siphonopidae; genus Microcaecilia; species Microcaecilia unicolor. Next base: position 651,429,947 of record NC_044031.1, on the reverse strand, counting down.
AGCAAGATTGCATTTACCAACTCCAGGGATAAGCAATGGCTTTCCCTATGTCTACCTTAATAGTTGTTTATGGACTTTTCCTCCATCCAAACCTTTTTTAAACTCAGGTATACTAATTTCTTTTACCACATCATCCAGCAATGACTCCAAGAGCTTAACTATTTGTTTTAAAAGTATTATTATGCAGCTTCCCGGAGTGTCCCCTCATCCTTGTATTTTTTGAAAGAGTAAATAATCAATTCACATTTACCTATTCCACTCCACTCTATCATATCACCCTCAGCCATTTCTTCTCCAAGCTGAAGAGCCCTGACCTTTTAAACCTTTTCTGGTATGTGAGGAGTTCAATCCACTTAATCATTTTCGCCGCTGTTCTTTGAAACTTTTCTAATTCTGCTATATCTTTTTTGAGATGTGGCGACCAGAATTACACACAATACTCAAGGTGAGGTCACATCAAAAAGTGATACAGATACATTATAGTATTTTTGACTTATTTTCTATGCCTGGCCTAATAATTTCTGGCATCCTGTTTTCTTTTTTGGCTGCCACTGCATACAGGGACTCCTAAAGTGGAACCTAGCATCAAGTAACTATGATTTGTATTATTTTTCCCCAATATGGATCACTAAATATTTGTCAACATTAAATTTCATCTGCCATCTAGATACCCAGTCTTTCAATGTCCTAAGGTTCGCCTGCAATTTCTCACAGTCTGCATGGGATAGGAGGCAAGGTTCTGGTGTGGATTAGGAATTGGTTATTGGATAGAAAACAGAGGGTAGGGTTAAATGGCCATTTTTCACAATGGAAGAGGGTGAACAGTGGACTGCTGAAGGGATCAGTACTGGGACCGGTGCTATTTAACATATTTATAAATGATATGGAAATTGGAACGACAAGTGAGGTGATTAAATTTGCAGATGACACAAAACTATTCAAGGTTATTAAAACACTTGCGGACTGTGAAATATTGCAGGAAGACCTTAGGAAATTAAAAGACTGGGCGTCCAAATGGCAGATGAAATTTAATGTGGACAAATGCAAGGTGATGCACATTGGAAAAAATAATCCGAATCACAGTTACCTGATGCTAGAGTCAACCGTGGGGTCAGCATTCAAGAAAAAGATCTAGGTGTTGTTGTAGATAATATGATGAAATCTTCTGCAAAGTGTGTGGTGGTGGCCAAAAAAGCAAACAGGATGCTAGGAATTATTAGGTAAGGGATGGTGAACAAGACCGAAAATACTATAATGCCTCTGTATTGCTCAACGGTGCGTTCAGTTCTGGTCGCCATATCTCAAAAAAGATATAGCGGAATTAGAAAAGGTTCAAAGAAGGGTGATCAAAATGATAAAGGGGATGAAGCTCTTCTCATATGAGAAAAGGCTAAAGAGGGTAGGGCTTTTCAGCTTGGAAAAGAGAAGGATGAGGGCAGATATAATTGAAATCTACAAAATCCTAAGTGTTGTAGAACGAGTAGAAGTAAATAAATTTTTTATACATTCCAAAAGTACAAAGACTAGGGGAAACTCAAGGAAGTTACATAGAAATACTTTTAAAACAAATAGAAGGAAATATTTTTTTTCACTCAACAAATAGTTAAGCTCTGGAACTCTTTGCCAGAAGATGTGGTAACTAACAGCGGTAGCATATCTGGGTTAAAAAAAGGTTTGGACAAGTTCCTGGAGGAAAAGTCCATAGTCTGCTATTGAGGAAGATATGGGAAACAACTGCTTGCCCTGGGATTTTAGATTGTAAGCTCCTTTGAGCAGGGACTGTCCTTCTTTGTTTTTTGTACAGCGCTGTGTAACCCTGGTAGCACTCTAGAAATGTTAAATAGTAGTAATAATAGTAGGATTTGTAGCATGGATTGTTGCCACGATTTGAGTTTCTGCCAGGTACTTGTGACCTGGCTTGGCCACTGCTGAAAACAGGATACTGGGCTAGATGGACCATTGGTCTGACCCAATATGGCTACTCTTATGTTCTTATGGTCTTAATAGTTTTATGTCATCTGCAAATTTAATCACCTCACTCATTATTCCCATTTCCAGATCATTTATATCTATCTATCTATCTATCTATCTATATGTTAAAAAAGCACCACGGGACCCAGTACAGATTCCTGGGGCAGTCCACTATTCTCCTTTTTATCAAAACACTTTCATTGCATTAAGATTTTGTCATCTTGGTTTCTAACCTAGTCTTTTTCTCTTCCCCGTGTCCTTCTTTTCTCCTCCTCTGCCTCTCTATTCCTTGTTACCCTCTTGTTTGTTTGTTTTGGTTTTTTTTTTTACTCTCCATCAAGTCCAGCATCCTGTTTCCAACAGTGGCCAATCCAGGTCACAAGTACCTGGCAAGATCCCAAAACAGTACAATACATTTTATTCTGCTTATTCTAGAAATAACTGTCAAAAAATACTGGCTTTCTCTACTATCTCTTATAAATCAGCACAAAACAGAAAAATAAGTAGAGAATACATTCAGAGTCACACCCAAATTCTCTGTGCTAATTGAGGTAGCGTCTCATATAAATCCACACGGCTCTTATCACTTCACTCCCTCGGTGAATCTGTGCATGTGTAAGTTGTTTAGTCATAGACTTTTCCCCCAACCTACCTATGCAACACTTATCTTGACAGACTGGCGTGCCCATAAACCCCAACAGGTGCCTGTTTCGCGGTCTTTGCTTTGACAGGGGGGGACGTTTAACACCCAGTTGTCTGAAGTGTGTCTTAGCTATGTCATTGTAAATGACAAGAGATGAAAATCAAAATTTCCCACCCGGTCTATCTAGCATTGATTTGTCTTACTTTGGTAGATGTGCATTCAGGTTCCCATATGGACCCTGGTACACACTCCCTCCCTTCCCCCTCAATATCCCTCAACTAATCTTTCAAAGCAGTACCATCATCATTTAGGGTTGTAACTGCTGCACAAGTTACCCTCAATGTTTTATCATAGATCTAGTGGTTTTATTGTTGTAACTGCGGATTGGTATCTTTAAAGATAAGTGCTGTTTTTCCGGCCCATGGGCGTGTGCATTGCCTGAAAAGTGACAGCTAGGCTCTGTTTCTGCAAACCAATCGGCTCTTTAAAGATAAGTGCTGTTTTTTCAGTGCTTTATTTTGATATGGACATATATTGTTAAAAAAACTAAATAAAATAGAAAAACTACATATTGAAAATGAGAAATAAGATGTAAAGAATATTGGCAAATACCATTATAAGAATACTGTGAAGCACCTAAGTTCTTTTGGAAGGGTTTTGCCAATGATGAAAGAGTAAGAAATACTGCAGATCCTTTCAGCTCTTTAAATCTTTTTAGATTTTGAGCTCTTTGAGGCTTTTCCTTCCTTTGTTATGCGCATTGGTTATTTTTCATTGAGTGCATTTCTAGTAGTGATTTTGCTGTAGTACTTTGTTAATCCACACCCTCCTGCTTATTGTTATATTCAGACCACCCTCACATCCAATACACATGGTGATCATTTTCATTGCTCTTCTCTGGGCCTCCTCTATTTTCTCAGTACCTTTTGAGATACAGCTTTCTGAACCACCCGAAAGCCTATAGATCAATGTAAATAAATAAATACCCAAAGCAGCGCCTCTTCATTCTTTCCCTACTTGTTTCAAAATGTCCTTACTTCAGATTAAAGCTAAAATAAAATATCAAAGTTCTGCGTAAACCAAAATATTAAAGTTCTAAAATAAGTCTCTCATTTATCCCAGTCCTTCTTGAGGTTACTTGCCTCCCAGGAGTACAGCTGAAAAAGTTGGGGAAGAAAAGAGAGGTGCTGTTGTTGGGAGATTTCAATCTGCCGGATGTAGATTGGACGGTTCCGTCTGCGAAATCGGAAAGAAGTAGAGAGATCGTGGATGCTTTTCAAAGTGCTTTGCTCAGACAAATGGTGTCAGAACCCACGAGGGAGGGAGCGACGCTAGATCTGGTACTCACAAATGGGGATAATGTGTCAAATGTCCAAGTGGGTGCCCACCTGGGCAGCAGTGACCATCAAACGGTTTGGTTTGATATGACGGCTGAAGAGGAGAGTGGCCACTCAAAACTCAAAGTCCTGGATTTCAAACATGCTGACTTTAGTAAAATGGGGGAATACCTGAGGAAGGAGCTGATGGGATAGGAGGAAATACAAGAAGTGGAAGGACAGTGGTCCAGACTGAAAGAAGCTATAAATAGGGCCACGAACCTTTATGTAAGGAAAGTAAATAAAAGCAAGAGAAAAAGGAAACCGATATGGTTCTCCAAGCAAGTGGCTGAGAAAATAAAGGCTAAGGAGTTGGCATTCCAGAAATACAAAAAAACTCATGAAAAGGGACACGAGGAGGAATACCGGATGAAACTGAAAGAAGCCAAGAGAGAGATACGTCTGGAGAAAGCGCAAACGGAAGAACAAATGGCTAGAAATGTAAGGAGGGGTGGCAAAATTTTCTTCAGGTATATTAGTGAAAGGAGAATGACTAAAAAGGGAATTGTGAGACTAAAAGATACTGCGAACCGCTATGTGGATAATGATGAAGAAAAAGCAAATTTGCTAAATAGATACTTCTGTTCTGTTTTCACAGAAGAAAATCCTGGAGAAGGACCGCGATGGACTGCAAAAAGTACAAATGAGATTGAAGTGGATAGAGCACCGTTCACGGAAGAGAGTGTGTATGAACAACTTGAAAAGCTAAAGGTGGAAAAAGCCATGGGACCGGATGGGATCCACCCTAGGATATTGAGGGAGCTCAGAGAGGTTCTGGCGGGTCCTCTTAAAGATTTGTTTAATAAATCCTTGGAGACGGGAGAGGTTCCGAGGGATTGGAGATCGGCGGATGTGGTCCCTCTTCACAAAAGTGGTGATAGGAAGAAGCTGGAAACTACAGGCCGTTAAGCCTCACTTCGGTTATTGGAAAAGTAATGGAAGCCATGCTGAAGGAAAGGATAGTGAATTTCCTGGAAGCCAATAAGTTGCAAGATCCGAGACAACATGGATTTACCAAAGGGAAATCGTGCCAAACGAACCTCATTGAGTTCTTTGATTGGGTGACAGGAGAATTGAATCAGGGACGAGCTATGGACGTAATCTACTTAGATTTCAGCAAAGCATTTGACACGGTTCCCCACAGGAGGTTCTTAAATAAACTGGATAGGCTGAAGATAGGACCCGAAGTGGTGAACTGGATTAGGAACTGGTTGACGGACAGACGCCAGAGGGTGGTGGTGAATGGAATTCACTCGGAGGAGCGAAAGGTAAGTAGTGGAGTGCCTCAAGGATCGGTGCTGGGGCCGATTCTGTTCAATATATTTGTGAGTGACATTGCCGAAGGGTTAGAAGGTAAAGTTTGCCTATTTGCGGATGATACTAAGATCTGTAACAGAGTGGACACCCTGGAGGGAGTGGAAAACATGAAAAAGGACCTACGGAAGCTAGAAGAATGGTCTAAGGTTTGGCAATTAAAATTCAATGCAAAGAAATGCAAAGTGATGCACTTAGGAAGTAGAAATCCACGGGAGACGTATGTGTTAGGCGGGGAGAGTCTGATAGGTACGGACGGGGAGAGAGGGATCTTGGGGTGATAGTATCTGAGGATTTGAAGGCGACGAAACAGTGTGACAAGGCGGTGGCCGTAGCTAGAAGGTTGTTAGGCTGTATAAAGAGAGGTGTGACCAGCAGAAGAAAGGGGGTGTTGATGCCCCTGTATAAGTCGTTGGTGAGGCCCCACCTGGAGTATTGTGTTCAGTTTTGGAGGCCGTATCTTGTTAAGGATGTAAAAAGAATTGAAGCGGTGCACAGAAAAGCTACGAGAATGGTATGGGATTTGCGTTACAAGACGTATGAGGAGAGACTTGCTGAACTAAACATGTATACTCTGGAGGAAAGGAGAAACAGGGGTGATATGATACAGACGTTCAAATATTTGAAAGGTATTAATCCGCAAACGAACCTTTTCCGGAGATGGGAAGGTGGTAGAACGAGAAGACATGAAATGAGATTGAAGGGGGGCAGACTCAAGAAAAATGTCAGGAAGTATTTTTTCACGGAGAGAGTAGTGGATGCTTGGAATGCCCTCCCGTGGGAGGTGGTGGAAATGAAAACGGTAACGGAATTCAAACATGCGTGGGATAAGCATAAAGGAATCCTTTGCCGAAGGAATGGATCCTCAGGAGCTTAGTCAAGATCGGGAGGCGGGGCTGGTGGTTGGGAGACGGGGATAGGGCTGGGCAAACGTATACGGTCTGTACCAGAGCCGGTGGTGGGAAGCGGGACTGGTGGTTGGGAGGCGGGGATAGTGCTGGACAGACTTGTACGGTCTGTGCCAGAGCCAGTGGTTGGGAGGCAGGGCTGGTGGTGGGGAGGTGAGGATAGTGCTGGGCAGACGTATGCGGTCTGTGCCTGTGTCAGAGCCGGTGGTTGGGAGGTGGGGCTGGAGGTTGGGAGGCGGGGATAGTGCGGGGCAGACTTATACGGTCTGTGCCCTGAAGAGCACAGGTACAAATCAAAGTAGGGTATACACAAAAAGCAGCAAATATGAGTTATCTTGTTGGGCAGACTGGATGGACCGTGCAGGTCTTTTTCTGCCGTCATCTACTATGTTACTATGTTTTCAGACTCCTCTTCGCTGGTCCTCAGGCCTTTTCCATGCCCCTACCTGGAGATTTTAAAAGTTTGACTGCCATTCCCTTCACTCTTGGTTTCCCTAGCGGAAGCATCTTAGGCAGATACTTGTGCATATTAAATTGTAGGCACATATGTTCCTTTTGCAAATCAGTGTAAATTCTGTGGGAAACACAGTAGCCACCGAATTTGCAGTTGTACAGAAAAGCCTGAAAATTGTCTGATAAGTGGAGAAGATCTAGTCTCTGCGACTTCTTGTCCTATTTGTGGCAAGAGTGTATCAGGCAATAACCATCATTTTTCTTTTCCCTCCTCTTTTTTTCTGGATCTAGATATTTCCTCTAGATCCCACTCTTAAGGTCAACCAGTTCCTGAAGCCCAGAGTTCTGACAGAATGTTCTGAGATGGCTGTGTATGGAGAGGTAGGATCCCTTGTCCACAAGGCAAGAACTGTCCCTTGTATCCCTTCCATTCACTTCACTTCCTGGGCACCCTGACTTCGTCCTCTAGATATGTCATTTCATTTATTACCATTTACATACCGCTTTTATCCAGAGTGGGGCACTAATATACAATACATAATAAAACCGCAGAAACAAGAAAGGTCCAAAATTTCCACAAAAGTCCAACACAAAAAAAAAAAAACCAGGTGGAAAAATAACTTCAAGAGACCAATCCAAGATAATGGGTAAGATGCTCCAAAAAAAAAAAAAACTTTATTGAGGACCCTTTATTGGGTCCTCAATAAAGTTTTTTTTGGAGCATCTTGGATTGAAATACATAATAAAACCACATCAAACATATACATAAAAAATACAATCAGACTCATCGTGGCACTATGTCCCCATTATACTATCTTCTTGATGCCATCGGAGAAACTCTTCACTACTCTGTTCATCTAAATGAGGTTGCAGGAAACACAATGTGTGAACCCTCTGCAACCTTCTAACAATTACCACAGTATGAAATAACCCTGCTGTTAAGCTCTATGTACTACTCCTTAAAGATAAGATAAAGATTCTGCCTCACTCTCATTCTGTTGTTACGGTTTATCATTTCTTTTCCATGGTTACTGATTCTTTCACTGTGCAATTTCATCCCTCTCAGGAGGAAGCAGGATCCTTTTTTCACTGCCCTCAGCACTCATGATGATTGGACTGAACACCTCAGCCCTACCTGTGGTGATCAACCCAGGTGTTTGGACAATGGAGGCTAGTTATTATACAGACGATTTGACCTTAACAGAACCATGGGACTGGACAACAGAGATCAGTAATTTATCAGCAAATCTTTTACCAGAGGACATCTTTATGTACTTCACCATTCCAGTCTTCTGCTTCTTTGGATTGGTTGGGAATGGGATTCTCCTCTGGTTTCTTGGTTTCAAAATCAAAAGGAACAAATTCACCGTCTACATCCTTAACCTGGCCATATCTGACTTTCTCATTCTTCTTGGCCGCATGGTGGGACTTATTCTCTTTGCCTTGGAGTTTATGATTGGATCTCTCTATGTGCCTTTAAATATTTTCAGGATTCTGTCCATATTATATATTTTTGGCTATAACACCAACCAGTATCTCCTAACAGCCATAAGTGCTGAGAGATGCATGTCCACACTTTACCCAATCTGGTATCACTGCTGGCGCCCAAAACATCTGTCCTTCATCTTGTGTGCTATCTTGTGGGCTCTCGCCTCTGTGGTGTCTGGACTAGAATATTCTATTTGCATAGACAAATCATGGTCCTCAGAAAATCTGGAATCCTATACAATGGCGTTCACAAGTTGCCAAGCTGTGTCCCTCTTCATATTCATCCTAGCATTCCTGGTCTTCATGCCCATCATGGTCATATGCAGTTTAACGTTGCTTATCCAGATCTGGAAGAGGTCACAGCGACGCCACTCACCTAAGCTCTACATTATCATTGTGGTCACCGTGTTTTTGTTTCTTATATGTTCCACACCCTTCAGAATTCTCTTCTTCACAAAAGATTATTATAACGTAGACCCCTCAGAGCTCATCATCTTATGCTTCACTCTGCTTTCTACAGTCAGCAGCTGCAGCAACCCATTGATTTATTTCTTTATTGGGAATCATAGCAGGCGAAGAACTACAGGGTCCCTTAAAGCAGTCCTAGAAGGAGTCTTCAAGGATGAGGATCAAGAAATTACAGCTGCACCGAACATTTGTATTCAATTCGATTTGGGCCCTAAATAGTGCCCCAAATACATTATTTGTATTTGGCCAAATAGTGATTTAAGTTTGAATACGAATAAATTGGGGCTCTACTGTGCTACATCGTACTGAAATAAACACTTGATCTCTGATTTCAAGTGGCTTCTTTTATTATTTGTTAAGTTATCTCAGTGCCTATTATTCATATTCAGTATTCGAATTAGGCCAAATAATATTTTTCTTTATTCATATTCGGCCAAATAGTAAAATTTGCTATAGCTCTTACAATAAATCATAGAATATTGGATATCTCAATGGAAAAAAAGAAAGTGACCAGTAAAGACCCTGAATATAGTCCAGTTGACATGTAAGTCTCTCCAGTACAATAACATTGCTCACTTCTTTTGGTTATGAGTAAGATACAGTTTTGTTGTCTGACTCAATGCTGAACTGTATTAGCCCTTGCAAAGATAATTTCTCCCTTAGTATAAACTTACTTCCCCTCTACCATGAGTAAAAATGGATGTATTTTCAGATTATGATCTATGGTTCTGCCAGGGCTTAGTTTCTGAGGGAACAGCCTGGAACAAACTTGAGAGCAGCAGAGGGGTCCTGCCCCAGCCCCTTCCTTCCACGCAGCCTGCAGGGAAGAAAGGGGAAGAGGTGAGCCTGGAGCAGAGTAGAGTACAGTCACTTTGCTCCTGAATCCAGCCCTTTTTCTCTTGTTGGTCTACTCGTCCCCTCTGTCAGCTCCACAGTTCCACTTCATTTTGTCTACACAAATTGTAGTTATTCAGGTAATTGTCAGATAGTGGTTTTAATTTTAGAAATATAAGCAGACCTAGAATCAAAATTGAGTTCCTCTGCATGTCAGAGTGCAGCATTTCCACTGGGCCAGCCCTGTGTAACGAATAAGATTAAAGAAAATATTTGTATATTTTAGGACCCAATTCAGATCATGGTCTTTCTGAATGGGAAATCTAAGTAGTACATTGTTGGTAAAAACTGCTCATCAATACCACATGAACCTGCAGCACTAATCAGTCTTGCAAATTATTGTCTTTGGTCTTGAAAAATTAATATCTGTCCCTTTAAAGCTTACTGCTGCCAGAATTTCTGCACAAAATTTGCAAATTCTCCAAACTTTTGTGCACAAGCTTTGCAATTCTGCAAGTTTGTCATAATTTAAACAATATTACAGCCCCCACTCTATATAGATACTATCTGTATTCTTTCCAGCACCCATAACATCCACCTTTTGTCCAGTTCCGCCTGCACCCCCATATAGCACCAACCTTTTTTTCACCCCCCTCCCTGCACCCACACACCATCCATGCCCCCTGTTTACAAAGCCATGCTAGCGGCTGCTGGTGCACTAATGCTGACACAGCCCATTCACTTTGAATTTATTTATTTAGATTTTGCTCACACCTTTTTCAGTAGTAACTCAAGGTGAGTTACATTCAGGTACTCTGCATATTTCTCTGTCCCAGGAGAGCTCACAATCTAAGTTTGTACCTGAGGCAGTGGAGGGTTAGGTGACTTGCCCAAGATCACAAGGAGCAGCAGTGGGATTTGAACCAGCCACCTCTGGATTGCAAGGCTGATGCTCTAACCACTAGGCCACTCCTCCACTCTTGTTGTGTGGCTTTGTAAACAGGGGGATAGTTTCTTCCAGCCCCCCCCCCCCCCCACCCTCTATCCATCTTTTTTCCAGTCCCTGTTCTAGAATTTTCAGGCACATTGTTTCAGTTTTAGCTTCAGTTCTGCTTTCCTGTTTGTTACTGCTGGTTTCTGATGACGGTTGCACACTGGAATGCCTAACAAACTCTGATAAGACCCCCCTAATGCTACTACTACTACTATTTAGCATTTCTATAGCGCTACAAGGCTAGGGTAATTCAACTGCCTGCTACAGAAATAACTTACAGAGTGAAGATATGGCAGTGACTCATACGTAGGTGCAGGCGACGTATTGTGTACGTATAGCCTTTGTGACAGCTACATAAAATAGATTGGTAGTAGTTATGGGGAGCAGTATAAAGGTACAGTGTACACAGCACAGGTTGGTATATTTCTCTTGGGCAGGTCAGAGTTTGCTTCCTTGTCTAGAGACTATTCCCCAGGAAATATATTTTCCCCCATGACTGTAAGTGAGGAACAATACTTTGCAGCTAGGATCTTTTATTCTTTTTCTTCTTCCTCGCTATTTTGTGAACTTTATACCATAGTGTCTTTTGTTAGACTCTGTAAGACTGCTGACGCTCAGAGCCAATGCTATTTCCTGTATTGCAGTGGTGAGTAATAAAGATTCTTTTTCTTCTAACTTCTTATTTCTATCTGACTCTTTGCATTTCTGAGAGTAGTCAGAACAAAACGCAGCACACCCCATGCACCAACACACCATCCATGATATATGTCTCGATTGGCCCAAATAGCCAGATCACCAGGATTATGCAGGAAAATGCTGAATCCTGCGCCCCTGGGGAATTTTATGCAAATTCTGCGCTGCACAGTCACGCAGAATTCTGGCAGGAGTTGACCAGACTTAGGGGTATGTTTACTAAGGTATGTAAGTGTTTTTAATGCACCTGCAAATTTAAGGTGTGTTAAATGCTAATGCGCTTATACATTTCTATGTATTCACACTCTATAAATACCTGGGTTTCAGCAGTTAATAACTGTGTCAATTTTACTATATTAAACTCTACAGTTATACACAATATAACTTTTATTTTCAAAATTTAAATATTTAAACAATCCTTATATGTGTCCTAGATTATTCAATCATACTCACTCATACCGCCATATGCATATAAAGCGACCCTATCTAATACATCTAATATAGACTATCTTTAAACAATTCTGAACAATCTATGATTTCAACAATACTTAATATTCCAGTCTATTGCCAACTTCAGTAACTTTAGAGCAAGAAACTTGCCCAATACAGTCCTCAGCTGTTACTCATCCATTCTCTTGTTATCCGCTGCTCAAATCTCAATATAAATATTTTTCTGTTGTACAAAGTTTTCAACATATAATCTTCTCCTTGAATTCCATAACTCCATAGATTTTCTCAAATTGTTGTTCTCATCTGTTGTTCAAACAGTCCACAGTAATTATTCATCAATAGTAATTATTCATCAATTTAGTTTATAGGGCTCGCTTGCCAGTAACATTACTCAATTCATCATGCTTTTGACCCAGACCCTATACAGCCTGTGTTTCGCTACAAAAGCGTCATCAGGAGTCGGGTTCCTAGATGAAAATAATACAATAAAGCATGTTGATGATAATCCTGGTTCCTTACTAACAACAAAAAAACAACATAAATAACTTTTAACATCATGTCCATGTGGCCTGTGGTATGTAGGTCATACCATCAGAAAAATTAAAAATAGAATTGCGCAGCATTTAAGTAATATCCACCTCAGTAACCAAGAGGCTCCGCTAGTAGCACATTGGAGCACGGCAGGACACGAGCTCCAGGAATTGCGGTTTGTAGTGTTATTTAAACTACAGAAGAACAATAGAGGGGTCTTTAAGGCTCCTACGCCGGGAGCAACGTACTATTTTCATGTAGGGCACGATCGAACCAGCTGGTCGGAACAGGGAAGTTGAATGGTTGGCTGTATGAAATATTGGGCAGGGTTAGAGGTGTTTAAATCAGGAAGAAGTGCGGGTACCCATACGCATGCGCTGGCGTTTTTTCGCTGGGTGTGAATGCAAGCGTAGGGGAGAGTCCACCCGAGCGGTACCTATGAACTATGAAAAACATGTAAAAGTAAGTGAATATGAGAGATCTTTATTTGGAAATATTGGCAAACAATCCATTACATGGCTATGTATCAAGAAGCACAGAATAAATAGCTTTACAAGTATTACAGTCAACATATATTTAACTCAATCCCACAACAGCTCCCCTTTCATGCCACAACATGATAAAGTAAACATTAGTCTGCTAACTGGTGAGCCAGAGCAACCCCAGAACAGACCTACCACATTACAAGCATATGTTCTGTGAACTGGACTCCCTATAGCCATAACATATGAGAGATCAGCTGTGAAAGTCCAAACACAGCCTTGTCAGTGATGCCTTCACATGCTGTAAGGTGGATCGTACTCCAAAATACATGGACTGCTGCTGCAGTACTTTGGGTACACATGCCATTCTAGACAGCTTATCCATGTATAGGTTCTCATGTGTTACATCAAGACCTATACTACTGGTTAACCACCCAAACCCTTGCATGGAGCTCAGAAAAGGCCAATGAAAACAAAAAAGTGAGGACAGATGTTGATGAAATCCAAACAACTTTATTAACATCTGATTATTAATAAAGTTGATTGGATTTCCTCAACATCTGTCCTCACTTTTTTGTTTTCATTGACTTTGATTTGCGTGAGGATTTTCCTCTCCGCTTGTTGTTGCTTGCTCAGAACAGGCCACCAGATGTAAGCAGGACACCATCCCCTCCACCTACTCTACAAGTTCTTTCAGGGATACGAACAGTAAATAGAACCTACAAGTTATATTCAGTGTGTGTGTGAGAGCCTCATGTGCAGGGCTGCCGAGGGGGGGGGGGGGGGGTGTCAAAATTCTCCGGGTCCGGGCCTCCAAGGGGGGCTTTCCTGCTCCTGACTGGACCTGAGTGATTGCATCCCGACAGGAGCAGGAGAAAGAAAACTCTGTTGCCATAGCCGGGCCCCCCTTGGAGGCTGGGGAGGACCTGGAGGAGCACCTCTAGCGCTGCTTCTCCTGTCAGGAAAGCGTTATTTGGCAAAGTAGTAGTACAATAGATCCTCTCAAGGACCATCACTGTCTGTACCCTCATCAAAAGAAATTGTAGGATGTGATACCTGCCAGCGAGCCTTCTCAAGAGTAGCCCCCACACTCTGGAATTTACTCCCAGAGGGGCTACGTATAAATCAAGACTGCCTCTACTTCAGGAAGCAAGTGAAAGCCTGGCTTTTCTCCCAAGCCTTTAATACGTAGGGTGACTTTCTATTAGAGAGCTGCACGGCTTCCGTCCCCGCGGGAATCCCGCGGAACCCGCAGGATTCCTGCGGGGACGGAGGCAGTTCCTGCGGGATTCCCACGGGGATGGAAGCAGTTCTGCGGGGTTCCCACGGGGACGGAGGCAGTTCCTGCGGGGTTCCCGCGGGGATGGAACCAGTTCTGTGGGCTTCCCGTGGAAGTGTAAGCTGCACCTGCACCTGCACCAGCCTCTCATCTACCGAATACCAATTTATTTGAGTGCTGTCTCCTCCTCCTCCTCCTCTTCTTCCTTGCTTTAACAGCATAAATGTGGAAAGTCTTCCATTAAGGAGGTGGTAGAGTCACAAATGATGACGGAATTCAAAAAGGCGTGGGATGAACACAGAGGATCTCTAGTTAGAAAATGGAAGTTATATAAAAGCTAACCTTAAATGGCTGCATGTGTGTGGATATGTCAAGTGACACTTAGATGGCGACTCTGGCTGTGATGAACTAGAGCTGATACCGGGCAGACTTGTATGGTCTGTGTCTCATACATGGCAATCTGGTGTAGGATGGGCTGGAAAGGGCTTAGACAGCAACTTCAGTGGCTGGAACATGAGGACAGTGCTGGACAGACTTTTACGGTCTGTGTCCCACAAATGAGAACATGAATAGGCTGGAGTGGGCTTCGATGGCAACTCCAGCAGTTGGAACATAAGGATGGGGCCAGATAGACTCCTGTGGTCTTTGTTCCAGAAACACGAAAGAAAGACCATAATCAAGTATATAATATCACACTCGTTGATTTAATGATGAATTGATCATGAGCGTGACTATTGGGCAGAGTGGATGGACCGTTCAGGTCTATTTGCTGTCACTTACTATGTTACTATTAATCCTCTTGCTCCCAGGCTGGTGCACAGACCTCAGCTCTGACACAGGCACGAGAATCAGATGTCACCTGACCTACTGGCGCGTGCATGTGGCGGCCTATCAGCACACACTGCCAGTGAATCAGAGACAAATCTTACATGTGCGCACCAGAGTGTTCCAAGTTCCAACTTCTGTTCCTTCCTTGCCTACAGTGCTGTGGCTCAAATCCAGAAAGAGACTGAGGGAGCTGACTGGAACTTTCTTTTATGTACTATTAAATTCTTGTGGGGATGGGTTAAATTCTTGCGGGGATGGGTGGGGACGGGTTGGGATGGTTTAAATTTTTGCGGGGATGGGTGGGGATGGGTAAGATTCCAGTGGGGATGGGTGGGGACGGGTAAGATTCCAGCAGAGATGGGCGGGGATGGGTTGGATTTCTGTCCCCGTGCAACTCTCTACTTTCTATACACCCATTCTGCACCTGGACTAGCTTGCTACATGCACTGTAACTCAGAGCAGTTCCATATCTCTTGCTTAACAATACAAAGAACTTGCCTTGATTTTAGCTAGCCATCAAATTATCCCAACTGACTTTGTACCACGCATCTTGTACCCATCATATATCTGCTCTTGGTCCCTCAGCTTTATGGTAAGCCATATTGTAGAAAACCTTTAGCATCATATCTACATTAGTTGAATGCTCTAATGCATGCTTATTAGGTGTATTATAAGTATTATGCTAACTTTCTATTATATCTCAGGTATTTGAATTCCACTGCTGTTAAATGTGTACATTTTTAATACTGTTTCACGGTAGTTCTATTATTAGGTTTCAGTTTACTGTTTTCAAGTTTACTTCATTTATTGTATTTATTTTTATTCTTGGTTATTTTACTATTGTTAAGCTGTTAACAAAATTGTAAGTTTTATGTTAAACTATACCTGCTGTACACCGTCTTGGGTGAATCTCTTGAAAAAGGTAGTTAATAAATCCCAATAAATAAATAAATAAATACACAAATAAATAGCAGAACCACTATCCTATCTGTAGAGAGCATGTGACCTCACTGCAGTAGAGACAGTAGCAATGGCACACACATTACCTAAAACACTGGGTGATCGGGGATAGGTACTTGGTGAAGGCGGTTAGCTTGGCAGAGTTTAAAAAGGGGTTAGACGGTTTCCTAAAGGACAAGTCCATAAACCACTACTAAATGGACTTGGGAAAAAATCCACAATTCCAGGAATAACATGTATAGAATGTTTGTACGTTTGGGAAGCTCGCCAGGTGCCCTTGGCCTGGATTAGCCGCTGTCGTGGACAAGATTCTGGTCTTGATGGACCCTTGGTCTTTTCCCAGTGTGGCATTACTTATGTACTTATGCAAGTATGGATTTGTCCCTAGTGTGGAATGCGGATCAGTGACTCCCATAAGCAGAACAGTTAGTTACCTCATCAACGGAGAAGTCTGCAGGGATGGTGTGATGTGGTGTTCAGAATGAGGCCAAAGAAGGAAGGGCAGGGGGGCAGCTGGACTACAGGAATGGGGTGGTTTGGACTACAGGAATAAGAACCAATATCAATGTAGGTACACAGGGGCACACGCTATCCACCCTCTAGGCAGCGTAGGAGCCTTAAAGACACCTCTATTTTTCTTCTGTGGCCAGTCAGAGAGCCACAGTGCCACTTGAAACTAAGTACCAAACAAAAAGTCAATTCTGTAAAAAAAGAGAGAAAGTATATTAGATGCCTACAGAAAAGCTATGTGTATACTACTATAATATCTCTTAATAAAGGGCCCTGAAAGAAAGTTCAGTATAGGCTGTGAAGTTGAAAATTGTTTATATCCAAACATAGTAACATAGTAGATGATGGCAGAAAAAGACCTCCACGATCCATCCAGTCTGCCCAACAAGATAAACTCACATGTGCTACTTTTTGTGTATACCTTACCTTGATTTGTACCTGTCCTTTTCAGGGCACAGACCGTATAAGTCTGCCCAGCACTATCCTCGCCTCCCAACCACCAGCCCCGCCTCCCACCACTGATTCTGGCACAGACCGTATAAGTCTGCCCAGCACTATCCCTGCCTCCCAACCACCAGTCCCGCCTCCCACCACCGGCTCTGGCACAGACCGTATAAGTCTGCCCAGCACCATCCCCGCCTCCCGCCACCGGCTCTGCCACCCAATCTTGGCAAACCATCGGGAAATGTTTATACCCTATGGATTAGTGGGTCCTAATTGTTTATGGATGCCTACTGAAAAAAATATTTTTTCACTGAGTTTGATTATAATTTCACTTTTTTGGGTGATTGCACCACATGTAAAATAAAGGCTGCATTTATAGAGAGTACTATATGATGTAAAGAGCTTTCAAGTGAGCCATTTTTTGGCTTGATTCACTCATTGAAATGTATGCTCGGCTAAAGACTTTGCCTTTCAAATAGGCATTCTACCAGACTGTATAGGGAGTAATAGGTTTGTGTCAGATGTTTGTTCAACACTGCTCCTCCCCCCCCCCCCCCCCCCCCCCCCCCCCGCAACACACATATCTCATGACAAACATAGACACGGAACCTTAATGTGATGTGACATAGAGGACAGGAGAATTGCCATTGCTCACTTGTCTCCTTGTGGTACTGAAAGACAACCACATCAACATACTACTCATACCTAGTAATCTACCCTACATAGAGGTAATTCCTTGCTTCTCCCTCATAAACTTCTTCCAACCATGCTGGCCATCTACCTCTTTAACATTGCTTTTGACTTGTAACCACTCGCTTCCACCTACCTCCTCTCCTCTTTCCTCTACACATTAATTGATTTGCTTGCTTTATTTTTTGTCTATTAGATTGTAAGCTCTTTGAGCAGGGACTGTCTTTCTTCTATGTTTGTGCAGCGCTGCATACGCTGTGTAGCACTATAAAAATGCTAAATAGTAGTAGTAGTAGTACCTAGCCTACATCCGATGTACACATGATAAAAGGTTAAAATATGAATATTGGTAACAGCTAAAAACTATACACTCTCCAGTACACCTACTTCTTATGTGCACATTATAAAAGTCGGGAACACAAAAGAGGGAGTCCAAAGTACACCTGACACAGGAGCAAAAAGCAAAAACACAAGGTGCCTTCAAGGGTGGGAGCGTCAACTCAATATTTATTAATCAGACATTTTAAATGTCATAACTGGTTAAAGGCCATACAATGAGCGTGTACTGCATCACCAATGATGTACACAGTGCATCACCCCTGGAGCCATGTCTGCTTTTCTATTCCAGTCAATCAAAAACTAGTAGGATGGACTTTTTATCTACCTACCTCTGCAGTCCTACTAGTTTTTGGTTGACCTATGTCCCTTCCCTACTTCGTTTGACTGCACTTTCCTCTGTAGGGGATCCTTCCTTGTTCTTCAGGCTCTGCTTTTCCATTCCCACATGTGTGACCCTGGGAGCACCATTTCACAACAGGGTCACTGTTCAGGTGTCTGGCCCTTTGATATTGTACATGAGAACTAGGTTACTTGTTAGCAGGATGCACAAGTCCAGACTTTGCTTGTTTAGTTTAGTTTTTGCTTTATATACTGTTGTTTGGAAAAACCATTACAGTGGTTTAGAATCAATTCAATATAAAAGAATAATATGAGGAGGAAAGAGATGCAAGAAATTACATTTTTATAATACAGGTTTAAGAAAAAACAGTAGGTTCCACTGTACATTCTGTCGCTGTTTTCTTCCTGTTATAATTAATTAATTACCAAATGCATTTTGATATAGGAATGCTTTCAGGTGTTTCCTGAAACTGGTGAAAGAATGTTCTATCCAGAGATAATTTGGTAAGAGATTTCAGAGACACTTTCAGGCTCATTTTCGAAAGAGAAGGACGTCCATCTTCCGACATAAATCGGAACATGGATGTCCGTCTCCCAGGGACGTCCAAATCGGTATAATCGAAACCTGATTTTGGACATCTCCAACTGCAGTCCGTCGCAAGGACGCCCAAATTTCAAAGGGGCGTGTTGGAGGCGTGGTGAAGGCAGGACTTGGGCGTGCCTAACACTTGGACGTCTTTGAGCCATAATCAAAAAAAGCAGGGACATAACATGGATGTTTTCACCCGGATGTGTTTTTATAATGAATAAGGCACAAAAAGGTGCCCCAAATGACTAGATGACCACCGAAGGGAATCGGGGATGACCTCCCATTACTCCTCCACTGGTCACTAACCCCCTCCCACCCTCAAAAAACATCTTTAAAAATATTATGTGCCAGCCTCTATACCAGCTTCACATGTCATACTCAGGTCCATGACAGCGCATGCAGGTCCCTGGAGCAGTTTTAGTGGGTGCAGGGCACTTTAGACAGGTGGATCTAGGCCCATACCCCCCCTACCTGTTACATTTGTAGAGGAAACAGCGAGCCCTCCAAAACCCACCACAAACTCACTGTACCAACATCTGGGACACAGAAATATCCAGTGTACCTGAATGTAACTCACCTTGAGCTACTACTAAAAAATGTGTGAGCAAAATCTAAATAAATAAATAAATAAAATAAATAGGTGCCCCCACCCGTAAGGGCTGTGGTAGTGGTGTACAGTTGGGGGTAGTGGGTTTTGGGGCTCAGCCCACATGGTAAGGGAGCTATGTACCTGGGAGCAATTTATGAAGTCCACTGCAGTGCCCCCTAGGTTGCCCGGTTGGTGTCCTGGCATGTCAGTGGGACCAGTGCACTAAAACTTCTGTCTCCTCCCACATCCAAATAGCTTGCATTTGGATGTTTTTGACATGGACGCCTTTGTTTTTGAAAATCGCTAAAAGTCAAAGACGTCCATCTCTAGTGACGTCCAAATCCAAGGACATCCTTGGTATTTTCAAAACGAAAGATGGACGTCCATCTTGTTTCAAAAATACGGTTTTCCCCGCCCCCCGGTTTTGGACATTTTACAAAGATGTGCAAATCGCAACTTGGATGTTTCTTTCGAAAATGCTCCTCCATGTCTAGGCAGGAAACTTACAGAATACTGTATGTTGCTCGCATGCTTGCTACATTCAGGGGCTCTATTTATGCCAGGTCTATGGCAGATATAAATGGGGGCATCTAAATGTATACTGTATTAATATTGGGTGCCCAAATGTACACTAGTTTTCTGTATAGGCCCTTGGGCACTCAAGTGTCCATACAAAATAGGCTTTCATTTCACCCTACATTACTGGGGTGCTTACATGGAAACATCCTGTTGTAGAATTGCCTCCTGGATATTGCCACAGCAGCACTGTTCCCTCCACATATAGTCCTGACAGTGGGTGGTGCTGTTTAACTAACACATTTTCAATAGTGATGGACAGGCAAACTCTGCAGGACTCCAGGGAAACTGCCTGTTCTAGCAAATGTTGTAGTGAATCAGCACCCCCTACTGGTAGAACTAGAGGTGGAGGACTCCTGCTCAGCTTAGAGGGAACAATGCTCAGCAGCCTGACCAGATATTCAACAGCTCTATCTGGTAAGTTCCACTGAATACCTGGGTATGACTCAGTCAGTGGCAGATAACCAGGAAAAAAGCCTTTCCTACCCAGCTATATTGGTGCCTTAGTTTTTGAACTTACTTTGAGATATTTTCATTTTCTTCTTGGATGTCAAAGTTACTGAATTTCTGCTCCTTTTTTGGAGAATTATTGTGCCAATAGACAGATTTTGCATGTGATAGGGTTATTACATTCCCCTTTAAAATATACAACTCGAGAATTATCATTGGCTCTATTGTCAGTAAATGGTGGTGGGGGTATAAGTGCAAATAGCCTGCTGTTTGCAGGAAAGGTTGTTAGTGATATAGGATGTAAGAATAAAACTCCCTTATCCAACCTTCCTTGGAGGAAATGCTTGGGATCTACAGAGGGAGTTCTGAAAGCCAAGGTGGTCTGGGACTGGAAAGGAAGTGCCCATTCTCTTATCCTTCTGTCTCCCAATAGGTTCCAGTTGACTGCTGGAGGATCTTGAGGTGAGAGGAGTGACATGGAGGGGCATAATCAAAAGGGGCACCCAAGTATTCCTGAGGACGTCCTCGCAGGATGTCCCGGGGAAGGGGCACAGAAACCCATATTATCAAAACAAGATGGGTGTCCATCTTTCATTTCGATAATACAGTCGGGGACGCCCAAATTGCGAAATTTAGGTCAACCTTAGAGATGGCCGTCCTTAGAGATGGTCGTCCCCGATTTTCGGCGATAATGGAAATCGAGGACGCCCATCTCAGAAATGACCAAATGCAAGCACTTTGGTCATGGGAGGAGCCAGCATTCGTAGTGCACTGGTCCCCCTTACATGCCAAGACACCAACCGGGCACCCTAGGGGGCACTGCAGTAGACTTCAGAAATTGCTCCCAGGTGCATAGCTCCCTTACCTTGTGTGCTGAGCCCCCCAAAACCCACTCCCCACAACTGTACACCACTACCATAGCCCTTATGGGTGAAGGGGGGCACCTACATGTGGGTACAGTGGGTTTCTGGTGGGTTTTGAAGGGCTCACATTTACCACCACAAGTGTAACAGGTGGGGGGGGGGATGGGCCTGGGTCCGCCTGCCTGAAGTGCATTGCACCCACTAAAACTGCTCCAGGGACCTGCATACTGCTGTCATGGAGCTGGGTATGATGTTTGAGGCTGGCATAGAGGCTGGAAAAATATTCTAAAAATATTTTTTTGAGGGTGGGAGGGGGTTAGTGACCACTGGGGGAGTAAGGGGAGGTCATCCCCAATTCCCTCCGGTGGTCATCTGGTCATTTAGGGCACATTTTTGTGGCTTGGTCGTAAGAAAAAAAGGACCAGGTAAAGTCGTCCAAGTGTTCGTCAGGGATGCCCTTCTTTTTTCCATTATCGGTTGAGAACGCCCATGTGTTAGGCACGCCCAAGTCCCGCCTTCGCTATGCCTCCGACATGCCCCTGTGAACTTTGGTTGTCCCCGTGACGGAAAGCAGTTGAGTACGCCCAAAATCGGCTTTTGATTATGCCGATTTGGGCGACCCTGTGAGAAGGACACCCATCTTGCGATTTGTGTCGAAAGATGGGTGCCCTTCTCTTTCGAAAATAAGCCTGCTAGTGAGTCAACCAAGGAGAAGAGAAGTGATTCAAGGCATGGAAGCCAAGTTTTGAAAATTATTGGGGGTGCTAAGCACAACAAGAATCAGCCCTATATAGAAAAACGTTAAGGAGTTAGTTCAGTATTGGTAGTGTTCAAGCACTCACTGAACTTACAGCTGGCATCTGTGATTCAAGGAGTCTACAGAGGAGATAGCTGGTAGTAGATATCTGGCCACTGGATTGAGAATGAAGAGAGCTGAGGAGAAGATGTGCCTTGCCATTCTGTGCTCTGAAATGTCGTAGTTACAAAGGAGAGTGGAAGAGAATCCAGGAACAAAGGGATCCACTTTGCTTTTTTTGTATTCCCATCTATGTGACGTGAAGGATAATTTTGTTTTGTCAGTATTTAACTGCTATATTCTGTGTTTAAGTCAAAGGCAATAGAGTGGGGTAAGAACTCTCTATTTACTATGTAGGTACAGTAAAAGGTACAGGGTACAGTAAAAGTTCTCTATTTTAAAAATTTAAGTCAGCAGGTTAGATAAAAGTTCTGTATTTGTGCTTGATTCCCACTCACCCCTCCCAGCACCCACTAACCCCAAGCTCAATGAAGAAAATAGGAGGGAATTTCTTCACCATAGGGCTTAATTGGGAATTTTCATCAGAAAGTGAATAACCCTTAGTAATAGATGGATTCCAGATCCTTTGAAGTTCATTGTGAAGGAAGCATAAAATAATAGTGTAAAACAGACATGCCAAGTCACAAGCATTACGAGTATGACACATGCATTTGAGTCCCACCTCTAGCTCTCATGCCTAAGCGCTCATCTCTCAAGCATTAGCTCCTTGATTCCCACCCCCACATTCTGGTATCTCTCTCTCTCTCTCTCTCTCTCCCTTGCCTCCTTCTTGCAGTCTAGCATTTCTTTCTCTCCCCACCCAGAGGGGGTTAACTCTTCCTCTCTCCTCCTCCCCCATGACCCCTCAAACTTGCCATTGTGGCCAGTAATGGGGCAACACTAAACACAGTCTCTCTAGCTGGCCTATGGTCTTCCCTCTACCATGTCCTGCCTCCTCCAATGCAATTGCCTATTTCTGGCAAATGAGGCAAAGCAAAGGAAAAGCCATTGGGCAGTCAGAGTCAGATTATGTTGAACATTGCTCCATTGCCATCCACAAAGACAAATCTGGAGGGCTAGTGGGGGGGGGGGGGGTGTAGGGTGTAGGAGTAGAGAGGAGGGAGGCCAGGACTGGGGGAGGAAGAGGTGAGAGGAAGAGATGCTGGGACTGAGGGGGAGGGGAGAATAAGAGATACTAAGATCTGAGAGTGAAAGAGGAACAAGGAGAGATGGTAGCCTTGTGGGAGGGGGGAGAGAAAGAGGAAAAGATGCTGGGCCCATGGGGGTGGGGATTAGGAGAGAGAGAGTGAGAGAAACAATTGGTAGACTCTTAAGAAGGGGGCAGGAGGGAGGAAAGAGAGAGGGAGAAATGCTCTAAAGGGACCATCATGAACAGCATTAAGGACAAAACAAAAAAAAGTTATATAAAGGTATTTTTGTTCATTGGTTTCTGAGGTCTTTTTTCTTCCTTAATAATATGGTGTGAAGATTAAAATTCACTATATTTATTCTTAGTCTTTATTGGAGACTAGTAATAAAGCCCCGTTTCTGATGCAAATGAAATGAGGGCTAGTAAGGTTTTCTTCTGTGTGCATGTGGGAGTGTGTGTGTCCCTGCCCTCTGCCCTCTCTCCCTTCCCCTGTGCTGTCTGTCCTCTCTGTCCCCTCCCCCCTCGGAGTCGAGTCCTTCAGTGTTAAGTTTCCTGCTGTGCTGTGTTTGTGTTACAGAGATAGTGAGGGCTTCTGCCCTCTCTCCCCTCCCCCCTCTGAGTCCTTCACTGTTACAGAGAGAGCGATTTGATATCGTGCTTTGCTGTGTTTTCCTTCACTGTTTGTTTTACAGAGAAAGCGAGGGCGGGGCAGACACTCATGGGGAAACTGGATATCTCTCCCCCTTCACACTTCCGGCTGGAGGCTTCATTTAGAACGTTGGTGGTGCCTTTTATATATAGAGATTGTAGTTTCACTAATAGTGTTGGATTGAGATTGTCTACATTGTTTGGAGGTGATGCAGTATCCTCTCATTTCAACACCTGTGTCTCCAGAAGCATGTGCCAAGGGCAGAAGGGTTTGGACAACCATTGTGGTTGGCAATTCAATCATTAAGAATGTAGATAGGTAGCTGAATAGTGGATATGAGGATCACTTGGTAACTTGCCTACCTAATGCAAAGGTGGCAGACAACACATTACCTAGATAGGATTTTAGACAGTGCTGGAGAGGAGCCAGCTGTCTTGATATATGGAGATACCAGTAGCATAGGAAAATGTGGGAAGGAGATACTAGAAGCCAAATTTAGGCTTTTAAGTTGAAGATTGAAATCTAGAACCTCCAAAGTAGTATTCTCAGAAATGTTCCACATTCTAAACTCAGGATCCAAGAGTTAAAGAGAGCCCCAGAGTCTCAATGAGCGGATCAATTTATGGATGACATATAAGTATTCAAAGTTGCTATATAGTGACAGAGGATTGCAAGGATTTTTGGAGGGGTCTTGTGAGAGCAGGAGCCTGGGCATTTATCCACAAATTTCACTTGCCATTTAGCTGCTCAGGCTCTGTCTCACTCTCTCTCTCTCTCTCTCTCACACACACTCTCACACACAGTGTATCTGTGTGAAACACTCTCTCGCAGTCACTGTGTCTCACATACGCACTCGCACACACTCTCATTCAAACACACACACTCTCATTCTCACACATACACTCTCTCTCTCACAGACACACTCGCACCCAGACTCACTCTCTCTCTGTCACACACACACACTCGCACATTCACTCTCTCTCTCTCACACACAGTCACTCTCACACACACTCTCTCAAACATACACACTCCGAGGAAAACCTTGCTAGCACCCGTTTCATTTGTGTCAGAAACATGCCTTATTTACTAGTATACATATAAAAAATCAACAACCTGCCTCCACGAATATGTCTATGATTGGGGTTCAGGAGAGCTTTGGACAAGTTCCTGGAGGAAAAGACCATCAAAAATTATTAGATATATAGACTTTGGAGAGCCATTGCTTATCCATAGAAATGAGTTATGAGAAATAAATCTATTTTTTGAGAACTGTTGGGCACTTGTGACCTAGACTAGCCACTGTCAGAGACAGGATGCTGGGCTTGATGTTATGTTTATGTTTATTGAGTATTTGATATACTGCCATTACTGATGTATCAAATCCTAGTGATTTACAATAAGAATACTATAACATTAAAATTAAGGAAAGGAACGCCATAATTAGCAAAGAAAGTTATTAACATTCATACCAAGGGCATTCATGACAATTATACACAACAAATACCAACAAAAACAGAAATATGTTTTTTCTTAATGAAATTCTATTTTTCAAGTGTGGTTCAGGCTTGACTAGATAACATTAAAATAACAGTGTTTTTTAAAAGTTGAGTGGGCTGACTGCTGAATGGCAATGCAAAACAAGTACAATAGGAAAATAATCTTGAAAGCTTATTTTTCTCCCTACCAAACATGGCTCCAGGAGAGGGGGAATGCCAGCGCTCTGTCCTCATCAACTATCCCAGGCTTTGTCCACATGGTTCCCTATAGCTACATATACAGTTCTTTTCATTGGATATGTTGGAAAGCATAAAATGTTTGTTTGGAGACATACAGAAAATCTCAAAAGAAACCGTTAGTGGCTGCACTGATGGTTATTATCATTATAGAGCATGTGATGATGAAGCGATAACATGCATTTAGTCTCAGGGAGTGAGAGTAGGACACAAGAACTGCTGGGGACTGAGGAGGCAACTGAAACAAAAGAAGAATCAGTGATTGTTCCAGAGAAAGTAAGTTGTTTTCTGCTAATCTCAGCTTTGATTATGCTATTGTTCAGTTTCATTAGAAATCTTTCATTGCAGTCAGATTTTCTACTCATTCTTTCTCACACACACACACTCTTTGTCTCCATCTCTTGCTCCCCTTTACCTCTCTTATCCGTTATTCTTCCTTCAGCTTTTTTCTCTCTCATGTTATGTACCTCTCTGTCTCTTGTCTCTTTTGCATATCAAATCCGCATTTCATAGACAATTAAACATTTGCATAGCACTGGTTCTAGAACATGGATGGTAAATTCTGTCCTCAAGAACCAGGCACAGGTATGGTTTTCAAGACATTGAACATGAACATTCATAGAGGGAGAAATTTCTCAACCACCTGTGCAAGCTAATTTTCAAAGGGATATGTCCCCCAGAGTTTCCCTTTGAAAATTGGAGCTGATAGTGGTATGCAAGTAATTTATTTCCAATATTTCACTTGTCTCCTGTTAAACCTTTTTTTTTTTTTTTACCGAAGACCTCAGCTGTGCCACTTGTTGAATTAGTTTTATCAACCTCAACAAGATTTATGCACCCACCTCCTCATCAGTCTAAGGTGCCATATTTTATATACCATATGCTTATTTCTTTTACTGACTCTGATTTAACTTATCCTTCTTTCAAATATGTATAACTTCTTTAATGTAAGATTATAATCATTTACTTTACTTTACTGAAATAGTACTCATCTTAGGCTGTATTCCAATCTGGGGATTATTTAGTCCAACATAGCCTATGTTTCGCCATGGAGCTTTCTTAAGGAACACCTCCTACGATAGTAAGAAGAACAAGTGTTATTTTGTATTCTCTCATATAATTTCAAATACAAATCCTAGCTTTAATTTACCCATTGTTAACGGCGTCAGCACTTCCAGCCTTCTCTTTTGCTGTGAAATGGCGGCGGCGTTTCTCTTCCCCTTAATATTTATCTACCCTCGTTCACCTGATGGTACCAGAGGACAAGTGAAATATTAGATAGCATAGATCTCCTGATTGAAGATTGTGGTTTAAGTAATTTATTTCTTGCATATTTTGAACTGCTTTGAAGCAGTTACATTTATGCATGGGTTAACCCCTGACTTAACCCTGCCTGTATTTGTATGTGGGCAACAATATGACCTCTTTGATCAGTAGTTGGGTTTTTACATGTGCTTAAGTAGGAATAGTTTTAAAATATCCTTTTATATGTGGCTAAACACTTGTTTGCCTGCATCAAAAGTTTCAATAATTACCATCAGGCTATGTTTACATGTATTTGATCCAGAAATGGGTTAATTATTGTATGTTCTATTCTATAGGAGAGCTGCAAAAGTGGACGACTGTAGCTCACCACGTTTAGAAGTACTCACAGAATGAGTAGTGTAGCCAACAGAGCTCTTCCAAAAAATAACAGGAGGACGAAGGAAGGATAAAAAACTTTATTCTTGAGAAGACGTGACACAGTACTGTGTTTCATCTAAGTGCCTGCTTCAGGGGTCTAAAATCAAACAATATACAGTAGTATAAATTATGCACATATATAAAAAAAATAAAATATAATACATAAATTACATTAATAAAAGTTATATTTAAACCATTATAAGATAAATAATAAAAAGATTATAAATAATATGCATACAAGAGCAGAGAAGAAGGGGAATTTTGTGCCGAATACTTAAATTTATGCATACACATGTATACTACAAATATAACATGTTAATGATTAAAGCATGTATAACAAACCACTTTATTCATGTATTCTTCCAGATCATATATGCCTTTTTGTCTTTTCATCACATCACCCCTATTCTCTTTCCTATATGAGGGCTCGTTTTCTCGTTTTTTCCTCTTTCTCTTTCAGCTCAGCCTTGTGCATATCACATTTTGGATTTGTTTATGTCTTTTCTCTCTGTCCTGTTTTCGCTCCCTTTCTTCTTGCAGAGTTATACACACACCACTGTATCGGTAGTTCTGAATTGGCACTCGTTGGGCATGTGTAGGCACCTACATGGCTTAGTAAAAGGGCCCCAAAGTTTTTTTATCCTTCCTTCATCCTCCTGCTGTTTTTTTTGGAAGAACCCTGCTGGCTACACTACTCATTCTGTGAGTATACTCTATTCCATTCCATGATTTCTATTCTGCTCTTAACCTAACGTTGCAAAGCATTTTACAGAGCAATAAGAGAAATTCCCAACCAGAAAAGATTTACATTTAAAAAAAGTGCATTACTAAAAAATCACTATCATAATATATTACAAATCATTTACTACTCATCAGGATATTGAGATGAAAGTAAGTATGTTTTAAGTGCTTTATGAAAGGAAATGTAAGGAGTAATTAAATGAATTTCAGCAGGCATACTGTTCCATATTTTAGCTCCATGAAATGCAAATGAATGTTCCCATACAAATTTCAAACTGATATTGATTACCTTAAGAACCAGATGTCTTTGTAGATCCAGAGTTGCCTATTGCTAGTTTAGAACTCATGGGCTGGAGTTTGGATGGTGAGCAGGTCCACAGGACAGTAGCTACAACAGCCAGTTAAACTGAATGTGGTGGACATGTCATGTGCAAAGTGATGCACATACAGAAATACAATGTTAAATATGCTTATACAATGATAAGTTCCACATTTGGAGTCACCACACAGGAAAAGGATCTTAGACTTGTTTTGAGTAAGAATTATTTGAAAAACAATGGGTAAGAAAATAAAAGATATGTATAATGCCTCTGTATAGATCCATGGTGCAGCCACATCTTGAATATTGTGTGCAGATCTGGTCACCCCAAATCAAAAACGATACAGTGGAACTGAAGAAAGTATAGATAAGTATGTCAATAATGATAAAAGGATATGGAAGAACTCCTTTATGAAGAAAGGCTGACTAGATTAGGGTCTTTCTATTTGGAGGTGAGATGTTTTTTTTTTGGGGGGGTGGATAGTGGTATATAAAATCATGAGCAGGGTCTCACAGTTCAGTAAGGAACCATTATTTACACCTTTAAAAACTGCACCAACACCAGGGGACATGCCATGATATCAGATTCCAGTGCTTGATTGTTGTTTAGTGATAAAATAATTTTTCCAGCTTGTTTAAAAATTCTGCTATTTATTAGTTTCATTGATAAATCAAACAAGCCAGTGGGGTAAATATTACAGTGGGGGCATAAATCCAATAATTTCAAATCTCAGCACTTGCAGGTTGACTTATTACAATTTATATTTACCTTAAACAAAACACCCAAGAGCCATCAGTGACGACTCATTTCACATGAACAAACTGCTCATGGCTCGCCTTCATTCTTCACTGTGGTTAAACCTATACACCTTCTTATCAGATAAGTGCTTTAGTTTACACGTGGTTGTTTTAACAATTTTAACAAGATATGAGACAAAAAAAGATTAATTAATAAAATGTTTAGAAGGTTAGATGTTTGACCACGCTGGCATTGAACTAATGAAGAGTGAAGGCGAGCCGTGAGCAGTTTGTTCATGTGAAATGAGTCGCCACTGATGGTTCATGAGTGGTTTGTTTGAGGCAAATATAAATTGTAATAAGTCAACCTGCAAGCGCTGGGATTTGATATTATTGGATATACGCCCCCGCAGTGATATTTGCCCCAACTGGCTTAAGTTTTGATTTATCAATGAAACTAATAAATAGCAGAATTTAAAAAAGCTGGAGAAATTATTTTTTCACTCAAATGAACAATCAAGCTATTGAATTTGTTACGAGAGGATGTGGTCAAAGTATCTAGCCTTGCTGAGTTTGGAGGAGATTTGGGCAAATTTCTACAGAAGTCCATAAAGAATGATTAGCCCTAGGAATGCTGCTGCTGGAAGGGAACTGTAAGAAATGCAGCTATTATTTTGGGATCAGTTGGGTGCTTCCTAGTGACCAGAATTGACCAGCATTGGAGATAAACTACAGGGTTTGATGGACCTTTGGTCTGACCCAGGATAGCATATTTTATGTTCTGTGGGCCCTTTTACTAAAGCTTAGTGTGCGCTAATTGAATTAGCGTGTGCTAAATGCTAAAAAGCCCATAGATACAAACTGAGTTTCCTAGCATTTACCATGTGTTAAAAGAGCCCCTATGTTCTTTCTCTGGCTAGCAGAAACTTTGGAGGCTACCACAGCAGGGGCGTATCTGCGTGGGGCCACAGGGGCCTGGGCCCCCGCAGATTTCGCCCTGGACCCCCCTACTGCCGCCGTGGGTACCTTTGCTGGCGGGGGACCCCAACCCCCAACAGCCGAGGTCCACTTCCTCCTGCCGCTGCGAGGTTTTTTAAGTTCATCGGGATTCGTCCTCCGTCACTCTGTGCTGCTGTTCAAAGAAGCTGCTAGCTGAATGCAGTTTCGGACTGAGTCTGACGTCGCTGCTGCACGTTGTACATGAGTCTGACGTCCTGCACGTACAACGTGCAGCAGTGACATCAGACTCAGTCCGAAACTGCATTCAGCTAGCAGCTTCTTTGAACAGCAGCACAGAGTGACGGAGGACGAATCCCGATGAAGAACTTAAAAAACCTTGCAGCGGCAGGAGGAAACGGACCTCGGCTGGTGGGGGTTGGGGTCCCCCACCAGCAAAGGTACCCACGGCGGCAAGGGGGGGGGTTGGAAATGGCGGCGTCTGGGGGGGGGCTATAATGTGCCCCCTCACTCTGGCTTCGGCCCCCGCTACCGCCGACTTTCAGATACGCCCCTGTACCACAGTAGACAGAGATATAAGGAAGTTAGAAGGTTTTATGTTTTTATTACAGTATGTTTTACGTTTTGCCTTTTTTCTCTCAGGCTTGTATTTTATTGGATTACTAGTAGAAAAGGCCCATTTTAGACATAAATGAAATGGGCGCTAGCAAGGTATTCCTCGGAGTGTGTATGTTTGAGAGAGTGTGTGTGAGAGTGACTGTGTGAAAGAGAGAGAGAGTGAATTTGCGAGTGTGTGTGTGTGTGACAGAGTGAGTGAGACTGTGTGCGAGTGTGTGTCTGTGAGAAAGAGTGTGTGTGACTGGGGCCCCTCCCTCCCACCCAGTTCCAGTGTCCCCCCCCTTCCTTCTTGTTCCAGGGTCGTCGTCCCCCCTCCCTCTGTGTTTCAGGGTCGTCCCCTCCCTCCATGTTCCAGGGTCATCCCCTCCCCCTCCCTCCGTGTTTCAGGGTCGTCCCCCCCCCTCCCTGTTCCAGGGTCATCCCCCCATTTTTTTTATTTTTTTAGTTTTTGTACAGGTGGTGCATTCCCCCCCTCCTCCCCTCTCGTCCCCTCCTTCAAATTCCAGACCCCTGTTCCCCCCAGTTCCAGACCCCCCTCCCTCTGAATTCCAGACCCCCTCCCCCCAGTTCCAGACCACCGTCCCCCCCAGTTCCAGACCCCCCTCCCTCCATCCAAATTTTAGACCCCCCTCCGAGTTCCAGACCTTCCCTCCCGCTATCCCGAGTTCCAGACCCCACCTCTCTGCCTCCCTCCGATTTGCAATTGATGACGGCGGCGGAGGAGGGTTTGGCGGTGGGAAGGGGGGCTCGAGAGGGTCGCGGCAGGGGGGTCAAGGGGTTAGGAACTCCAAGGGGGGGGATCTGGAAATTGGAGGGAGAGGATCTGCAAATCGAAGAGAGGAAGGCAGGGAGGTGGAGTCTGGAAATCGGACAGCGGGAGGGAGGGGTCTGGAACTCGGAGGGGGGTCTGGAATTCGGATAGAGGGAGGGGTCTGGAACTGGGGGGGAACAGGGGTCTGGAATTCAGAGGAGGGGAATGAGATTGCTTTAGGAAACTGGTATAATGATTTTTATAAAAAATGTATTTTGTTTATTTGATATGTGCATAGTCACTAAGCAAGCAATAGCCCCCTTCTTCAGTTCAGGGCTGCCAAGAGACAGAGCTGGGCCTGGGGCACGGCTGCCACCCCCCCCCCCCCCGCTCCCTTACCTTTCTGTGTCTGCTGCTCCCTCAGTTTATCACTCTCCTGTTCATGTATGCTGGGACCCAGGTTATCGCGTTAACACAATCACCCGGGTCCCGACACACAGGTGTAGTGAATACATTTTCAGTATGAATTCCCCTACTTGGAGATTTGAGGTTTCATTTATTTAAATATTTTTATATACAGGAACTGAGGGTGAATGTGTCTTTATTAACAAACTTAATTTTGATTAGCATAGTCTTCAGTGGAAGTTTGTTATCCCTATTTTTTCATTGTTTAAAAATACCATTCTTGAAACCCAGACCAGGTGTATTCCACGTATTAATATAGGTGGAAAGAAGTGCGAACGACAGCCTGCATGGTTAAAGGTAGAAGTGAATGAGGCTATTAGAGCCAAAAGAACATCTTTCAGAATATGGAAAAAATCCAAATGAAGAAAATAAGAAGCCACATAAGCACTGGCAAGTTAGATGCAAAGCATTGATAAAGAAGGCCAAAACAGAATACAAAGAGAAACTTGCCTCTGAGGCAAAAACACATAGTAGTAACATTTTTAGGTATATCAGAAATGAAAACCCGTGAGGGAATCTGTGGGACTGTTAGATCATCAAGGAGTAAAAGGGGCACTCAGGAAAAACAGGGCTATAGCAGAGAGGCTGAATGAATTCTTTACCTTTCAGTGGTGTGCTGGAGCTGGCTCTGTCCGGCTCGCAAGAGCCGCTTGTTAAATTTTGACAGCTCTTGCGAGCCGGTTGTTGTTGGGGGCGAGCCGGCTCCATTAGGGGAGGTAAACATGGCAGGAGGGCGCCATCACAGGCCATGCTTACCTCCCCTGCTGCTCCGAAACGTCCAACGAACGATGTCCTTCGCCCCCACCCTCCCCTCCCGCTCCCATCTGTCTTTTTTAATTACCTCCATCGAAGCGCGCGCTATTTAAAGCCCTGCTGCGTGCTGGCCGTCTCTCCAGGCTTCCCCTGCTTGCTTTGGTGATGTTCGCGCCCTTAGTCCCGCCTTCTGATGTCATTCTGATGTCATTTCCTTTTTCCGCGAAGGCGGGACTAAGGGCACGAACATCATCGAAGCAAGCAGGGGAAGCCTGGAGAGACGGCCAGCACGCAGTAGGGCTTTAAATAGCGCACGCTTCGATGGATGTAATTAAAAAAGACAGATGGGAGCAGGAGGGGAGGGTGGGGGCGAAGGACATCGTTCGTTGGACATGTTTAGGAGTGGGAGAGAAGGGCATGGGAGGGAGGAGAATCACTGGGTATGGATGGGGAGAGGGGGGCAGGGGAGAGATTTGCTGGGCATGGATGGGGAGAGGGGGGCAGGGGAGAGACTTTTCTGGGCATGGATGGGTAGAGGGGGCAGGGGAGAGACTTGCTGGGCATGGGTGGGGAGATGGGGGCAGGGGAGAGACTTGCTGGGCATGGATGGGTAGAGGGGGGCAGGGGAGAGAGGAGAGTTTCAGGACATGGATGGAGGGGAGAGCAAGAGAAATTCTTGACATGGATGGAGGGGCGGGAAGGGAGAGAGAAGAAATGCTGGACATGGAGGGAAGATAGAGGAAGGAAATTAGATGAGGGAAAAGGAATTGAGGAGAGAAACTGCACATGGATGGAGAAAATAGGAAGAAGCTAGATCCACTGGACAGTCAAGTCTGCGGAGGACCAGAAATGTAGAAGAAAGGAGGAAAGAAAAGAAATAAATGGAAAGGAAGCCCTGGAAATGGAGTCAAGGGAACAGATAGAGAGCAGCAGACTCAGATACTGGACCAGCATGATCAGAGAAACAAAGTCACCAGACAACAAAGGTAGAAAAAATAATTTTATTTTCATTATAGTGTTTGGAATATGTCCACTTTGAGAATCAGGTGCTGAACGTTAAAAGTTTATATTTATTTACTTATTTATGGCATTTTATCCCATATTAAACATGAATTAGATTGGAACCTGGGATCATTTAATTTTTGTTTCCTGGAGAGAGTAATGCATTGCCCCCCCCCCCCCAGCTATAGCTAGCTCTGCAATTTGGGGGGGGGCGCAGAGGTGGGGGGGCGCAGTTGGATAGGGGGCGCCGAGGTGGACGGGGGGGGGGGGGGCGCCGAGGTGGACCGGGGAGAGAGCCTGTTGTTAA
Source organism: Microcaecilia unicolor (assembly GCF_901765095.1). Taxonomy (NCBI): domain Eukaryota; kingdom Metazoa; phylum Chordata; class Amphibia; order Gymnophiona; family Siphonopidae; genus Microcaecilia; species Microcaecilia unicolor. Next base: position 651,396,224 of record NC_044031.1, on the reverse strand, counting down.
AAATTTACCAGCACACCACTGGCCTTGGTCTTTATTGAAGAAGATGTAAGAAATCTACCTGTACCAGAGATGGTTTTCAAGGGTGACGATTTGGAGGAATTGAAAGAAATCTCAGTGAATCTGGAAAATGTACTGAGCCAAATTGATAAATTAAAAAGTAGTAAATCACCTGGACCAGATTGTATACACCCTAGGGTACTGAAGGAACTCAAATATGAAACTGAAGATTTCCTGTTAGTGATCTATAACCTGTAGTTAAAATTATTCGTAGTACCTGAAGATTGGAGGCTGGCCAATGTAATGCCTGTTTTTAAGAAGGAATCCAGGGGTGATCCTGGGAAAATACAGACCGGTAAGCCTGACATCAGTGACAGGCAAAATAGTGGAAACTATAATAAAGAATAAAATCATGCATAGGTTTAATGGGAAAGAGTCAACATGGATTTTTTCACAGGAAGTCTTGCCTCACCAATTTGCTTAATTTCTTTGAATGCGTGAATAAACATGTGGATAAAGGTGAACCAGTTGATGTAGTGTATCTAGGTTTTCAGAAAGCGTTTGACAAATGGATAGAAAATAGAGCGTAGGGTTAAATGACAATTCTCTCAGTGGAGGAGGGTGAATAGTGGAGTGCCTCAAGGATCTTTACTGGGACCGGTGCTATTTAACATATTTATTAATTAGTGGAGCCAAGCCCGTTTCTTCAAAAATGAAACGGGCCCTAGGAGGGCTCTCGTCTTAACGATTTTTCCTCTCTCCCCACCCTCCCCTCCATGTCCAGCGATTCTTCCCTCCCCTCCCATCCCCTCCGTGTCCCACGATTCTGTCCTCCCCTCCATGTCCAGCGATTCTCCTCTGCCCTGCTCTCCCCTCACCTCGATGTCCCACGATTCTGTTCTCCCCTCCACGTCCAGCGATTGTCCTGTGCCCTGCCCTCCCATCCATGTCCTGTGATTCTGGCCTCCCCTCCATGTCCACCGATTCTCCTCTGCTCTGCCGTTCCCTCCATATCCCAGAATTCTGGCCTCCCCTCCATGTCCAGCGATTCTCCTCTGCCCTGCTCTCCCCTCAACTCGATGTCCCACGATTCTGTTCTCCCCTCCACGTCCAGCAATTGTCCTGTGCCCTGCCCTCCCATCCATGTCCTGTGATTCTGTCCTCCCCTCCACGTCCAGTGATTGTCCTGTGCCCTGCCCTCCCATCCGTGTCCTGCGATTTTCTCCTCTCCTCCCATCCCATCCATGTCCATCGATTCTCCTCTGCCTTGCCCTCCCCTCACCTCGATGTCCCGCGATTCTGTCCTCCCCTCCAGCGTTCTGTTGCCTTCACTTGCTTGCGTTTGTAAAATCCTGATGTCAGCTCACCTCCAGCATTCCCTTCCCTCTCACTGTTCTGCCCTCTGACATCATTTCGTCTTTACTCGAGGGCAAGACAGTGAGAGGGAAGGGAACGCTGGAGGCTTGCTGACATCAGGATGTTACGAACCCAGACAGCCAGCCAGCCAGCCAGCCATAGAACGTTGACAGTACAAATTATTATATTAGATGATCTGGAAATGGAAATGACGAGCGAGCTGATTAAATTTGCAGATGACACAAAACGATTCAAAGTTGTTAAAAGGTATATGATTTGTGAAAAATTGCAAGAAGACCTTAGGAAATTGGAAGACTGGGCATGCAAATGGCAGATGAAATTTAAGGTGGGAATCCAAGACGGCTGTCGTCTACATCTGACGCTCATGCCAGCTCTTTGTGACTTCTGGAAATTTGAACGCGATGCCGAAAAGAAGGGCTGGTCCACTTCAGCAGCCTCTCAGTGGCAAAGTTTCACTTCTGGTGCTGGCGTACTTGATTCTTACTTCCAAAGGGCTGGGACTCCTGGAACGCCGGAGGGCAGCCTGCTGGAGTGCTTCGGGGCGGATGGAGGCCCTGGGACGCTCCCTGGGCTAGAGGTTTCGTTCAGCCCTGATGTGAGAGCCCCTCCCCCACAATCGCGAGGCAGTAGCTCCCAGTTGTCAGCATCTCAAACCCTGCTAATCAAGGGTGGGGCAGGAGAAGAGAGACGAGTGGCGCTTCATCAATCCGAGGGAGCTCGAAGGAGCCTGGAGCCATTAGCTTCACCAGGAGAGGTTGAAGCTGTTTCATCTGATATTGTGGGGGAGGTAGGAGCTGTAAGTATGGAGAAACATTCTTTTACTAACAAGGAATCCGAGGTACTGTTAAAGATTTGACATATTTGAGGAGGAAGACTGAATCTTTTGAGAATTTTTCTAGGAGTAATAATCTCCGATTCCTTAATTTTCCTAAACAATTTTACAGTCTCCCCCTGAGATATGTTGAAAAAGTATATTAAAGAAATATTTGGAGTGGTTGAAGAAAGTATTCCACGTTTCTCACAAGTACATTATTTACCTACTAAGCCAGCAGATAATCAAGAACTAGATGTTTCTGCTTTATTGGAGTCCTCAGATATTGATTTAGTTGTGGCGTCAACTTTGATTGCCACTGCAGTGTTGGCACCTGATAAGAACTAGTTGTTGAAAATGTTCTTTAAAAATATACGACTTTCCTGGGATTGAAAATTCAAATTTTTCCAGATGTCTCCAAGGTCACCCAGAAGAGACGTCAACAATTTTTTAAATAAAACTAGGTGTTCTTCAGTTAGGAGCTACTTTTTTTTTTGTGATATCCGTGTAAATGTGTCATCAGATACCAATCGATAAAATATGTCTTTTATGAGCCTTCCCATCTTACAGCTTTTTTGTCAACTGAATGGATTACTGGGGAACAATAACTCATCAGTAATAGGCTCTCTCATTAATTTAATTTAACAGGAATCTAGTGATTTGTTAGATGAAGAAAATGCCTCTTATAGTTTTCCTTAAATTAGAATTTCCATTGTTTAATATCTTGGATCTAAAATGTGGACATGAGTTATGATTGACAGATGATGTTTTTGTTTTTTTTATCTACTAGATATATTTGTATATTATTATTGTTACATCAGACTTTTCTGTACAAGTAATTTTTTGCTTAACTAATTTTTGAAATTTTGATTTAAAAAAATGAATAAATAAATTTAAGGTGGACAAGTGCAAAATGATGCACATTGGGAAAAATAATCCCAATCATAGTTATTTGATGTTAGATTCCACACTAGGAGTCAGCACCCAAGAAAAAAATTAGGTGTTGTCATGGACAATACGCTGAAGTCTTCTGCCCAGTGTGTGGCATTGGCCAAAAAAGCTAACAGAATTCTAGGATTTATTAGGAAAGGGATAGAGAATAAGCGAAGAATATTATAATGCCTCTCTATTGCTCCATGATGCGACCACAATTTGAGTATTGTGTGCAATTCTGGTTGCTGTATCTTAAAAAGATATAGAGGAATTAGAAAAGGTTCAAAGAAGGGCGACCAAAATGTTTAAGGGGATAGAACTCCTCTCATATGAGGAAAGGCTTAAAAGGTTAGGACTCTTCAATTTAGAAAAGAGACGGCTGAGAGGAGATATGATAGAGGTCTACAAAATACTGAGTGGTGTAGAATGGGTAAACATGAATCAATTTTTACTCTCTCAAAAAGTACAAACACAAGGAAGTTATATGGTACTACTCTAAATGAACAGGAGGAAATATTTTTTCACTCAATGAATAGTTAAGCTCTGGAACTCGTTGCCAGAGGATGTGGTATTAGCGTGTATCTGGGTTTGAAAATGGTTTGGACAAGTTCCTGGAAGAAATGTCCATAGTCTGCTATTGAGATAGACACGGGGGAAAGCCACTGCTTGTCCCTGGGATTAGTAGCATGAATCTTGCTACTATTTGGGATTCTGTCAAGTACTTGTGACCTGAATTGGCCACTGTTGGAAGCAGGATACTGGGCTAGATGGACCATTGATTTGACCCAGTATGGCTATTCTTTTGTTCTTATGGGATGGCTCGCAGCTCCCACAGGGCTAAGAAACAAGTTCTCACAAGTGCTAGAATTAGGGTTTTCAAGCATTAGTTCTGAACCAAAATGACAGCTCAGGATTTTAATAGAAGTTACTAATGATATGGGAGAACCCTCCAGGAGAGAGGAAAAGGATAAAGTACACATGTTCAGTTAACTACATAGCTTGTCATTTATCTGGATTTAATTTTAATTAGTTTTCAACTAGCCAACAATGAATGGAATCAGGACAAGAATTTAGAGCAGAAAGATCTAGGTTCTTAAGATTCATATAAAAAGTTAATTCCCCATTGCCCGTGTAATAATACATATTCTGGTTCATATTAAGCAAGTGGTAGTCGGCTGTTTTTTAAACACTGACTGCCACTGGACAAATTAGGCCCCAATATTCAATGCAGAACTTGTCTGAACATCAGCACTGAATATTGGCAGTCAAATGGAGTGTGTCAGGTTGCTGGTTCTAATTCAGATCTTGACCAATATTCAGTTGGGACCTGCATAAATCCTGTGTCCATGATCCCCCCTCTCACCCACCTCCAATCAGAATAGGACCTCCCTGAGCCTACCTGAACTTCCTGGTGGTCCAGTGGGCAATGAGGGCAAGAGTGAACCCCTCTTACTCCTGCCCCTAGTGGCTCCATGGTACAAATGATTGCCATGACTTCTAGTGGTAATTTTGCAGTACTAGCAGTAGTACCACAAGACTACTGCTAGAGGTCATGGTGGCCATTTTACCATGGAGCTACTAGGGGCAGGAGTGGGTGGGATTCACACCTGCTCCCATCACTGCTGGATCACTAAGGAGTTCAGGTGATCCTGGAAAGGCCTATTATGATTGGGCTGGATGGGAGGGAGGTCTTTACTTGACAGGGGTAGGTGGAAGGGAGGCCTTAAGTTATTGGGGGGGATGGGAGGGGTTCTTTAGTTGTCAGGGTGGGAGGGAGTCTATCATTGTTGGGAGGTGAGAGTGGTAGTTTACTTGTCAGGTAAGTGGAAGGGACAATCATACTTTGCCATGGGGGTGGGGGGGGGTGGGTGGGAAGGAGAGGACATCAAATCATGTGCTGGATGATTCCGGAAGCTAAGGGAGTGCTGAAGCAAAGTTAGGATAGCTTTTTATGTGGTCCTACATGCCCACTTAGCTATGTGGGTGCTAACACTGAATATTGCTGGCTTGCCAAGGAGGCAGCGTGACATAAAAAAAACTGAAGCCAGTTCCCCCAGCAGCCGCCATCTTGGTTTGTCAAAAAAAACTATCAGGTGCTGCATCCACATTGTCATTATGCTTGTTATTTTATCTGTTATAGCTATGTGAGATTCAGAATTTGGGAACTGTTCTGCTCAAGCCACCACTGTCACCAAGCTGAGCTGGGCTGGGCTGCAGAGGGATTCGGGCATTTGGGGGGTGGGGGCAACTGATGAGTTGGACTGGACATCCGAGCTGCTGCTGCTACTGTAGCCCAAGACTATTGTTTTTATGTAGAAATTTTATATAAAAACAATAGCCTCAGGCACTTGGCTCTAACAAATGGCTTTCTTCTTTGGTCCCTCAAGGGAGTGTAGGAGAGCATATTGAGGGTGGTCAAGGACCTACAGAGCTGGTGCCTATGTACAGGTCTCCCATGGAAAACTTTTAAACTATTACTATTGTATAAAATGATACTTCTATACTTGATGTTACTACTGCTATACTTGGTGTTACTCCATAAAGATAAAATATAAAGATTCTCCCTCTCTCTGATTTTGCCCTCTACTGTGTCTATCAATGATTCTTATACTGTGCAATTTCATCCCTCTCAATAGGAAGCAGGATCCTTACTCACAGCCCCAACTTCTTATGATGATTGGATTGAGCAACGCTATGGTGACAGAACCAGGGGCTTGGACACAGACTGATCATTCTACAGATGCTATGAACTTAATAGAATTACAGGACTGGACAACAGAAACCAGCAATGATCTAGATGATTCCATCCCATGGAGTGCCTTAATAGTTGTTGTTTTTGTTGCTCCAATAATCGCTCTGATTGGAATGGTCGGGAATGGAATTGTCCTCTGGTTTCTCGGCTTCAGGATCAAGAGGAATAAATTTACTGTTTACATCCTAAACTTGGCCATAGCTGACATCCTCTTCCTCCTCAGTCACATGGTGGCGTTGTCATTTTCTATTTTGAGTATTCTGGGGTACTTTCATTTCAATATTGAAACTGTTATCAGTATCATTATTTTCTTGTATCTTTTTGGTTACAACACCAGCCAATATTTCCTGACAGCCATAAGTGCTGAGAGGTGTCTCTCCATACTTTACCCGATCTGGTACCATTGTCAGCGCCCAAAACATCTGTCCTCCATCTTGTGTGCTGTCCTGTGGGCTCTAGCCTCACTTGTGGCAGGGATAGACTATTTCATCTGCCTGGATGATATGTATTTCTCTGAAAATTCAGAAAACCAGCTCAGAAGCTGTCGTGCTGTTTCTTTCTTCATATTCCTCCTAACCTTCCTGGTCTTCACTCCCATCATGATCACATCTAGTCTGATTATTCTCATTAAAGTCTGGAGAAGCTCACTGAGACGCCACCCGCCGAAGCTTTACATTATCATTGTGATCACTGTGGCTTTATTTCTCGCCTCTTCTATACCCTTCAGAGTCTTTCTCTTCATATGCAACTATAATCAGAAATTCCCTAGTATCATTTTCTTCACTTGCTGCATTCTGCTGTCTACAATCAACAGTTGCCTTAACCCTTTAGTTTATTTCTGTCTTGGGAGTCGCAAAAGAAGAAGAGCCAAACGGTCCATTACAGAAGTCCTACAAGGGGTCTTCAAGGATGAAACAGAATCATGAGAAAAACAGATACAAAAGGATCTGAATATAATCTGAAGTTCTACTTATACACAAAGTTTTGTAGAGTAATGATAAGGTTTATTGCTCACTGCTCATTTCTGTGAGTGGGATGTGATTGTAATGTATCACAAATCATCTTCATCAATCTTATGCAGACTTTAATAAATGTTCTGTGTTGGGTATGAGTCTTCTGGCTTGGGTTTGTTGTCCAGTGGATTGTCTAGTTCTGAGGTAGATGAGGTTTTTCCGATGATTTTAGTTTCCCAGAGGAAATAGTTGTAGTAAAATAATGTATATACAAAGGCAGACAAAGGCAAATATTTGTAAAACATAAGATGTAAGCTTTCCTCCTCTGCAAAATCCACTTTCTTTCAGTCATGATTATCTGCAGATTATGACCTGTGGTTCTGACAAATTAATTGGGACTGAAAATGTGATTATTAGATTATATCATCTCAGACCTATGTGATAGGACATAAAGATCTCCCCATCAATGTTCAATGCATAAAAAGTGGGTGGCAAGACGGGCAGTTTTAAGGCAGGGGTAAAATTTAGGAACTTAGCACTGATTTTCAGCACTAGAAGGGTAATTCTATAACCTGGAGGACTACATCAATGTGTCACTTCTATGCGTGAATGTACAGAATACTGACACTTTCACTGGTGAGTGCACACTCACACGCATATGTGGCAGCAATATGACTCGGCACTATTCTATAAGAGCGTACATAAGGAATAGGGTGTGTAAGGACAAAGTGGCATTCACATGGGCGGAGCTCCCACTTAGGTGCTTAAGTTATGGAATATTATGAGCGACGTGCGCCCTTGCAGCATTTAAGCGCCTGCAGTTATGCCAGGTGTAACTGCAGAAAGCAACATCCAAAGGCAAAATATAGGGGAACACAACCCTATGCTGAAAATCACAACAAATCCTTCAGATTTCCACAGAAAAGAGGGACTAGGGGTGAAACATAAACCGCTCTTTATTAAAACAGATGAACATTCATGATCTTGATAACAGCAATAACAATGTCCACCAAAATATGTAATAAAGGAGTGACGTGGCCCAGCCGAACGACCCAACATGGATCCGTTTATCGGCACAAGATGCCTGCCTCAGGGGTCACAACATCTGATATGTACAATGCTCCAGACAATGGTAATAAAAACCACAGATACCAACAATTTATCCAAGGGATAAGGCATTGGTAGTGGGTGTCGCAAAGAAACAGGCGTCCTTAGAAACACCGTTGTACATTGGTCCATCCCTACTCTGAAGGATTTGGCGTAACTGCAGGCACATAAATGTTAGGTGTGCCGAGGCCGGGTTACACCAGTATTGTATTATAACATAGTAACATAGTAGATGACGGCAGAAAAAGACCTGCACGATCCATCCAGTCTGCCCAACAAGATAACTCATATTTGCTACTTTTTGTGTAAACCCTACTTTGACTTGTACCTGTGCTCTTCAGGGCACAGACCGTATAAGTCTGCCCAGCACTATCCCTGCCTCCCAACCACCAGCCCCACCTCCCAACCACCGACTCTGGCACAGACCGTATAAGTCTGCCCAGCACTATCCTCGCCTCCCAACCACCAGCCCCGCCTCCCAACCACCGGCTCTGGCACAGACCGTACAAGTCTGCCCAGCACTATCCCCGCCTCCCAACCACCAGTCCCGCTTCCCACCACCGGCTCTGGCACAGACCGTATAAGTCTGCCCAGCACTATCCCCGCCTCCCAACCACCAGCCCTGCCTCCCGATCTTGACTAAGCTCCTGAGGATCCATTCCTTCGGCACAGGATTCCTTTATGCTTATCCCACGCATGTTTGAATTCTGTTACCGTTTTCATTTCCACCACCTCCCGCGGGAGGGCATTCCAAGCATCCACTACTCTCTCCGTGAAAAAATACTTCCTGACATTTTTCTTGAGTCTGCCCCCCTTCAATCTCATTTCATGTCCTCTCGTTCTACCATCTTCCCATCTCCGGAAAAGGTTCGTTTGCGGATTAATACCTTTCAAATATTTGAACGTCTGTATCATATCACCCCTGTTTCTCCTTTCCTCCAGAGTATACATGTTTAGTTCAGCAAGTCTCTCCTCATACGTCTTGTAACGCAAATCCCATACCATTCTCGTAGCTTTTCTTTGCACCGCTTCAATTCTTTTTACATCCTTAACAAGATGAAATCTGGGTGTCCAGATGCCATTGTAGAATAGGGTCTCACTGCACGTTATTGGGGCACTGAAAAGGAGACATGTGCTTATTTATTTTATTTATAAAATTTATATCCTGCCTAAACCTAAGCGGGTAACAATGTAACATTCACAATTCAGCATACAACACAAACAATGACAGTACCCACTGTTTCTCAACCAACCAGAAAGTTTAAAAAGTCTTACCACAAAATATTAAAAAGCCTGAACAAATAAGTGAGTTTTCAGAAACTTCTTAAAATGTCCTGCGTTGGTGCAATAGCACAGATAACTAGGCAGAGCACTCCATGGCCCAGGACCTGCAACCGAGAAGGCTGCTGCACAATTTGGGAAACACTGAACTAAGGGCTTGATAGTTAAAGGATTTATGTACCTAACTTTGAGAGTGCGAGCATAGTGCATGCTTATTAATGAATCAGTTGCCATTTTATTTTTGTGAAGTCTGATCTCAAACCCCTTGCAGATGCAAACAACTTGACCACGGAACGAAAATACCATGCAATCTTACTGTACACAACCTGATGGAGAAAATACAAAGGGCCCTGTTTACTAAGCCACACTATAGGTGCGCTATCATTTTTAGCATGCACTAAAAACGATAGCCCACCTTAGTAAACAGGACCCAAAATCTTTAAATGAATCCTATATTGCACAGGCAGCCAGTGTAGATGCTTCAAAGCGGGAGTGATATGCTGACATCGTGAGAGCCCCATAACCAACCTCACTGCAGCTTTCTGCATTATCTGCAATGCTTTGATTTTTGCAACTGGTATCCCCAAGTACAAGGAGTTACAATAATCTATCCTCAGTATCACCATGCTTTGCACAACAGTGCGAAAAGCAGAAAAAGTCAGCATAGTGCATGCTTATTAATGAATCAGTTGCCATTTTATTTTTGTGAAGTCTGATCTCAAACCCCTTGCAGATGCAAACAACTTGACCACGGAACGAAAATACCATGCAATCTTACTGTACACAACCTGATGGAGAAAATACAAAGGGCCCTGTTTACTAAGCCACACTATAGGTGCGCTATCATTTTTAGCATGCACTAAAAACGATAGCCCACCTTAGTAAACAGGACCCAAATCTTTAAATGAATCCTATATTGCACAGGCAGCCAGTGTAGATGCTTCAAAGCGGGAGTGATATGCTGACATCGTGAGAGCCCCATAACCAACCTCACTGCAGCTTTCTGCATTATCTGCAATGCTTTGATTTTTGCAACTGGTATCCCCAAGTACAAGGAGTTACAATAATCTATCCTCAGTATCACCATGCTTTGCACAACAGTGCGAAAAGCAGAAAAAGTCAGCATTGGTTTCAGCTGATATAACAAACGATTTGCCCCATAGGCTCCTAAATTAGACTTCTAAATCTAGGAAAATGAATGGCAGGCCTGTATTTATGATCAAATATCTTTATTAAATGGCAGGCCTAAATATATGAGCATAACTTTTAAGCATCTAAATTAAGATGAATTTTCAACTGAGAACTTAGAGGGTAATAGTCAGTAGCGGTCAGAAATGCTGACCACCGGCACCAAAATTATGTTTGAAAATTCAATACCGAGCTTTGTCGGGGTAGTGGTAAGAAATATCAGAGTATGTGCAGATGGCTGACACTTAATTGGATAAGTGACTATATGCAGCCCTGAAATGATTAAGTTAAACCAAAGATAGGAAGCTATTTGGCCGGTTAACTTAACTGGTTAAGTGCTGAATAATGGTACCTTATCTAGTTAAGTGCTGACTTCAACCCTCTCCCCCTGCAAGAGAGAACCTGAGAGCGATTCAACAACACGCTGAGTAAAGATGCTGTTTATACTTTTATTCTGGTGAAATCTTGATAGCGTACAGTGGTTTAAAAAGGGGTCACACTGCAAAGTGCAGCATAGGCAGATACAGCTCACACAGGAGAATGCTGCAGACTAACTCTTACTGACCCGAAGGAGAAGGAAGGGGGGCACTAGCCCAGCATGCACAGAGAACAAGGCAAGCCAATAGAAAGAATCCCATACAACACTGGGATCTGGGACATGTGCACAGGAAGAGCTTATTGCGAGGAACTACAGGATTATAGGGATTTGTAGTCTTATCCATTTTAAAGATACTGGCCCTGTAATCTGTTACAATTTTCAACATATTCACATAAACAACAACAACTTGCCACTTAACCCTCAATTGCCTCAGGTACAAAATAAGTACCTGTATATAATACGTAAACTGCTTTGATTATAACCATTGAAAGGCAGTATATCAAGTCCCACCCCTTTTCCATTTCTCTTACCCAGTTAACTGGCTTTGAATATTGACACCTTAGCACTTAAGTTTCACTGAAAATAGGGCACACATTTGGGTCTCTAACTTAGGAGCTCAGCTTTTTGTGAAATTTCAAAGATGAAAACATTCAGGGCCCAGTATTCAGCTGGCAATGATCAGTGAACAACAAAAGTCAGTCCTATTTATGCAGTTACTTTGGCTGGTTAAGTGCTGAATATTGGCACTTAACCGGCCAAGTGCTGACTTTGCCCCGGAACACCCCCATAATAGCCGGTTTTGGGTTGGGTGCTTAACCGGACATTTTCAGTGGCACTATTTGGTTATGTGCGCTGAATATGTCCAGTTAGCCGTGGACAGGCAATTTAAATGTCCAGGAGCCTTTCCTGGCTGTTTCATTCATTTTGAATATTGGGCCCTCAGTTCTTTACTCCTTAGAAGGGGATCTCAAAGACTCTCTTGGCTACTCTTTAGCCCCTTTCTCCTGATTTAGGTGAAATGGTTCCTTAAAATGGATTTTACCTTTATTTCCTCTCTTTCTTGTCCTTGGTGGGTGGCTGGCAATCAAGGAAGTTTGATTAACAGATGGCAGGAGTGTGCTTGGCCCATTATCTGGCCTGAAGCCAATAGGTGTAGATTGTTGCCATAGCAATTACATTGTTTTGGGTGTACCAAGATGGTGGCAGCTGCATTGGGGACAGTGAAAACCTCCTTGGGTGGAGTGGCTTCAGCTTTGCGACATCATGCTGTCTCCTGTTACTTAAACTTCCTTGGTGGCAATAAGGCTTCTGTGCTCTTATGCCCACCCATGCTCCACACATGTGCATGCCTTCCTTTGCATTTATGCACTATGCCACTTACGCACACCCATACTGGATATTCTTTATTCGAATTTACTATACCTTTGTGAGTGAGACCAGAACTAAGCAGTTTACAGACTAAATACAGCAAGAAAGGAGCTCCATAAATATAGATAGAAAAGTGCAACAATCAGAACAACACAAGCTATGAGGGAAGAAAAAGAAGAAAGAGATAGGAAAGGGGACAGAAGTATAGATCTTGTACAATGTTCCCTCTAAGCAGAGGACATGAGCAATTGCTCATACATTTTAGGAGCATCGCTCACAGAGTTTTCATGGTTGCTTACAAAAATGAGTTTTTATGCTATAAGCAGAAATGCATTGCTAATACTGGTGCTAAAAAAATGTTGGTTTTTAAAACTTGTTGCTCACATGAAAAAAAAATTGCACTCACCAGGCCACTCCTTAGAGAAAATATTGATCTTGGACTTGCTACTGTATGCCGAAGGCCTGCCTGAATAGCCATGTCTTAATGGCAACTTTGAATTTAGGGAGGGATGGTTCAACTCTAATGTCTAACAGGAGACTATTCCAGGTGGCCGGAGTGAGAAAATAAAAGGCACTATGGCTAAGTGCTTTCATGCTGAGCATATCTAGGGCTTGGCAGAATCATGCGATGATCGTTCCAGGAATGCAAAGTGCAGGAAGGGGACTAAGGGATAATGAGGGATACGAGGTAGGGAGGCAGACCAATACGGAAAGCCTGAATAGCACCGAGGCACCCTGCTAGCAGTGTTACAGGTAGCATGCACTTAAGAATGTAAGTGCTAGTGTTCTTTCATTTTAAGTGTGCAATGGGCGTTTACGTGCAGGTACCCAGTTATAGAACTGCCCTTATAACTCTCAAAGTTAGGTGCATAAATCCTTATAATATCAAGCCCTTAGTTCAGCGTTTCCCAAACTGTATGCTGTGGCACCCTGGTGCACTGCAGCAAACTCTCTGGGGTGCCGCGGATAATCCCGACCTCCCTCCTGCAGACAGAAGTGGCGGAAAACAACAACAACAAAAAAAAAAACAAGCGCAGGGCTGCAGCAGTCTTCAGGCATGTGCTGTCAGTTCTGTCAGTCCTTTTCCCCTGGAACTGGAAGTTGACATCAGCGGGGGCAGAGGACCAGCAGAGCCGACAGCTCATGCCTGAAGGCTGCTGCGGCCCCGCACTTGCTTTGATTTTTGTCGTGGCCACTGGGAACACGGAGCAGATGGCCTTTGGGACTCGCAGAGGCAACTGCTAAGGAGGTTGGATGAAAACAGGAGATGGGATGAAGTCAAAAAGTTGAAACCAATAGGTCAGTCTCTGTTTCCCTTCCCATTCAAAACAAAGCAAGCAAACCTATGAGCTGCTGCTTCCAAGTTGTCATTCTTTATTGTTGGTAGCATTTTTTATTTCATCTCACTTATATTTTTAAACATGCTGGCTTGTGCAACATACAGATGTACAAAAAGGAAGTATGATAATGGAATAACTTTTCATAGGTAGAGTAGTAATTTGTTATAAATCATAATCAGTGTGTCATTTCGAGGGGCTGGTTATAGGGACACCCTAACACTGTCATATTTGTCCAGAGAAAAAGGAGGAGACCTGTGTGGCCAGGGGTGGGGATGGAGACCTGTGTGGCTGGGGGGGGGGGGGGGGGGATACCTGTGTGGCCAGGGCCACAAAAAATTGCTTGAACCACAGCTTTAGTTAATATAGTACTACTTGAAAGTTACTCTATGTTTCTTTGGTGAAACTGGTTACGGATAAGCCCCTGGGTGGGCAATTTATCCCCTGCTGTTTAAGGTGAGAGGCACTCACTGATTTCACTGCTCTATGCTTCCAATCCTTTCCCCATCCGAGACTGTCTGTAGTCAATAGCTTCAACCCTTGTTCTCTTTGAGTAAGGTTTGGGATCCAGTTTCCCAGTGGCATCACTAGACAAATGTATTAGGGTAGGGAGGGGGACACAGGGTAGGCAACTCAGGTATTGGGAGAGGGAAGCCAAAGCATCATTTCAGTACATCACAGCCTCCCCTCCTCTCCCCCTCCCCCCCCCCCCCACATTCATATTAAATACAAAAGATACTGTAACAAGTCCCAAAGACTTATAAACCTTTTCAGACAGTTTCAACCAACCATTAAAACAAGTATTATTTGATAGTACTGTAACCCTAAGGGGTTTAAATAATAATATTGCCTGAGCTCCTCCAGAGGGAAAAAAATAAGCGTTCTATAGTGACATCACTCTGGGACAACAGCTGAGCAAGCTGAGACCTGGTTGCCTTGGCAACGGCTTGCTGGTCAGTTGAGGGTTGGGCAGAGGCAGCTGAGGATAGAGAAAGCACTGTGAGAGTGTCTGTGTTTGAAATAAAAGGTGAGAAGGAGAAAGCACTGAGTGTGAGAGGACATGTTGATGGTGGTCTGTGAGGAAGAAAGGGAAAAGTTGGGAATTTTATTTAGGGGAAGTGTAAATGCTGAGGAGAGGACAGCTGAGATTGGTTGTGACGTGAGTGACTGGTAAGAGAGAGCGAGACTGTGCTGTCTGCTAGTAATAATATCAAATGTGAAGAGTTATAAGGATGTCAGGAAAATAGTGTGACAGGATTGAGAGTGAGATTGAGGGGAGTCTGAAGGTGAGTTTGATATTTGGGGAAAGGAAATCTGGAATGCCTGTATGGGAGGTGTGCGGTGTGTTAGGGTTTTGAGACAGAGAATTGGGATCTGCCTGCAGGTTAAGGGGTATCCAGCACTGCCTATTTATGTGTATGCTGTATTCCCAAGATTGATCTGCCAGTTATAAAGAGTAATGCTGTGTATATCTATGTGGTTTACGGGATGGAATGTTGGAGTATCATCTGCATATGGAGTGTGCTACTGTGTGAGACCCTGAATGCAGTGCTGAAGCCTGCTGCAGCATTAGAGTAGGGAATCAACAGTGGAATATAGGTTTGGAAGTGAGAAAGCCTTTAAAGCGAATGCTACATACCTGTAGAAGGTATTCTCCGAGGACAGCAGGCTGATTGTTCTCACTGATGGGTGACGTCCACGGCAGCCCCTCCAATCGGAATCTTCACTAGCAAAGGCCTTTGCTAGCCCTTGCGCGCCGATGCGCACCGCACATGCGTGGCCGTCTTCCTGCCCGAACCGGCTCGTGTTCGTCAGTCCCATATGTAGCAAGACAAAGACAAAGGAAGACACAACTCCAAAGGGGAGGCGGGCGGGTTTGTGAGAACAATCAGCCTGCTGTCCTCGGAGAATACCTTCTACAGGTATGTAGCATTCGCTTTCTCCGAGGACAAGCTGGCTGCTTGTTCTCACTGATGGGGTATCCCTAGCCCCCAGGCTCACTCAAAACATGGTCAATTGGGCCTTGCGACGGCGAGGACATAACTGAGATTGACCTAACAGCTTATCCAACTAACTGAGAGTGTAGCCTGGAACAGAATAAAAATGGGCCTTGGGGGGTGGAGTTGGATTCTAAACCCCGAACCGATTCTGAAGCACTGACTGCCCAAACCGACTGTCGCGTCGGGTATCCTGCTGCAGGCAGTAATGAGATGTGAATGTGTGGACAGAAGACCACGTCGCAGCTTTGCAAATCTCTTCAATAGTGGCTGACTTCAAGTGGGCCACTGACACTGCCATGGCTCTAACATTATGAGCCGTGATATGACCCTCAAGAGCCAGCCCAGCCTGGGCTTAAGTGAAGGAAATGCAATCTGCTAGCCAATTGGATATGGTGCGTTTCCCCACAGCCACTCCCCTCCTGTTGGGATCAAAAGAAACAAACATTTGGACGGACTGTCTGTTGGGCTGCGTCCGCTCCAGATAGAAGGCCAATGCTCTTTTGCAGTCCAATGTGTGCAGCTGACGTTCAGCAGGGCAGGAATGAGGATGGGGAAAGAATGTTGGCAAGACAATTGACTGGTTCAGATGGAACTCCGACACCACCCTTGGCAAGAACTTAGGGTGAGTGCGGAGGACTACTCTATTATGATGAAATTTGGTATAAGGAGCATGAGCTACTAGGGCTTGAAGCTCACTGACTCTACGAGCTGAAGTTACTGCCACCAAGAAAATGACCTTCCAGGTCAAGTACTTCAGATGGCATGCATTCAGTGGCTCAAAAGGAGGTTTCATCAGCTGGGTGAGAATGACATTGAGATCCCATGACACTGCAGGCTTGACAGGGGGCCTTGACAAAAACAAGCCTCTCATGAATCGAACGACTAAAGGCTCTCCAGAGATGGCTTTACCCTCTACACGATAATGGTAAGCACTAATTGCACTAAGGTGATTCCTTACTGAGTTGGTCTTGAGACCAGACTCTGACAAGTGCAGAAGGTATTCAAGCAGGTTCTGTGTAGGACAAGAACGAGGTTCTAGGGCCTTGCTCTCACACCAAACGACAAACCTCCTCCACTTGAAAAAGTAACTCTTTTTAGTGGAATCCTTTCTAGAAGCAAGCAAGACACGGGAGACACCCTCAGACAGACCCAACGAAGCGAAGTCTACACCCTCAACATCCAGGCCGTGAGAGCCAGAGACTGAAGGCTGGGGTGCAGAAGCGCTCCGTCGTTCTGCGAAATGAGGAGGTTTGATGGGGGGCTTTGACAGAAGCAAACCTCTCATAAAGCGAACAACTAAAGGCTGTCCCGAGATCGGCTTACCTTCCACACTGTAATGGTATGCACTAATTGCGCTAAGGTGAACCCTTACAGAGTTGGTCTTGAGGCCAGACTCAGACAAGTGCAGAAGGTATTCAAGCAGGGTCTGTGTAGGACAGGAGCGAGGATCTAAGGCCTTGCTGTCACACCAGACAGCAAACCTCCTCCATAGAAAGAAATAACTCCTCTTGGTGGAATCTTTCCTGGAAGCAAGCAAGACACGGGAGACACCCTCCGACAGACCCAAAGAGGCAAAGTCTACGCTCTCAACATCCAGGCCGTGAGAGCCAGAGACTGGAAGTTGGGATGCAGAAGCGCCCCTTCGTCCTGTGTGATGAGGGTCGGAAAACACTCCAATCTCCACGGTTCTTCGGAGGACAACTCCAGAAGAAGAGGGAACCAGATCTGACGTGGCCAAAAGGGAGCAATCAGAATCATAGTGCCTCGGTCTTGCTTGAGTTTCAACAAAGTCTTCCCCACCAGAGGTATGGGAGGATAAGCATACAGCAGGCCTTCCCCCCAATCCAGGAGGAAGGCATCCGATGCCAGTCGGCCGTGGGCCTGAAGTCTGGAACAGAACTGAGGGACCTTGTGGTTGGCTCGAGATGCAAAGAGATCTACCAAGGGGGTGCCCCACACTTGGAAGATCTGGCGCACTACTCTGGAGTTGAGCGACCACTCGTGAGGTTGCATAATCCTGCTCAACCTGTTGACCAGACTGTTGTTTATGCCTGCCAGATATGTGGCTTGGAGCACCATGCCGCAACGGCGAGCCCACAGCCACATGCTGACGGCTTCCTGACATAGGGGGCGAGATCCGGTGCCCCCCTGCTTGTTGATGTAATACATGGCAACCTGGTTGTCTGTTTGAATTTGGATAATTTGGTGGGACAGCCGATCTCTGAAAGCCTTCAGAGCGTTCCAGACCGCTCATAACTCCAGATGATTGATCTGTAGATCGCTTTCCTGGAGGGACCAGCTTCCCTGAGTGTGAAGCCCATCGACATGAGCTCTCCACCCCAGGAGAGACGCATCCGTAGTCAGCACTTTTTGCGGCTGAGGAATTTGGAAAGGGCGTCCCAGAGTCAAATTGGACCAAATCGTCCACCACTGCAGGGAATTGAGAAAACTCGTGGACAGGTGGATCACGTCCTCTAGATCCCCAGCAGCCTGAAACCACTGGGAAGCTAGGGTCCATTGAGCAGATCGCATGTGAAGACGGGCCATGGGAGTCACATGAACAGTGGAGGCCATGTGGCCAAGTAATCTCAACATCTGCCGAGCTGTGATCTGCTGGGACGCTCGTACCCGGGAGATGAGGGACAGCAGATTGTTGGCCCTTGTCTGCGGGAGATAGGCACGAGCCGTCCGAGAATCCAGCAGAGCTCCTATGAATTCGAGTCTCTGTACTGGGAGAAGATGGGACTTTGGGTAATTTATCACAAACCCCAGTAGCTCCAGGAGTCGAATAGTCATCTGCATGGACTGTAGAGCTCCTGCCTCGGATGTGTTCTTCACCAGCCAATCGTCGAGATAAGGGAACACATGCACTCCCAGCCTGCGAAGCGCTGCTGCTACTACAGCCAGGCACTTCGTGAACACCCTGGGCGCAGAGGCGAGCCCAAAGGGTAGCACACAGTACTGGAAGTGACGTGTGCCCAGCCGAAATCGCAGATACTGCCTGTGAGCTGGCAATATCGGGATGTGCGTGTAGGCGTCCTTCAAGTCCAGAGAGCATAGCCAATCATTTTCCTGAATCATGGGAAGAAGGGTGCCCAGGGAAAGCATCCTGAACTTTTCCTTGACCAGATATTTGTTCAGGGCCCTTAGGTCTAGGATGGGACGCATCCCCCCTGTTTTCTTTTCCACAAGGAACTACCTGGAATAGAATCCCAGCCCTTCTTGCCCGGATGGCACGGGCTCGACCGCATTGGCGCTGAGAAGGGCGGAGAGTTCCTCTGCAAGTACCTGCTTGTGCTGGAAGCTGTAGGATTGAGCTCCCGGTGGGCAATTTGGAGGCATGGAGGCCAAATTGAGGGTGTACCCTTGCCGGACTATTTGAAGAACCCAACGGTCGGAGGTTATAAGAGGCCACCTTTCGTGAAAAACTTTCAACCTCCCTCCGACCGGCAGGTCGCCTGGCATGGGCACGTTGATGTCGGCTATGCTCTTCTGGAGCCAGTCAAAAGCTCGCCCCCTGCTTTTGCTGGGGAGCCGTGGGGCCTTGTTGAGGCGCACGCTGCTGACGAGAGCGAGCGCGCTGGGGCTTAGCCTGGGCCGTAGGCTGTCGAGAAGGAGGATTGTACCTACGCTTACCAGAAGAGTAGGGAACAGCCCTCCTTCCCCCATAAAAACGTCTACTGAGGAGGTAGATGCTGAAGGCTGCCGGCGGGAGAACTTGTTGAAAGCGGTATCCCGCTGGTGGAGCTGTTCTACCACCTGTTTGACTTTTTCTCCAAAAATGTTGTCCGCTCGGCAAGGGGAGTCCGCAATCCGCTGCTGGATCCTATTCTCCAGGTCGGAGGCACACAGCCATGAGAGTCTGCGCATCACCACACCTTGAGCAGTGGCCATGGACGCAACATCAAAGGTATCATTTACCCCTCTGGCCAGGAATTTTCTGCACGCCTTCAGCTGCCTGACCACCTCCTGAAACGGCTTGGCTTGCTCAGGAGGGAGCTTGTCTACCAAGCCTGCCAACTGCCGCACATTGTTCCACATACGGATGCTCGTGTAGAGCTGGTAGGACTGAATCTTGGCCACGAGCATAGAGGAATGATAGGCCTTCCTCCCAAAGGAGTCTAAAGTTCTGGAGTCTTTGCCCGGGGGCGCCAAAGCATGTTCTCTAGAACTCTTAGCCTTCTTTAGGGCCAGATCCACCATACCAGAGTCGTGAGGCAACTGAGTGTGCATCAGCTCTGGGTCCCCATGGATCCGATACTGGGATTCGATCTTCTTGGGAATGTGGGGATTAGTTAGTGGCTTGGTCCAGTTTGCCAGCAATGTCTTTTTTAGGACATGATGCATGGGTACTGTGGATGCTTCCTTAGGTGGAGAAGGATAGTCCAAGAGCTCAAACATTTCAGCCCTGGGCTCATCCTCCACAACCACCGGGAAGGGGATGGCCGTAGACATCTCCCGGACAAAGGCCGCGAAAGACAGACTCTCGGGAGGAGAAAGCTGCCTTTCAGGGGAGGGAGTGGGGTCAGAAGGAAGGCCATCAGACTCCTCGTCAGAGAAATATCTGATGTCCTCCTCCTCCTCCCACGAAGCCTCACCATCAATATCAGACACAAGTTCACGAACCTGCGTCTGAAGCCGTGCCCGACTCAACTCCGTGGAAACACGGCCACAGTAGGAGCGTCGAGAGGTGGACTCCCTTGCCCGCATCGGCGAAGCTCCCTCCGCCGACGTCGTCGGGGAGTCTGCCTGGGAGGCGGCTGCAGCCGATACCGCAAGCGGTACCAGTACCGGAGACCTCACCTCGGGCAAGGGGCCAGCCGGCGCCTCACTCGATGGTACCGGTGGCGCAAGCACCCCCGGTACCGGAGGGGAAGGGCGCAACAGCCCTCCCAGAATCTCTGGAAGAACGGCCCGGAGACTCTCGTGCAGAGCGGCTGTGGAGAAAGACTGTGAAGCCGATGCAGGCGTCGAGGTCAGAGTCTGTTGCGGGCGTGGAGGCGGTTCCGGGCTGTCCAAGGGGGAGCGCATCGACACCTCCTGAACAGAGGGTGAGCGGTCCTCCCGGTGCCGATGCCTACTGGGTGCCGACTGCCTCGGCGACCCAGAGCTCTCGGTACCGAGACGGGAAGGAGACTGGTGACGATGCTTCTTTGACTTCTTCAAGCGAAGCATGTCACCGGAGATTCCCGGTACCGACGAGGAGGACGTAGAATCCAACCGTCGCTTCCTCGGGGCCGAGGCCGAAGAAGGTCGATCTCGGGGGGCTGTACCGCAGGAGCCCTCAGGGCAGGGGGAGACCCACCCGAAGGCTCACCGCCACCAGCAGGGGAATGGACAGCCCTCACCTGCACTCCAGACGAAGCACCACCGTCCGATGACATCAGCAACAGCGGGGGTTCCGGTACCACCGACGCCGACGCAGCCTTTCGATACCTCGGTACCGACGATGCCGGAGGTAGAGGCCTCGATGCAGTCGATGCCGATGCCGAGGTCGAAGACTTCGATGCTGTCGACGTCGATGCACTCGATGCCCGTGCTGTTGTCATCGAAGCACCCGAGAACAACGCGTTCCACTGGGCCAATCTCGCTACCTGAGTCCTCTTTTTTAAAAGAGCACAAAGACTGCAGGCCTGCGGGCGGTGCCCAGCCCCCAGACACTGAAGACACGAAGCGTGCCTATCAGTGAGCGAGAGTACCCGGGCGCACTGGGTGCACTTCTTGAAGCTGCTGGAAGACTTCGATGACATGGGCGGAAAAATCACGCCGGTGAAATCAAAATTCGCGATGATGATGAAGGGCACCAAAAAGAAGGGAGAAAAACCCGAATCGAGGCCAGATAGGCCGGTCCCGAAAGCGTAAGGAAACTTACGCGGGGAAAAAAGCTGGAAACATGGGAAAATGGTAAAGACCGATCGGTCTCTTTTTTTTTTTTTTAGCGAAAATCGCGAAGACACGCGAGGTCAACTTGAGGGGCACGAAACGGCAGTAAAACACGACCGTCCCGAGCGCGGACAAAAGAAGACTGACGAACACGAGCCGGTTCGGGCGGGAAGAGGCCACGCATGCGCGGTACGCATCGGCGCGCGAGGGCTAGCAAAGGCCTTTGCTAGTGAAGATTCCGATTGGAGGGGCTGCCGTGGATGTCACCCATCAGTGAGAACAAGCAGCCTGCTTGTCCTTGGAGAACTTATTTTAGGGTTTTGCTTCCCTGATTATTTCTTTTGCAAGTGAGGTTTAGGGAGAAGAACTCAGCGAAGTACTCCACACCCAAGACTTCTTCAAGGGCCCCCACGCAAGAAAGAATTTGCTCCAATTGGCTACAGACTGAGCAATTACAGCTAAGTGCCAATTTTGCAGGAAAACTGTGTGCGAGGAAAAAAAAGAAAGTTAATAAAATACTTTCCTGAGATGAAGATTGTTCTCTTCCAGGAGTGACGGGGAACTGTAAGAGAAGAGTACACAGAGAATCAAATTCTTGATAGGCTCTGAGAAAAAAGGGAAATAAACGAAAAGGGTTGAATGTGTTTCAAAAGGGGGAAATACTTATCTGATGTTTGGGTTTTCTGTCTGAAGAGTATAATTGACCTGTTGAAATACAGAGCAGACTAATGTTAAATGCCAAGTTACATGTTAAGCCAGATTTGTTAAGGGAAGAAAAATTATTTCAAACACAATATAGCTAAATACTTACTTTGATTCAGAAATATAAACATAAAAACAAACAGTATGAACATGCAAAGTTAAAGGTTTGATTCTTTAAAGATTTAAAGTACTGAGTCAAATTGGGAAAAGAATTGTGTCAATTTCCTTTCTCATCCTCTTAAGGTGAGTCAGGAGATTAGTTTTTTTTTGTATCCCCCGCCCTACTCCCCCAGATGATTCAGAGTCACTGGCACCACTACTGACACAGGGTACTCTGATTCACTTGATAAGATCCAAACTGCCTAAGAGGGGGCGGGGCTTACAATACCATTCAATTAATTCTTCCATACGGAAGTGAAGGCTGGAGACTATAGAGGATGAAAATGAATTTTAATATAAACTCATCATTCCCAGTTCTGTAACACACTCCACATTCTCCAACAATGGAGCTAGGACAGTTACCTTCATAATTCAACATACAAAAATATATAAATATATAAATATCATAATTTTGGGAACACATTCAACTTCCACTTGAAATATTTTGTGAAGTAACACAAAACCCAGCAAAAAAGACACTTGAAACCTATTTAATTAACATCAAACCAAAATAGCATTAACTTCCACGATTCAAAATGCATCAACCATCTCTGTGAAAACGCAGCACTGCAAATATTGCACCATACCAACTGCACAGCAATGCAAATATTGCACTTCATATTGGGGGAACACAACAAATCAAATCAACAAATCCAACCGCTAGAGATCCCAAGAACTACTCACTAGCTGAATCTTCACCTCGGTCACACATGAGAACGTGGAAATACCCTCATCTAATACAGAGTAAGGCAGTGGTTCTCAAACCTGATTCTGGAGGCACCCCAGTCAGTCAGGTTTTTGGGATATCCACAATGCATATTTTTGAGAGAGATTTGCATGCAGTGGCTCCCTATCCGCTTCCGCATACGGTTCAAACTTCTCCTTTTGACCTACAAGTGCATCCATTCCGCAGCTCCACAGTACCTTTCCGCTCTCATCTCTCCCTACACTCCTCTCCGTGAACTCCGTTCGCTGGGTAAATGTCTCCTGTCGTCCCCCTTCTCCCCCACTGCTAACTCCCGGCTCCGTTCCTTCTATCTCGCTGCTCCCTATGCCTGGAATAGACTCCCTGAGCCAGTACATCAGGCTCAGTCTTTGGCTGTCTTCAAGTCTAGGCTTAAAGCCCACCTCTTTGCTACTGCTTTCGACTCCTAACCATGACTCTCTTACTCAACACCCTCACTTATCACCCCTACCACTGCAATTTCCCCACCCCCAGCTGTCTGTTCATCTGTCCAATTTAGATTGTAAGCTCTGTTGAGCAGGGACTGTCTTTTCATGTTGATTTGTACAGCGCTGCGTAAGTCTAGTAGCGCTATAGAAATGTTTAATAGTAGTAGTAGCAGTGGAGGCAAAACCAGGCAAGAACCGGCAAAAATAAAAAAAAAAGCTCTGAGTTTGGGGTTGCAAAGGGGTGGCAAGCAATATATTTTGAGTTTCCCCTTTAGAGCACTTTGTCTCCTCTCTGAACAGTTCATTGAAGGTGGGAAACCTTGATCACTGCTCCTTATGATCCAGGGGACAGCTGATTAGCAGACTGGCACGCTCTGTGCTGACTTTTTTCTCCTTCCTTCTCCTTCAGTTCCTTGGGTAGGGAATTAAGGCTCTGGTGGACCACTGGATGGGGTTCACCACCCACTGCTCCTCTACATCCTTTTCAGATGGACTCCATCTAAGTGAGGAAAAGCCTCTTTGCTGAACCCCCTCAGGAGAAGAAGAACCTGACTCCTGCCCTATACAAAGGGCTTTACACTTCCCTCCAAAAACTCATTTTCAAATTTCATTGGGTTATTGCTCAGAATAGACCTCCTACCATTGAACCTTGTCTGGCACCATTTTTTTTCTGGCATAGGCGCCCAGAATATTCTTCCTGCTATTTGCATAGAAAAGGTCATTTGGTGTCTTACTGCCCCTGGAGGTGATGGAGAGGAATTACAGAAATTCTGGGAAAAACACAGAAGAGCAGTAAGTGTAAAGAAGTTGAGGGTAGTCATAAATCACCTTACGTCTATGGTACCATACCAGATGGAAAGCTGAACAATAGATATGACTTCTGACCCTCATCTCCTATCATATTCTTTGTTTCCGTTGTTAGCATGAGGTTAAAGGCTATGTGCAGAGCAGAAGCAGCGTGTTAGGGTGAGATAATGGCAGGTCAGTTGATCATGTTTGTTATCTAGATGTTCTCTGATATTAAGAAAGTTTAATCGGGCAGATAGAGAGGGTGTAATAAATAGAGGGTCAGTTAGTATCTGGCATTGATGGATATGTTATCATTAGAGAGCATGTGACAATGAAGAGATCATTCTTATTTATGCAGAGATGTTCTCACAGCATCTCTGTCACATCTCTTGGAGAGAGAGCAGGAGACAAGAACTGCCAGGGACTGTGGAGGGATAACCCAGTGGGGAAGAACAGTCAGTGACAGCTCCAGAGAAAGTGAGTCTCTTAGCTGACCCGAGTATCAATTTGTATTGTGCTGTTCTGTTTTAATAGAAATCTTTCACTGCAGTGAAAAAAGTCATATCTTGGTTTCTAACCTAAATTATTTTTTTCATTTTCTGCTCTTCCCCTCTAATGTTTATCACTCTCTTGTCTCTCCTCTGATTCTTTTTTTTTTTTTTACTAGTGTGACTTCTTATTCATGTGCTTACTCTAATATTTATGCTAGGGATGGCCAACTTCAGCCCTGAAGATGCATACATTCAGATCTGATTTTCAGGATGTTTACCAGAGATACGTATAGGGTATATTTTGTGGCAAGATGCTTTTGGTGAACTGCTCCAAAGGACAACAGCTGATTCTTTCTGTAGCCAACAGCAATTAAGCAGGAAAATGCCTCCTACTCAGACTGTGGGGCTGAACACAAAGGGCGAGTCATCCAAATTCAAGATGTAGAAAAATTTATGGTCAAAATTTATTTGTGACTTTGTCATTAAAGTAACAAAAAACACTGGAAACTCACTGGAAAACAAATAAAACAATCCAAAAAACAAGTGGGGAAAAGGTGTTTACTATAGCTATCAATGTCAATATGTTGGTTGTGTAAAACATTGGGGGAAAAGACCTCAGATGCCTGTACCTCTCATTACGCTGTCATACCATATGGTACAGCGATACCATCACAGTGCTGGCTTCGATCACGGGTCATAACCCCCTCCCCCCCAACAATTCAGTTTTTATTTGTGCAAAAAACGATTATCACCGTACAAAATGTGAAAAAAATGTTCATAGAAGGAAAAACTTATGGGCAGCAGTGTGCGGCAGTTGCGAAATGTCCCTACTGGGACCCATTTCACCAAATGGCTTCCTCAGGGGACTCAATGCTGCCTTGCTTCTCAAATGCTGCTGCAAATCACAAAACAACATGAAAAGTAGTCCTCCCAATCAAACACTACACATAAAAACAGGGAGCAAAATCACACGTAGCTCAATTTCTGCGGCTGTGTATCGTGGCCTCTGAAACATTCAATATGGTGGCTGCTTTTAAAGAGACGCCGACGCATGCACACACCCACACAAAAATCATGGTGATAAACTGCATGCAATAGACCAGACTCAAAATGTACAAGAGTAAAAAAAAACAAATGAACAAATTAAAACAAAAAGATGATGACGGATGTCAAAGCATGAATCAGCAACTCCACCTTTAAATGTTAGAAAAAAGATGACCACTGGACCCTTACATTAAGGCCCAGTGCTTCCACTGATTGTAAGCGATGTATCCATCGTTGTTCAAGTTGTAACAGACTTCTGCCTAAGTCACCCCCGCGTCTTTGGGCAGACACACAATCGATCACCCACAGTGTATAATCTTCAAAGGAATGGTGTTGATCAAGACTGTGCTCTGTCAACAGAGCACCCACCCGTTGATGGATGATACTATCCAGCTTATAATCGAAAAAGAAAAACGTCTATATTTCGACCCAAATCGGGAGATGGGCGTTTTTCTCGCAAAGGCGCCCAAATCGGTATAATTGAAAGCCGATTTTGGGCGTTTCCAACTGCACTCCGTCGCGGAAACGAATAAAGTTGATGGGGTGTGTCGGAGGTGTGGTGGAGGCGGGACTGGGGCGTGGTTATCAGCTGAGGAGAGATGGGCGTCTGTAGCTGATAATCGAAAAAAAAGGTGTTTTGACCGCGATTTTGGGTCACTTTTTTTGGACCCTTTTTTTGCACGAACAAGTCCCAAAAAAGTGCCCCAACTGCCCAGATGACCACTGGAGGGAATCGGGGATGACCTCCCCGGACTCCCCCAGTGGTCACTAACCCCCTCCCACCAAAAAAAACCCCACTTTAAAAACTTTTTTTCCAGCCTGTATGCCAGCCTCAAATGCCGTACCCACCTCCATGACAGCAGAATGTGTTCGATCCTCTCACAGCCTTTCCCTGGGTCAGATGTGGCTCTCGGGTGCAGTACAGGGTCACATCAGCATTGCATTGTGGTGGGTGTAGGGTATTGGGCTCCTTGATTTCATTAGCTTGTGTTACAGTCTCATGATGTTGGTAGTTGGTAGGCTCTTCTCCCATGGTGCTTTTCCCCCTGCCTACTGGGTCAGAGTGTGCCCTGTTGTGTTTCCTGTCGTAGTCCATGCGGTAGTGGCCATTTTTGTAAGCCGGTTTTAGTTCCCTTTCCTGTGTTAGCCACGTTAGAGAACTTAGTTCTTACCTTGAATGTGGCTGAAAGAGGGCATTGTACAGCATTCTGCCAGCTCTGACCTACTGCTAATCTCAGTACCAGGGAGACTCGTTGCCAGTGGGGCACAACCTCTGCAGTTAACTGTGAGTAAACGCAGTTATTCCAATAAAGGACGTTTTCAGAGAGATTAGTCTTCAGGTGTCAACTGGTGTGCCAATGTTATACAGCAGCAACAAGTCCTAGAGGCCTGCGTGTATGCAGGTCCCTGGAGCACTTTTAGTGGGTACCGCAGTGCACTTCAGCCAGGTGGACCCAGGCCCATCCCCCCCTACCTGTAACACTTGTGCTGGTAAATGGGAGGCCTCCAAAACCCACTGTACCCACATGTAGGTGCCCCCTTCACCCCTAAGAGCTATGGTAGTGTTGTACATTTGTGGGTAGTGGGTTTTGGGGGAGGGGGGTTGGGAGCTCAGCACCCGTGGTAAAGGAGCTATGCATGTGGGAGCTTTTTCTGAAGTCCACCGCACTGACCTAGGGTGCCCAGTTGGTGTCCTGGCATATCAGGGGGGCCAGTGTACTAAGAATCGTGGCCCCTCCCACGACCAAATGGCTCGGATTAGAACGTTTTTGAGCTGGGCATTTTTAGTTTCCATTATCGCTAAAAAAAACAAACGCCCAGCTCAAAAACGTCCATTTTTTCGAAAATACGGTTCGGCCCACCCCTTCATGGACCCATTCTCGAGATAAATGCCCATGGAGATAGGTGTTTGCGTTCGATTATGCCCCTCCACGTCTGTGTTCATTCATGCGGATGTTTAAATTTCTGCTGGTCTTACCCATGTACAATTTATGACAAGGGCGGCACTGTAGAATGTATACCACAAAAGCTGATTTGCAGTCAGTTCATTTTTTAGAATAGTAGGTCCTATGATCATCCGCATGAATGAACACAGACATAGTATCATCCATACTGTGGAACATTTTGAGAACACATACAGCGTTTGCTAACCAACAACGTTTTCTAGAGACAAAAACATTAAAGAAACGTGTTCCATTACCAAAGTGGGTTAATAAAACTGTTCCCCACTTTGGTAATGGAACACGTTTTGCAGTGTCCACACCTGAAGTGACCCACACCAGACTGAACAATCTGCCGCTCAACGGGTGAAGGCAATAGCGCCGGACTGAGATTTTCTATAATGTTTTTGAATCTAGAAAACGTTGTTGGTTAGCAAATGCTGTATGTGTTCTCAAAATGTTCCAATGTTTGTGTAGGATGTCAGCCACCGCATTCCCACCGTGCGTATACCTCATAACACAAGCCAATAATTTGCCTTTTTCACAATTTTGTTTTCGTAGAATTTTCAGCAATCTTCATGATTTCAAATTCCATTCCAAATTATTGTTTCAGGACCTTTTAAGTAGAGGATATCCTCGTCAGATTTTGAAAATTGCATACCGTAGAGCACGTTATCTAAACAGGAGCCTGTTATTGACACCTAGAAATCCTGAGGATGACACATCCAACCAGCTTCTCTTCCTCCCTCTTCCCTTCTCTTTATGCATCTGGCTTTTTCTTCCATATTTGACCCCCTCTTCCTTTATCACCTTGTCTAGCATCTCTCTTCCTTCCCTCTAACCCCTCCCACTCCCATAGGTCCAGGCCCTCTCTCCCTTCACTCCAGCCCTCCTTCCAGGTCCACATCTCTCTCCCTTCCCTTCAGCCATCCCCTGCCTATCCAGCACCTCTCTCCCTTTCCTCCAGTCCCCCCCTGCATATCCAGCACCTCTCCCCTTCAACCCCATTATATATCCAGCACCTATCTTCTTCCCTGCAACACCCTTGCATATCCAGCATCTCTCTCCCTTCCCTCCAGTTCCCCTTGCAGGTCCACATCTCTATCCCTTTCCTCCAGCCCTCCCCTGCATATCCAGCACCTCTCCCCCTTCCCTCCAACCCCCTCTGCATATCCAGCACCTCTCTACTTTCCCTCCAACTTCCCCTTCACAAGTCCAGCTCCTCTCCCTTCCCTTCAGCCCCCTCCCCTCCTGAGGCCAGCACCTCCATGTCTTCCTTACCCCCCTGCAAGTCCAGCACCTCCACATCTTCCTTACCCCCCCCACGTCCAGCATCTTCATGCCTTCCTTACCCCCCTGCAAGTCCAGCACCTCTGCATCTTCCTTACTCCCTCCCAGCAAGTCCAGTACCTCTCCCTTCCCTCCAGCCCCCTCCCATTGCAGGGCCAGCACCCCACTGTTGTCCTTACCCTCCCCCATCCCCGCTGCAGCATTTAATGCTATTGGCCCTGCCGGGCAGCAACTCACAGATGTGGCGTCCTACTCCGGGGCCTTCCCTCTGCCGCATCCCACTTTATATAAGCAGGAAGTTGCATCAGCGCAGCAGAGGGAAGGTCCTGGAGGAGGACACCATATCTGTGTGGAGTTGCTGCCAGATAGTGCCGACAGCAAAGTGCAAGCGCTGGAGTGGGGGGGGGGGGGGTGAGAGGGTGAGGAAGACACGGAGGTGCTGGAACTGCAGGAGGGAGGCTGGAGGGATGGTGAATCTTACATGGCTGTGCTTCTGGGTAGACCTGGGCCCACCTGTAGCTACGTTCTGCTGCTAACTAGTGAATTACAATAGTCTAAGTGACTAATGACAAGAGAAATACTCTAAGTGATTTCTGTGAAAGTTATGGTGCCATTGAGTACGGTCTTTAGTTAAAAAAAACAACACTAATTTGACAAGAATGAGACATGAGTTTTAAAGGATAATTCAGAATCTACAAAGATCCCAAATACTTTCAATGCAAGATGGAAGGTCACTTTTCAGCCTGCCTTCCAATGAAAATAGTATTCCTTCAGTTTTTGTCTGGGTTAAGTTTTAATTTGTGTTTGAAGAGCCAATCTGTTATGAGGTTTAATGTAGAATTACGGTTCCCGATGTTGCCACCATTTAGCAGATCAACAACTGTCAAGAACTGTATATTGCCTGCATAAGTTTTTACTGTAAGTTTAATTGACTTGATTAGCTCCAATAATGGGGCTACAAAGATATTGAATAGGATTGGAGATAATTGAAATCCCTGTGGAATGCCACAGGTAATAGAGTGCGGTGTACAATGTTGATTGTTCCAGAGCATAGTGCAAGTCTGTTCTGATATGAAGCAAACCAGTTCAGAGCTCTGTCCCTAATTCCTATTTTCTCTAACCTTTGCAGAAGAAATGAATGGTCTACTAAATCAAATGCAGCAGATAAGTCTAATGATACTAAAAGTACCATTTTATCCTGGTTGAGTTTAGTCTTAATATAAATGGTAATTCCAATTAATGTCATTTCCTGCTTTAAGAGGCAGGTGTAAAGGTCAAGCTCCCTCAAACTCATTTGACATGATCCCCATTTCATGATTCCCCTTCCCATCATCATATTCTACTCCCCATTCCCTTGACATGATCCTCAATTTCCCATGATACCTTTCTGGCTCGTGTTCTAGGGTTCCTGGTGTCTAGTGCTGTTGTAATGTTTACAAAGTTTCCAATGGTTGAGATGTACCACGTTATTGTATCTTTCGATATAAACATTTTCCTCTGCAATGTACCCTTTCCCAGAGATTTTATCTTGTTATTAAGGGGCCCTTTTACTACCCAGCAGTACGGCTACCCCCGGGTTTGCATGAGGGAAATTGTCCCTACTGCTTGGGCTTGCTCAGCAGTAGTTCTAGCTTCCGGTGCTAGGAAATTTTTTAAATTTTTTTTAGCAGTGGGGGCGTGCTCAGCAGTAACCTAGCAGCGCAGCATGTTGCCCAGTTACCACTGGATTAGCGCCAAAGCCCTTACCGCCTCCTAATTAGGAAGCGGCAAGGGCTCCCCCAGTAAATGGCCATGTGCCAATGTGTTTCATTAGCGCATGGCCATTTACTGGTCCTTTTAAAGAAAATTAACTTTTACCAGAGTGGTAAAAGGTGGCCTCGGTGCGCGGCAATCCCGTGTATCGATGCCACCGTGCCACTTTTACAGCTGTTTGGTAAAAGGACCCCTTATTCTTTTCAGTGGTCCTTAGTTCTGTGTATCATTTTCCAACCAGTAGCATTGTTCTATTTTTCATACTGTTTATGTTTATTCCAGAGCTTGATATACCACCTTTACTTAAAGAAGTTCTGAGAGAAGAGGACATTTCTCTGGTAAGCAAACATTATTTTGCTTTGTGCTTGGGAACATTTAGATTGGGGTTTAAAGGAGTGCTCTTACAGAGTTTTAAATACATTTCATTAGCTTCTAAGAAGAAAACACTAAATAAATCACACAATATACCATATATATTGAATTCAAAATTTGCGCCTTAACACATAAGATCATTTACTGTGAAGCTCCAGTTTACATGTGTGATCTGATAGATTTACCTCCTAGAAATTCATCGGTGTCATCTCTTACTTATCTTCTTCTGCACTATCCTTCCTCCAGGAATCTAAAGTACAAGTCAATTTACGCATATATAGATGGGGACAAGATGCATGGGACAGAGTCAGTTGGAATAAATAAATGTGTGGCTAAACTTAAGGCAAGTTCTTTGTACAGTTAATCAAGGTATAAGGAACTGGTCTAAGTTACAGTGGGTGTAGCAAGGTAGTCCAGGTGCGTAATAGGTACGTATATAGTCAGAGACTACTGTGCAATCAACATTTTAAAAATTTGCAGGACTCTCTGTTCCAGGGAATTTTCTCAAGGCACATGGGATAAATTAGCCTGCACACATCTTTTCCACTATTGTACATAGTCAATTAATACTACACTCATTAATTTGCTTGCGGTTTTGGCTGTTAACGGATGTGCTTAATATTGCTGTACAATTATTACAGCAAGCACTCTGGGCCAAGTGAAATGGGAAACATCGGTTTTACTTGGCCACAGAAACAGTTTAGAAACGAAAGATAAGTACACAGCTGGGCAGATCTGCACTGTAAAGTGAAATTTAATTATACGTTAATTTCATTTCCTTGAGTTCTGCTAGACTAGTCCAGACCAGCAGGTTGGGTCCCTTCCCTACCAGAAGATGGAGGTAGTGATACTGAACTTTACCAGTGACACTGGTACAAGAGCTGTGCAGGATAGAATTCTTCAGTATGTTATAAAATAATAAGTGGAGTGGAATGGGTAGACGGAAAGCATCTGTTTAAGCTTCCCAACAATACTAGGACTATGGAGCATGTGATGAAGCTACAAAGTAGTAAATTTAAAACAAATCGAAGAAAAGCTTTCTTCACTCAATGTGTAATTAAACTCTGGAATTAGTTGCCAGAGAATGTGGTACAGGCGATTAGCTTAGCAGGGTTTTAAAAAGGTTTGGCCAGCCTCCTAAAGGAAAAGTCTATAGACCATTATTAAAATGGACTTGAGGAAAATCCACTCTTTATTTCTGGGATAAGCAGCATAAAATGTTTTGTACTTTTTGGGGATCTTGCCAGGAATTTGTGACCTGGTTTGGCCACTGTTGGAAACAGGATGCTGGGCTTGATGGACTTTTGGTCTGTCCCAGTATGGCAATACTTATATACTTATGCACCCTATGTATTAAAGGCTTGGTAAAAAGTGGCTTTAGTGCACCCTTACATGGGTCTTTCCAGTGTGCTAAGGCCACTTTTACCACTGGGTAAAATGAAGAAATTTTCTATTTTTTTGTATTAATGGCTGTACATTAATTTTGCCATTAGCACGTGGCCACTAAAACAGATTAGCATTTGAGCCCTTACCGCCATCCATTTGGTAGGTAATAAGGTCTCATGCATTGATTGGTTAGTGCGCTGAAATGTAGCTGCGCTAACCAATTAGTGCAGAACACGCCCACTCTCTGCTCCAGATACGCCCCCACTGGAAAAAAAATGTTTTTTCTAGCACATGGGTAGCATGCACACATCCCGAAATTACTGCAGGATGTCACCATGTGTCCATTTTTTGCCACAGTAAGCACACGTTATTGCTTACCACAGCTTTATAAAAGGGCCCCTTGGATTGTGAACCCTCCAAGGACATAAAAATACCTCCTGTACACCTCTTCGACAGTTTCAGACTTGCAGACGATATATAAGAAATTATACATTAAAATAAAATAATTACCAGGGTAAATGTTGAACAGCTCAACATGACTCAGTTTTTTTTCCCAGTGGAGACACCCACGGGAAACTGCAACTTTTAAGAATTACCATCACATGAAAAAATACTCATTATGCTCTGTGCATTATTCTATAAAGATAAAATACATACGATTGTCCTTCACTCTCATTCTACTCTTATGCTACATCATTCCTCTACGGTCTCTACCAATGATTCTTATGCTTAGCAATTTCTTCCCTCTCAGCAGGAACCGAGATCCTTTCTCACAGCCCTGAGTTCCTATGATGACTGGGTTGAGCACTGCAGATCCACTACTGATGATGGAGCCAGAGGCAGAGATGGTGGAGCCCACTTTTTCTTTACAGGAAAAAATGAGTTTTAATAATATATTGAACTGGGTATGGGAGCCACCTCTAAACAAACCAGAGGACTGGACAGCAAAGCCCAGTGGAATTACAAAAATAGTAGAATTATGGAACAGGACAACAGAAAGCAGTTATTTAACAGATGATTTTCTCTCCTGGGAGTTCTTTTTAGACTGTGTTGTTATTCCAGTTATCATCTTGTTTGGCTTGATTGGGAATGGAATCGTCCTCTGGGTCCTTGGTTTCAAGATTAAGAGGAACAAATTTACAGTCTACATCCTGAACTTGGCCATGGCTGACTTCCTCTTCCTCCTCAGCCTTTCTGTGATATTGACTCTTTATTATTTGAAAAGGCTAGTTTTCTCTTCCAAGGCTTCTAAACATGCTTTCCTAGTGAGTCTCTTCCTGTATCTTTTTGGGTACAACACCAGCCAATACTTCCTGACAGCCATAAGTGCTGAGAGGTCTCTCTCTGTACTTTACCCGATCTGGTACCGTTACCAGCGCCCAAAACATCTGTCCAATGTCTTGTGTGCTGTCCTGTGGGGTCTTGCCTTCCTTCTGGCTGGGACAGAATATTTCATCTGCATAGATAAGTCATATTTGCACAAATATCTAAAAATACATTCCAGCGATTGCCATGCTGTTTCCATCTTCACATTCCTCTTAACCTTCATGGTCTTCACACCCATCATGGTCACATTCAGCCTGACTCTTTTAATCAAAATCCAGAGAAGCTCACTGAAACGCCAGCCACCAAAGCTCTACATTCTCATTGTGGTTACAGTCGCTTTGTTCCTTATCTGTTCCACACCTTTCAGGGTCATCCTGTTCATACAGAATTATTATGAGTGCTCATTCAGTGAAATCTTTGTCAGCTGCTGCATTCTGCTGTCTACAATCAGCAGTTCAATCAACCCCTTTGTTTATTTCTATCTTGGGAATCACAGAAGGCCAAGGACTGTGGGGTTCTTTAAAGAAATCCTACAAAGGGTCTTCAAGGATGAAACAGAATCTTGATGTTAGAAAGGAAAGAAGCTGAATGTATTCTGAAGTTCTACTGATACTGGAAAATCTCCAACATAATAATAACTTTCTTTGCTCACTTCTTCTTATAACAACCGGATTCAAATTTTGACAATCTGTTGTAGCAATAATTTCTGTCTTGTTGAAATGTTCTTGAAATTGTTGATTACAGACAGGTTGGTGTTACTGCTGATTTTGTGATGTTCAGCATAATCTGCCAACCTGCCTGTCTTTTTAGTTGTTTCAGCTTTGCAGTTTCCTCCTGCTCCTTTAGCTTTCCAGCTCAATTAGCTCTAGGACCCTTCACTTGCAGCTAACTGAAGATTTTCCCCATTGTTGTGCCCTAACTCATTACAGTAAGGGTCCATGGTCAGGTTTCAGAGGCTGTGGTTTCTTTCAGAGCCTTGTTCACATGCAACTGTAATACACAGAAACAATTTTTTGTCAGCCATTGAACTTGTATAATTTACAGTTTCTAACCCCTGAAACTAGCCACTGTGGCTGAAATATTGTCAATGTAAGGATCTCATTGATTGTAGTGGCTGTTTCAGTTTCATTAACATATATTACTAGAGTCTAGTCTACAATAAAGCATTTTGTGACTCATATTTAGATGTCATATGCAGGAGTTTTGTTTTTTTTTTTGGCCAATGCTTATATCAGATAAGAGCATAATTTTAAAAATTGGATGTAAAAGTTTTTCAAAAACTTGCAATTTTCTGCAGCGTTGATATGTGACAAAACTTTGAATCATGGAAGCTTTGGTTTCTGTTTGCTTAAGTACATAAGTAATGCCACACTGGGAAAAGACCAAGGGTCCATCGAGCCCAGCATCCTGTCCATGACAGCGGCCAATCCAGGCCAAGGGCACCTGGCAAGCTTCCCAAATGTACAAACATTATATACATGTTATTCCCGGAATTGTGGATTTTCCCCAAGTCCATTTAGTAGCGGTTTATGGACTTGTCCTTTAGGAAACCGTCTAACCCCCTTTTAAACTCTGCCAAGCTAACCGCCTTCACCACGTTCTCCGGCAACGAATTCCAGAGTTTAATTACGCGTTGGGTGAAGAAAACTTTTCTCCGATTTGTTTTAAATTTACTACACTGTAGTTTCATCGCATGCCCCCTAGTCCTAGTATTTTTGGAAAGCGTGAACAGACGCTTCACA
Organism: Microcaecilia unicolor; assembly: GCF_901765095.1. NCBI lineage: Eukaryota > Metazoa > Chordata > Amphibia > Gymnophiona > Siphonopidae > Microcaecilia > Microcaecilia unicolor. The sequence goes on along the minus strand of NC_044031.1, from coordinate 651,360,692 downwards.
TCCACCTGTTCCACTCCACTCATTATTTTATATACCTCTATCACGTCTCCCCTCAGCCATCTCTTCTCCAAGCTGAAAAGCCCTAGCCTCCTTAGTCTTTCTTCATAGGGAAGTCGTCCCATCCCCGCTATCATTTTAGTCGCCCTTCACTGCACCTTTTCCAATTCCACTATATCTTTCTTGAGATGCAGCGACCAGAATTGAACACAATACTCAAGGTGCGGTCGCACCATGGAGCGATATAACAGCATTATAATATTCTCACACCTGTTTTCCATACCTTTCCTAATAATACCCAACATTCTATTCGCTTTCCGAGCCGCAGCAGCACACTGAGCAGAAGGTTTCAGCATATTATCAACGACGACACTCAGATCCCTTTCTTAGTCTGTAACTCCTAATGAGGAACTTTGCATGACGTAGCTATAATTCGGGTTCTTTTTTCCCACATGCATCACCTTGCACTTGCTCACATTAAACGTCATCTGCCATTTAGCCGCCCAGTCTCCCAGTCTCCTAAGGTCCTTCTGTAATTTTTCACAATCCTGTCGCGAGTTAACGACTTTGAATAACTTTGTGTCATCAGCAAATTTAATTACCTCGCTAGTTACTCCTATAAATCATTTATAAATATATTAAAAAGCAGCGGTCCTAGCACAGACCCCTGAGGAACCCCACTAACTACCCTTCTCCATTGTGAATACTGCCCATTTAAGCCCACTCTCTGTTTCCTATCCTTCAACCAGTTTTTAATCCACAATATGACTTTTCCTCCTATCCCATGACCCTCCAATTTCCTCTGTAGCCTTTCATGAGGTACTTTGTCAAACGCCTTTTGAAAATCCAGATGCATAATATCAACCGGCTCCCCTTTGACCACATGTTTGTTTACTCCTTCAAAGAATTGAAGTAAATTGGTCAGGCAAGATTTCCCCACACAAAAGCCGTGCTGACTCGGTCTCAGTAATCCATGTCCTCGGATGTGCTCTGTAATTTTGTTTTTAATAATTTAGCCTCTACCATTTTCCCCGGCACCGATGACACTCACTGGTCTATAATTTCCCGGATCTCCCCTGGAACCTTTTTAAAAAATGGGCGTTACATTGGCCACACTCCAATCTTCCGGTACGACGCTCGATTTTAAGGATAAATTGCATATCACTAGCAGTAGCCCCGCAAGCTCATTTTTCAGTTCTATCAGTACTCTAGGATGAATACCACTTTCTGTTTTGATACCAACTTTTATCTTAAACGTTGTTGTGACTATATTAAGTTAGTTAAGTTGACGGTATATTTCAACTTCCACTGTTATGCAACAGATTGAACATGCAAGCTATATGGTCTGGGAATTCTGTAGAAAATAAATTAAAAACTTTGCAAATTGAAGATACCAGGCATCAAATCTGTAAATTGTATCCCAATGTCATCCAATACTATTTTCAACCTTATTCTGCTCATCAATAAATTAACTTCATTGGTTGCTTATTACTTATAGTATGTCAAGATCTTGTTATTAAATCCTCATGTTTTTTTAGAGGGTTAACTAAGGAAAGGGTTGGGAATTGAAACTTACTGGCTAGTATTCTCTGTTATCTTTTAAAATTGTGTTTTGTTAACGATGTAAACCATTTAAAATGTTTTTTCCATTAAAGTGGTATAAACCTTTGTGATTATGACTTATTATTTATTTAGTTATTACATTTGTACCCCGCGCTTTCCCACACATTGCAGGCTCAATGCGGCTTACATAGTAAATATAATTAAAATCACAAAGTCTTGAAGGAGAATATTATAAGCAGTGAATGGGGTTTTGAGGATAAAAATGTTGAACATGTAGAGGCAAACAAAGGAAAGGATAATCAAAAGGAAAAGAGATTGGGAGAGGTAAGGAGAGGAGGGATGAAGCTACAAAGTAGTAAATTTAAAATGAACCGGTGAAAACGTTTCTTCACTCAACATGTAATTAAATTCTGGAATTTGTTGCCAGCAAATGTAGTAAAAGCAGTTAGCTTAGCGGGGTTTAAAAAAAGGTTTGGATGGCTTCCTAAAAGAGGAGTCCATAGACCAGTGGTTCCCAAACCTGGGCCTGGAGGCACCCTAACCAGTCAGGTTTTCAGTATATTCACAATGAATATTCATTAGAGAGATTTGCATGCACTGCCTCTACTGCATGCAAATCTATGTCATGAACATTGATTGTGATTATACGGAAAACCTGACTGGCTAGGGTGCCTCCAGGACCAGGTTTGGGAACCATTGCCATAGACCATTATTAAAATGGACTTGGGAAAAATCCAGAGGCATAGCTAGGGGGTGCGCCAGGGCAGCGGCTGCTCCCCCAAACGTACTTCCACCAGTGCTGGCGCCTATTTTTTACACAATCTGTCGCATTTAATACACGTGCTGGCGCCGGCGGAACTCCGTACTCTGCTCCCCCTGCACCTTCAACCTGGCTATGATTCTGGAAAAATCCACTGTTTATTTCTAGAGTAAGTAGTAAAAAATGTATTGTACTCTTTTAGGATCTTGCCAGGTACTTGTGACCTGGATTGGCCACAGTTGGAAACTGGGTGCTGGGCTTGATGGACCTTCGGTCTGTCCCAGTATGGCAATACTTATGTACTTATGTAATTATCTGGGTTCAGCACTGGTGGCAGGTTTTAACTGCGCTGCCCATCGCTGGCTGAAAATTGTGTGTGTGTGTGGGGGGGGGGGGGGGGGGGCATTGAGTCTGCCATGAGTGGAAAAGCGCGGGGTACAAATGTAACAAAAAAAAAAAAATATCTAGCCTTCACATTCCTGAGGAGCTATCAAAGAGTCTACTCTGTCTCAGGCTATATGTACTGTTCTCATAACATATATCTGAATGCACTGCTCAACAGTAAAGTGTACTAGTTCAACATCCAAAGAGGATACCTTCTTAATTTACAATTGTTTATTACAAATATGTAAATAAGGAACTAACTGTAGCTAGTTGAAACCAAGAGTGCTGCACTGATTCTGGTTCAATACAATAAGAATGGGTCTCTCTGTAGCTACATTAGTTGAATAATTGCTGACTGGATAGATGGGTGAAATGTGACTAATAGATTGGATGTAGATTGGGTGTCTGCAGCGATGGTTGAGGGTGAAGTGGCTTGTGCCCCGGGAGGAAGTGAAATCGGAGCGGCAGATCTGAACCCAGGAAATTAAAAGACTGGGCCAGACTAGGGTTGAGGAGGCCCAGAGAAGGAAGACTTGATGCCCCAGCAGATGCAGCTGCAACTCCTGTTCAATGATTGTAACCTGGCTGAGGTAAGCCACTTTTGTTGTTTGACTAAGACTTGAAGCCTTGCTCTGAGTTCTGTCTGGAACCAGACCTGGATCTCAGAAAAGACTTAGAAGAAGGAAGAGAACTTCCCACCCACCTTCTTAATGCCATCTCTCCTACTCTTATTCCTTTTATCTGTCACATTCTCAACCTCTCACTTTCCACTGCGACTGTCCCTGCTGCCTTTAAACATGCTGTGGTCACACCTCTCCTTAAGAAGCCTTCACTCGACCCTACTTGTCCCTCTAATTACCGACCCATCTCCCTCCTTCCTTTTCTCTCCAAATTACTTGAGCGTGCTGTTCACCGCCGCTGCCTTGATTTTCTCTCCTCACATGCTATTCTTGACCCATTACAATCTGGTTTTCGCCCTCTCCACTCAACTGAAACTGCGCTTACTAAAGTCTCCAATGACCTATTACTGGCTAAATCCAGAGGTCAATATTCCATCCTCATTCTTCTTGATCTTTCCGCTGCTTTTGACACTGTTGATCACAGCATACTTCTCGATACCCTGTCCTCACTTGGATTCCAGGGCTCTGTCCTTTCCTGGTTCTCTTCCTACCTCTCCCTCCGCACCTTTAGTGTTCACTCTGGTGGATCCTCTTCTACCTCTATCCCTCTGCCTGTCGGCGTACCTCAGGGTTCTGTTCTTGGTCCCCTCCTCTTTTCTATCTACACTTCTTCCCTTGGTTCATTAATCTCATCCCATGGCTTTTCCTACCATCTCTATGCTGATGACTCCCAAATCTACCTTTCTACCCCTGATATCTCACCTTGCATCCAAACCAAAGTTTCAGCGTGCTTGTCTGACATTGCTGCCTGGATGTCTCAATGCCACCTGAAATTAAATATGACCAAAACCGAGCTTCTCATTTTCCCCCCAAACCCACCTCCCCGCTCCCCCCGTTTTCTATTTCTGTTGATGGCTCTCTCATTCTCCCTGTCTCCTCAGCTCGAAACCTTGGGGTCATCTTTGACTCTTCTCTCTCCTTCTCTGCTCATATCCAGCAGACCGCCAAGACCTGTCGTTTCTTTCTTTACAACATCCGTAAAATCCGCCCCTTTCTTTCTGAGCACTCTACCAAAACCCTCATCCACACCCTTGTCACCTCTCGTTTAGACTACTGCAATCTGCTTCTTGCTGGCCTCCCACTTAGTCACCTCTCCCCTCTCCAGTCGGTTCAAAACTCTGCTGCCCGTCTCATCTTCCGCCAGGGTCGCTTTACTCATACTACCCCTCTCCTCAAGACCCTTCACTGGCTCCCTATCCGTTTTCGCATCCTGTTCAAACTTCTTCTACTAACCTATAAATGTATTCACTCTGCTGCTCCCCAGTATCTCTCCACACTCGTCCTTCCCTACACCCCTTCCCGTGCACTCCACTCCATGGATAAATCCTTCTTATCTGTTCCCTTCTCACTACTGCCAACTCCAGACTTCGCGCCTTCTGTCTCGCTGCACCCTACGCCTGGAATAAACTTCCTGAGCCCCTACGTCTTGCCCCATCCTTGGCCACCTTTAAATCTAGACTGAAAGCCCACCTCTTTAACATTGCTTTTGACTCGTAACCACTTGTAACCACTTGCCTCCACTTACCCTCCTCTCTTCCTTCCCGTTCACATTAATTAATTTGATTTGCTTACTTTATTTATTTTTTGTCTATTAGATTGTAAGCTCTTTGAGCAGGGACTGTCTTTCTTCTATGTTTGTGCAGCGCTGCGTATGCCTTGTAGCGCTATAGAAATGCTAAATAGTAGTAGTAGTAGTAGTAGTAGTTGTGTTTTGAGGCATGGCAGCTTGCCAACCATACTCTGTTCTGCACCTTACTGACCCACAGAGGATTACCCTTTACGTTCCCAGTCCTGTGACATAATAGGCCTGAGGACTGAGTTAATTAAATATTTGTTTTGGTTATATCCTGCTTGCTGAGTTGTATTATTTCTCTGGCACAACCCCAAGCCTCACTCGGGGTGTCACAGGCATACTTACATTTGTGTGCACCTTACACGTGTAAATGTAGTCAGAAGCACCATATACATGTGCACATGGCCTAAGTGCTATTTTGTAAGGGTGTGCGTATGTGGCATAGTGCATAACTGTGAGGGGGTATACATGTGGAGTGGAGGAGTGGCCTAGTGGTTAGAACACTGGTCTTGCAATCCAGAGGTGGCCAGTTTAAATCCCACTGCCCCTCCATTGCCTCAGGTACAAACTTAGATTGTGAGCCCTCCTGGGACAGAGAAATATCCAGAGTACCTGAATATAACTCAACTTGAACTACTACTGAAAATGGTGTGAGCAAAATCTAAATAAATAAATAAATAATAAAATAAATAAATAAACAAACAAATGTGGGTGAAATATGGACATGCCTCCCAGTGACATGCATAGCTTATAGAATACTATCTTGTTATTTTGTTTGGGGGTTTTTTTTTTGGAGGGGGGGGAGATTGTTTTGTTTTGTTTGTTTTTTTATTTATTTATTTTTTGCATTGCCATCAAGCTCAGCATCTTGTCTCCAACTGTGGCCAATTTAGGTCACAAGTACCTGGCCAGATACCAAAGCAGCACAATATATTCCATGCTGCCCATCCCAGAAACAAGCAGTGGAGCTTCCCAAGTCCATCTTAATAATGGCTTATAGACCTTAGAAAGATATCCAAACCCTCCCTAAACCCTTGCCAATCTAACAGCCCTTACCACATTCTCTGGCAACGAATTCCAGAGTCCAGCCACACGTTGAGTGAAATAATATTTTCTCCGACTTGTTTTAAATTTACTACCCTGTAGCTTCATTGCGTGCCCCCTAGTCCTAGTTGTGCGTGCTTCATATAACATTTATCAAACAAAAAACCAGGAGAAAGAATGGAAACATAAGAGGATGTGTCCTTAGTTTTTGAACACACCCACATGGTAGCCAATTTTTATGAGAACAAGAAAAAGCAACACTGGTCCTTCAGGTTGGAGATAAATGCAGTTCTTTTATTGAGAAGTGACCCGACACAGGCCGTGTTTCGGCGCAGGAGCGCCTGCCTCAAGGGTCAAAGCGTTCTTATGGATTTGATCACAATATGTTGGAGTAAACCAGGTAATCAGGGTATTTTGCCCCTCGTGTGGCAATTATCAGTGTAGTCTTTCAGTAAAAGTTGTAGGTAAAAAAAAACCGCCAGTGCAGTTCATGGACAAACTCTGTCGGTGAAAGAAACGCCAAGTTTTATGACCACTAAAGGGTGACATATTGCATTTCATTCATCAGGAAACTCACTCCCAGTGGTACTTTTTCTGCAATAATGTGCCAACATGTGCTATCAAAACCAAATGTGCACCAAATATCATATCATAACGTAACATAACATATCACTATATGATAACAATAAGCCAGCATCATACAAGTAAATGAAAGGTTACTTATCTTTTGAGCCCAGCGTCAATTATCATTGAACGACGCCATGGGCTCCAGCAAATGTAAAGATTCAACAGAGATCAAACTCCCCTGCTGTGAAGAACATCTGACACCATGGGTTTTAATTAGAAACTTTCTTCAGGTAGTCAGGTGAGGGCAGTCTCAAATCGAACATCTCCAGCCTTGTAAGAAATCCACTGCAGATGTGTTTATATTGGCTCCCAGCAAGCAGAAAAGTGTTCCCTGTGGGATGACATCACTGCAAGAAAGAACTTTATTAACAAACAGAGAACTAAAACTAAAGAATTGTCACCTAGCTACAGATACATATCCCTAACAGGAACATTTAGCCATTGATCTGGTTTAAGCAGGCGCGCCTTCATGTTGGCGAGCTGATGCGGGTCTATGTAATGGAATCCGGGTGCCCAGATGCCATTATAGGATTGGTGATCCCTTATACTCCCTCTCGTGCTCTTCATTCTCTCGATTCTAATCGCTTAGTTCTGCCCTCCCCTAGAAATGCCCACTATGAAACTACCCAGAGTTCTACCTTTTATTTCCTTGACCCTAAACTTTGCAACAACCTTCCCCCTCCTATCCTTCTGAAATTTCATTTGTTAAATTCAAAATTTTGCTAAAAACTCACTTTTTCCAACTTGCCTTTGGAACGGTGGCGAGCTGTCACTCTGGAGACTAAAGAAAATCCCCCTTTTTTGTTTCATTTGTAGTAATCTTTTCTGTTTTCTATCCTATTTTTTATGATGGAATTCCTTGTCTTATTTGTTAATTGTTGATTTTATTTTTACATAGTAAACTGTTTTGATCCTCTCGTGGGCAATTGCGGTATATGAAAAGTTTTAATAAGCATAACATAAACATCAGGGTGCCCAAAAGGAGACACAATTTATGGAATTACCTCCTTAACCTATAAGAACAAAGATTAAGGGGAAGTGATTTGATATACTGCATTTCTGTGGTTACAATTATAACTTGAGGTGGTTTACATATTATATACAGGTAGTTATTTTGTACCTGTGGCAATGGATGGTTAAGGGCCCCTTTTACTAAGCTGCGTAGGCGCCTACGCACACCCAACATAAAAATGGACTTACTTCCTGACTACCGTGTGGCTCTTGCAGTAATTTAATTTTTGGCATGAGTCCACTACGTGCATCTGGAAAATATTTTCTGTATTTTCTGGAGTGCGTAGCAGATGCGTGCCAAGTGGCATCTGATGTGCGTAGGTCATTACCGCCCAAATTCTTTACCGCTAGGTCTATGGCTGGCGGTAATGTCTCAGACCCAAAATGGACACGTGACAATTTTGATTTTGCCGCATGTCCATTTTCGGCAAAAAAGAGGCCTTTTTTACAGGTAACGTGGAGGGGCATAATCGAACGGCGCCGGCCCTCTATATGGGTGGCCATCTATATGGCCGGCACCGTACAGAGCGGTTCCGAACCGTATTATCAAAAAAAGTTGGGCGTCTATCTTTCATTTTGATAATACAGTTGGGGCCGGCCAAATGCCTTGGATTTGGCTGGTTTTCGCCGATAATGGAAACCGAGGCAGGCCATCTCAAACCCGGCCAAATCCAAGGCATTTGGTTATGGAAGGAGCCTGCATTCATAGTGCACTGGCCCCCCTCACATGCCAGGACACCAACCGGGCACCCTAGGGGGCACTGCAGTGGACTTCATTAATTGCTCCCAGGTACATAGTTCCCTTCCCTTGGGTGCTGAGCCCCCCAAATCCCCCCAAAACCCACTCCCCACAACTGTACACCACTACCATAGCCCTTATGGGTGAAGGGGGGCACCTAGATGTGGGTACAGTGGGTTTCGGGTGGGTATTGGAGGGCTCCCATTTACCACCACAAGTGTAACAGGTAGGGGGGAGGATGGGCCTGGGTCCACCTGCCTGAAGTGCACTGCACTCACTAAAACTGCTCCATAGACCTGCATACTGCTGTCAGGGAGCTGGGTATGACATTTAAGGCTGGCATAGAGGCTGGCAAAAATGTTTTAAATATTTTTTTTAGGGTGGGAGGGGTTGGTGACCACTGGGGGAGTACGGGGAGGTGATCCCTGATTCCCTCCAGTGGTCATCTGGTGAGTTGGGGCACCTTTTTGAGACTTGGTCCTAAAAATAAATGGACCAAGTAAAGTCGGCCAAATGCTCATCAGGGCCGGCCTTCTTGTTTCCATTATCGGCTGAAGTCCGCCATCTCGTAACCAAGCCCCCGTCCCGCCTTCGTTATACTGCCAACATGCCCCTGGGAACTTTGGCCGGCCCTGCGACAGAAAGCAGTTGAGGCCGGCGAAAATCGGCTTTCCATTATTCCGATTTGGCCAGCCTTGAGAGATGGCCGGCCATCTCCCGATTTGTGTCGGAAGATGGCCGGCCTTCTCTTTCAAAAATAAGCAGGATAATAACGTAGTAAATGACGGCAGATAAAGACCTGTATGGTCCATCCAGTCTGCCCAACAAGATAAACTAGGTGCGCTGAAAAATGATTCTGCACTCGCCCAAAACCCGCACCTACACTATCGCAGGCCATTTTTCAGTCTGCCTTTGTAAAAGGACCCCTAAGTGACTTGTCCAGAGTCACAAAAAGCTGCAGTGGGAATTGAACTCGGATCCCTTGGTTCTCAGGCCACTACACTAACCATTAGGCTACTCCTCCAAAATTACATGAACCTAGAGGTAGGCACAAAAAGTGGCACTGGCTGACCTGAGGCTGACACTATTTTCTCATATGGCAGAATTTGAAAATTGTGTTGGCTCTGAGTTGGTCATCACCATTTTCTATTATTTCCTTATTGGGGCAGAAGCAACTGGGGATTGTTCCTGCCCCATGAGAAACAACAGATGCACTTAGAAGCTGGGAGAGAGCCTGGGGTGATGTCCTGTGATGTACGCTGGTAGCATTTGAAGTGTGTTATACTGCAAGTGTAACCCCTTGCTATATTGGAGCCCTGGGTGGGAGGAGCCCAGCATGGAAAAAGTCAAGAGTCCATCTCACATCTAAGAGCCCTGATTCATGGAATCCATGGGATGGAGCTGATAAATATTATATAAGGGAGGACAACAGTGTAGAATTTGTCCTTGGTAGCCTGTGTTTGAGAATTTCTAGACCCCCCCCCCCCCCCCCCACCAAGTGGCCCGGTGGAAAGATAGAGGGGGTACCAGCTGAGCCAATCCTGACATTGGAATGGGACCAGGGTCATTGCTGTTAATCTCCTTAGCCAAGAGAGAAGCTGACTTGCTGGCTGAGATTGGGGAGTTTCGTTGCAAACTAGGCTTAAGGGTAGGACGCTGTCTGCCCGCAGCTGGTAATTTCTTTCAGGGTTAATCCCTGAAGGCTTAGACAGTTAATGCTGGATCCGAATCTCCGATGGTAATGGTGTTACATCGGAGAAGTTGACTGTGAGGTGTCATCTAGCTACAGGTCAGGCTAAAGGGGGTATTGCACATATGCATAACTCAGAGAAGGAAACGTTTTCTGTCCTTATGACTCTGTAAGAGCCATCAAAACTGTATGCTGAGGACTATCATGCCAACCGTTACTTGGTTCTAATTTGTTAAATAAAGTTCAGTTGATTTTCTTAAATTTCCTGACTACCATGTGATTTCTGGGTTGAAGTGAGTAGTCACACCCAGTCTCCCGAACCCCAAGATCAGCTCTCAGCGTGGACCAGAGTGCTTAACCCGGCTAAGTGAGAGGAGCAGGTTACACAAGGACTCATGCCATTCTCTTTCTGGGGTTCTGTTAGGATCTTGCTTTTGATTGAATTTTGCATCATACATAGTAACATAGTAGATGACGGCAGAAAAAGACCTGCACTGTCCATCCAGTCTGCCCAACAAGACAAACTCATATGTGCTACTTTTTGTGTATATCTTACCTTGATTTGTAACTGTCATTTTCAGGGCACAGACCATACAAGTCTGCCCAGCACTATCCCCGCCTCCCAACCACAAGCCCCACCTCCCACCCACCAGCTCTGGCACAGACCTTATAAGTCTGCCCAGCACTATCCACGCCTCCCAACCACCAGCCCCGCCTCCCACCACCAGCTCTGGCACAGACCGTATAAGTCTGCCCAGCACTATCCCCGCCTCCCACCACCATCAGATTAGATGGTTGTCAAAAGGCCAGTACGAGCGGAGCTTTCTCAGTGGCTCATCCATCAGAGTATCCACATTAAATACAGATCTGAGAAAGCAGAGAAAAATCAACAAAGACTGATAGCCACAGCTTCTGGAGAATGAAGTGCCTCTGTGTTACACAACAAACAGAAAATGACATAGGCATTGAGTCAGAACAAGCAGGCAACAGTAATTGGGGATCGCTCCTTCCCATTTCACACTATGGATGGTGTAAAAAGGTCTGGGAGAGGGGGGTTACAATGGAGAGAAAGCCTAGAAGAGGTTAAAAACAAACCATATGATGTGAGATTCAAAGAGCTAAATCTGTTTACCCTAGAGAAGGGAAGAGATGAAGAAATAGGATGTAGAAATGTACTGTAATTTATGCCCTGCAAGGTCCAGCAAGACCAGGTCTAAGGATCTGAAGTACTGAATAAAAATAGATGGGCTAAAGTTCCCATAGTGTCAACAGTCTGGCCAGCCATGGGCAATCATGTGCTGGAGAGATAAGTAAGATAAAGGGACGGTCTGAAGAAATTTCTAGGGTATTGTGTGTAAGGAGATGGAGCAATCTAGGTGGTTAGAACGGAATGAACTGAGTATGTGAAATGACACATACACATGTTTATGCAAGGGGGGGGGGGGTGGAAGCAGAGGTGGAGTAGGTGAGTGGAAAAGCAAGGTTCATGCAGTGATCGTGCTGTGAAGTCAACCAATGACAATGGAGGAAAACTATAAACAAGAGTCTGGTAGGCTGGTTGGTGGAAGTTATGTTAACTGGGACATGATACCATAAAGTCATGTGATATAGTAACAGAATTATGTGATATGGAGGGGCATTTTTGAATGAAACGTCTAAGTTGGAATTGGGACGTCTTTGCAAAACGTCCAAATTTGGAGGTGGGGAAAAGATCATTTTCAAAACAAGATGGACGTCCATCTTCAAAAATACCATGGACATCCTTGGATTTGGATGTCTTTGATTTTCGGCCATTTTCGAATGGAAAGACATCCAAGTCTAAAAATGTCCAAATTCAAGCCATTTGAACGTGGGAGGAGTGAGCATTTGTAGTACAAAGGTCTCCCTGAGATGCCAGGACAGCAATCGGGCACCCTAGGGGGCACTGCAGTGGACTTCATAAAATGCTCCCAGGTACACAACTCCCTTACCTTGTGTGCTGAGCCTCCCAAACCTCCCCAACCCCCCCAAACCCACTACCCCCAACTGTACAGCACTACCATAGCCCTTACAGGTGAAGGGGGCACCTATATGTGGGTTCAGAGGGTTTCTGGTGAGTTTTGGAGGGCTTGCTGTTTCCTCCATAAATGTAACAGGTAGGGGAGGGGTATGGGCCTGGGTCCAACTGTCTGAAGTGCACTGCACCCACTAAAACTGGTCCAGGGACCTGCATGCGCTGTTATAGACCTGAGTATGACATCTGAGGCTGGCATATAGACTGGCAAGTAATATTTTAATGATGTTTTTTGAGGGTGGGAGGGGGTTAGTGACCACTGGGGGAGTAAAGGGAGGTCATCCCCAATTCCCTCCAGTGGACATCTGGTCATTTTGGGCACCTTTGTTTGCCTTATTCGTAATAAAAACAGGTCTGGGTGAAAACGTCAAAGCTTTAGTGCTGGACATCTTTGCTTTTTTCCATTATGGCTGAAAGACGTCCAAGTCCTAGGATCGCCCAAGTCCCACCTTGACCACGCCTCCGGTACGCCCCCTTGAGATTTGGACGTCCTTGAGACGGATATCTGATAAGGATGTCCAAAATTGGGTTTCAATTATACCGATTTGGACGTCTCTTAGAGATGGACGTCCAAGTGCCGATTTATGTCACTTTTTGGACGTCCATCTCTTTTGAAAATGAGCCTGATGGTCACATACACGTAGTTAGATAATGTATAAAAGGAATAGTTTATCACTGCAACAACAGGAATCTTGCTAGCACTGCGTAGCAATTTTGCTCTAGGCTGGTAAATTCCTCCACAGGAACAATAGAAAGGAAGAAGACTATTTATATGTATTACTTATGAATTGTATCCTCTTGGTATCCCTCTTTTGTTTCTCCTGTTGTTCCTTCCCTCCTTTATGTACCTTATACTTTGTATTGTACTAGAATTGTTATGATGTTCTTTTATTAAAACACTGTAAGCCACATAGAGCCTGCCTTAGTGGGAATATGTGAGATATAAATGTTCTCAATAAATAAATAAATAAATAATTGGCAAAGCATTAATTAGATGTCTATTTTCCTATTTGTAATAAATAAGCTTATATGATAAATTTATGATTGGCTAATGGTGTATCTCTTCCTGTGTTCTTTAATCCAAATTATTTTATCCAGGGAATAAATGTTTGAAAGTTTAGCCTTATATCTCGCAGCCTGTCTGATAAGGGGGCATAGGTATAAGGTTAAACATAGCCAAGGAGTTTTCTTCCAAGCAAGGAGAACTTCTCTAAGGCTGAAGTGTAGTCCCCTCCCAAGGGGCAGGGGTTGGGATTACAAGGACAAAGACATTTAAGTATCTCAGAAGCTTTAAATGCTTCATAACCAGAGGCAGACACATGGGGTTCAGAGAGGGTAAGCTCAGGATGAACATCAGAAAATATTTCTTCAAGGAAAGGGGTGGTGGAAACGTGAAGTGGCTAACTCTTTAGTTTGAGGGTCACCCCAGAGACAGGTACATAATCAATTTGTAGTGTCTGGCTAAAATGTACTGCAAAATCCCTCACTCCTTATTCAAGACTCTCCTCCAATTAGTGAACTTACTGTTAGGTAGAGAAACATCTAGGCACAGTAAAATGGCAAAAGGCAAAAAGGTTAACTGGAGACCTTGTTGGCTTTAATATTAAAAAATACCCTTTATGAGCATTGTTGTTTTGCATTGGTATTCGTGTCCAGAATTGGTGTTAAGGTTTGCGATATAGGCTCTAAGAAACTTCTTTGCAGGATTTAGTGTTACTTTACAAAGTACCTGGCGGTGAAGGGATTTTGTGTTGCCATTATTGAGGTGCTATCAGAATTTGAACACATTTTTCCTATGGAAAGCGGTAAGAGGAAACATTCTAGCTATGTTCTGCATATTACAGATTCCATAGTAGGTGGAAAAAATATCTTGATTTTGAGAATAGGATTTTTCTTATTTCATCAGTGAGAAATCTGGGGAAAAATGCAGTTTTTGACATGCTGAAGAATAGACAAAGATTAACATTTTTGAAAAATGTAAGGTATTTACCTGTTTAACATTTGCTATAAAGCAAAGTTTGAAGGATATGTGCCATTGCTGTCATTATATTGCAGAATCCTGTTACATATGCTGAGATTTTTGCCACTATAGTAGACTTACATCTGGTCAAGTTTAAGATATGGGATAATGTAACTATATTTATATTTTTTCCTTTTAAGTATGTATGTGGTTTTTGTTGATGCAGAGAAGTTCCTGGGCAGAGAAATCCATCATCAAGTGCATTCTAAGCCATTATTTTGTAGTATCCCAAAAAACACTACTCATACCTATATACATAGTGCTAGTGCTCACCTATATTAGCTCTGGGCCCACCCAAAAATTCAGGTCTGGCTACGCCACTACAACAAAGAACCTACGATCCAACCCAACCCCAACCTACACACACTAGAGAGAAGGCTATTCAAACATCTCCAATTAAGAATGGACATTTAAAAAATCAGGATGCAACTACGTGCCCGGGCAGGTAATGATGACCAAAAGGGTTCCCAAGTCTCTTGAAAGTGGCATCCGGGACCAGTGTCAAAGTTGGAAACTCCTTGTCGCTCCACCTTTAGGGCCACCAACAACAACTGGCACCAAGATTAAAGAGTTGGGCCCCCTGGCTCCAACCAGTGTTGCAAAATTGTTTTAATCCCATACATTAGAGATTTATGGAGAAAGTGGGGAAAACCCACTGGTACCAGATCCATATAGATGTATTGCCCAAAGAGTACCAAAGAATTGAGAGTAACTGTACAGTTCCAAAAGGAATGGGTAGTTGCCAGCACTGTCTTCCAAAAGGTACTAATCAAAGAGCAGGCCCAAAACATATGGCCCAGAGTTGCAGAAAATTGGCCACATTTCGAGGCATGCGCCCTTTATAAAATCGCGCTTAGGACCAAATTTTGAATCAAACTTTGGGGCCCGTTTACTAAGCCACAGTAGGGCTACTGCATGGGTAGCATGCGCCAAATTGACCCTGCCACCGGGGTAGTGCGGGCGCCCGGTGTTAATTCTGAAGTTGGCGTGCACTGTTTCCCACGGCAGAAAATAATTTTCTATTTTCTACTACGGGAGCATTCCCAGCGGTAATTGGCAGCGTGGCCACACCCTGATTACCACACTAGTAGCCCGTGACCCCTTACCACCAAGTAAATAAGTGGCAGTAAGGGCTCAGGCAGTAAATAGCCGTGCACTGCTTTTAATATTAGCGCACAGCCATTTACTGCCCCATTTTAAAAAGACCTTTTTACCTGCTGTGGTAAAAAATGGTCCAGCACTCGCCAATTTCATGCATCCAAAGTAGAGCAGCCCACGTTTTACCACAGTTTAGTAAAAGAGCCCTTTAAAGCGCAAGTGTTTATGCCTGCTGAAACCAGGTGTAAAATGCTGGCATGGAATTTATGCGTGGAGAGGCAGTATTCTGTAACTTTTAGGAACGCCCCGGATGTACCCTCTAATCACTTCTCCCTTTCAGATATACACATTGGAAATTACACGCCGATCTTTAGCGCTTAGGAAAGTGCACGTCAAACCCAAATTGTTGCACCCAATTATTGGTACTGATTGGCTCGTTAACCAATTTAGTTGCCTGCACATCTCAGCAGGGGCGTAGCCAGACAACAGATTTTGAGTGGAACTAGGCTAGGGTTACCATATTTTGTCCTCTGAAAAAGAAGACATGTCACGCCCCCTGCCCCACCCCTGCTCCACTCACACCACGCCCCCCTGCCCGGCCCACACCACGTCCCTTTCGGATCCTCGCCCCGCAACCTGCTCTGCCCACACCCTGCCCCCTGTCACATATTCCCATCCCCCTGGGTCACATATTCCCCTCTCCTGTCCCCCTATCACCTCCCCTCCCCCTTGTCACATATTCTCCCCTCCCCTCCCCTCTCCTTACTTACTAGCTACTGCCCTGGTGGTCTAGTGACCTCTTCGGGGCAAGAAAGAGCCCCCTCTTTCCTGCCCGGAGCGCTGCCTTGCCCTGCATCCTTCTTGGTCTTGGCTCAGGATTCAAAATGGCCAGAGTTCAAGTCTCACGAGGCTGCTTCAACTCTCGGTGGTCATTTTGAATCCCGAGCCGAGACTGAGAACGATGCAGGGCAAGGACAGGCAGCGCTCCGGACAAGAAAGAGGGGGTTCTTTCCTGCCCCGAAGAGGTCACTAGACCACCAGGGCAGATAGTAAGTAAGGGGAGGGGAGGGGAGACCCATGGCGCCGCTTGCCCGCCCGTTTGTCCAGAAATCTGGACAAACAGGCGGGTGGGCAAAATACGCTGGATGCCCCCGACATGTCCTCAAAAAGAGGACATGTCCGGGGAAATCTGGACATATGGTAACCCTAGCCTAGGCAAGAAGTAGGTGGGCACCAAGTGACCCTCCCAACCCCACCAAAAGAATATCTCAGCTGGAAGAAAAATGCTTCTTTCCACCTTGGCAGTCTGCAGCAGGCATGCATTGAAAACTGAGCATGCGTAGGTGCCGATAGTGTGGAGAGTAGAGTTACCATCAGGGGGAAGTCTTCTGCTGGTGGAGCTTGGGATCCACACCAGCTACCACTAAACGTGTGCTATTGTTGGGTGGGCCTGAGCCCTAAGTTATGCCACTTCATCTCAGGACAGCGTGCAATCTTGCATGTGGAAAAATCCACACCATTTATAGAATCGGGGATAAATTCTTAAATTTAGGAGCATAGAGTGGTAATAGGGTGGATTATGGGGGGGGGGGGGGGCAGGAGATGCACCCCCTGTGAACAATTCCTGGATATGTTGCTGGAGCTTAGCACTGATTTTCAGCATTAGATTACTACTACTACTACTAATTAACATTTCTAGAGCGCTACTAGGGTTACGCAGCGCTGTACAGTTTAACAAAGGACAGTCCCTGCTCAAAAGAGCTTACAATCTAAAATGCGAAGTGTCAAGTGGGGGCAGTCTCGATTTCTGAATAGAGTATGGTGGTTAGGTGCTGAAGGCGACATTGAAGAGGTGGGCTTTGAGCAGGGCTTTGAAGATGGGCAGGGAGGGGGCCTGACGTATGGGCTCAGGGAGTTTATTCCAGGCATGGGGTGAGGCGAGGCAGAAAGGGCGGAGTCTGGAGTTGGCGGTGGTAGAGAAGGGTACTGAAAGGAGGGATTTGTCTTGAGAGCGGAGGTTACGGGTAGGAACGTAGGGGGAGATGAGGATAGAGAGGTAAGGAGGGGCTGCAGAACGAGTGCATTTGTAGGTTAATAGGAGAAGCTTGAACTGTATGCGGTACCTGATCGGAAGCCAGTGAAGTGACTTGAGGAGAGGGGTGATATGAGTATAACGGTCCTGGCGGAAGATAAGACGTGCAGCAGAGTTCTGAATGGACTGAAGGGGGGATAGATGGCAAAATGGAAGGCCAGTGAGGAGTAGGTTGCAGTAGTCAAGGCGAGAGGTAATGAGAGAATGGATGAGAGTTCGGGTGGTGTGCTCAGCGAGGAAAGGGCGAATTTTGCTAATGTTATAGAGAAAGAAGCGACAGGTCTTGGCAATCTGCTGGATATGCGCAGAGAAGGAGAGGGAGGAGTCGAAGATGACTCCGAGGTTGCAGGCAGATGAGACAGGAATGATGAGGGTGTTGTCAACTGAGATAGAGAGTGGAGGGAGAGGAGAAGTGGGTTTGGGAGGGAAGACAATAAGTTTGGTCTTGGCCATGTTCAGTTTTAAGTGGCGGTTGGACATCCAGGCAGCAATGTCAGTTAAGCAGGCCGATACTTTGGTCTGGGTTTCTGCAGTGATGTCTGGTGTGGAGAGCAGAGGCGTAGCTAGACACCCAATTTTGGGTGGGCCTGGGCCCAAGATGGGTGGGCAGACGAACTCCGCCTTGTCCCACAAGTGATTTGGTTTCTCGCCTGCATGCCATATAGTCTCTCAAACATCCCCCCTCCCTCGCATACCCACTTAAATAGCAGATTTTCACCGGCAGCGAGCAGCAACTAATACATACTGCTCATGTTGGCCCCACAGCTTTCCCTCTGATGCAACTTCCTGTTTCCGCATAGATGGGAATGCATCAGAGGGAAGACTCTGGGGCTGGTGCGAGCAGTATGTATCAGTCGCTGCTTGCTGCAGACAAAGATCTGGTATTTACAAGGTATGCAGGAGAGACAGTTGTTGGGAATTTTCGGCTGGTGGGGCTTGGGGATCTCTGCCAGCTACATCATAGGTGTGCTGCTACTGGGTGGGCCTCAGGCCCACCCAAGCCCACCCTTGGCTACGCCACTGGTGGAGAGATAAAGCTGGGTGTCATCAGCATAAAGATGATATTGGAAACCATGAGAGGAGATTAGGGAGCCCAGGGAGGAGGTGTAGATTGAAAAAAGACTCATGAATTAGACTCATAAATGTAGGCAAACAAATGGCTGAGCTAAATTTATGAGCATAACTTTTAAGCTCCTAAATTAAGAAGAATTTTCAGTAGAAAATTTGTGCTCCTAAATTTGGCTGAAAATAGGGCACATATTAAGAAGCATAAATTTAGCAGCTTAGCATTTTCTGAATATTGGGTCCTATACTTCCAAATTTAGGAGCATAAAACGTGGGTGGCAAGAGGGGCAGTTTTAAGGCAGGGGTAACATTTAGGAGCTTATCACTGATTTTCAGCACTAGAAAGGCAATTCTATAACTGGAGACCTACATCAATGTGTCACTTGTACCAGAAGCAGAGCCAGGTTGACGGAGCGGGGGGAGTGAAAGCGGTGCAAGAGCGGACTCCAGCTGGCGCCAGCGCACATTTTCAATGAAACACGATGAGAAAAAATAGGCGCCAGCGCTGGCAGAACTCCGTTTGGGGGAGTGGCCGCTCCCCTGGCACCCCACCTAGCTATGCCACTGACTCATATGCGTGAATGTACAGAATTCTGACACTTTACTGGTGAGTGCACACGCACACACATATGTGGCAGCAATGTGACTCGGTGCTGTTCTGTAAGAGTGTACATAAGGATGTCACAACTGTCAGGAATGGTGAGCCCTTGGACCAAAGCCGGAGCTTTGACAGACAAATCATTTGGGCTGGCACAGGCAGGAATCAGAACAGACTGGGCTAAGATGAACTATTTATTTATTTATTAGGATTTATTTACCGCCTTTTTGAAGGAATTCACTCAAGATGGTGAACAGTAAGAATAGATCAAACATGAGCAGGAGGCAATTACAGCACTAAAAATATTCACGTAACAATATAAAGCATGGCATGGTATACTACTTGCAACGACAACACAATATGTACTACAACATTATAATTGGTAGTGAAGGGTAAGGCAAAGTTGTAACATATAGATGAGTAAGAAAGTAGGAAGAATTAGAAAGTAAGGTGACTGATTTGAAGAAAGTTGCACATGAGGCCAGAGAGATGATTAAATATCATCTCAGCTAGGGTAGGAGTGGATAAACATGTCCCGCTGCAGTATGTGCAGCCTGAGTCAATCCTTGTGTGTGTGAGTGAGACTAACAAGTTAGTTACTTCTTCCATTAAAGGCTTGGTTGAAGAGCCAAGCTTTCACCTGCTTCCTTAAGTAGAGGTAGTCTTGTGTTAAGCGGAGCCTTTCAGGCAATACATTCCAGATTGTGGGGGCTACTCTGGAGAAGGCTCGCTTGCAAGTATCACACCGTGTAATGTCTTTTGGAGAGGGTGTAGTTAGTGAAAGTCCTTGGGAGGACCTTAGTGTCCTTGGCGGTACACACTCAACAAGGCAGGACAGAGGTAACTAAACACAATGGACAAAACAAGGACCGGTTCCAGACGAGGCAAGGAAAAGAAGCCAAAGGGGCCAGAACTGGAACCCAGACAGGACAAGGCAAGACTCGGAACTGGATTAAAACTGGGAGTGGGACCCAGAAATGCAAGACAAAAACATTAAAACTGGATCCTGAAAAGGGCAAGACAAGGACTGGATCCAGCCAGGACTAGACTGAAAGAGACAAGACAAAGCACAACTAGACAAGCAAGACAGGGTAAGAGCTAGGCAACAAGAATAACAGAATCAAGACAATAAACAAGGCAGGAACAGGATTCAGGATTCTCAAACAGGCTTGGCTGGGACAGGATTCAGGAACCTCAAACAGGATTCAGGATTCTACTACTACTACTTATCATTTCTATAGCGCTACTAGACGTACGCAGTGCTGTACACTTGAACATGAAGAGAGGGTCCCTGCTCGACAGAGCTTACAATCTAATTAGGACAGACAAACAGGACAAACAAGAGATAAGGGAATATTAAAGTGAGGATGATAAAATAAGGGTTATGAACAAGTGAACAAGAGTTAGGAGTTAAAAGCAGCATCAAAAAGGTGGGCTTTTAGCTTAGATTTGAAGACGGCCAGAGATGGAAAGCAGACTCAGAATGGAATTCTGGACTGGTCTGGTAGGACTAAAGGAAAGAAAACAATCAAGTAAGACATTTTCTCCTTCCTTCACATCCATACCAGACCAGTTCAGAGCACTGGTATGCAGCAAAGCAGTGCCCAGATTGTTTGGTTTTCTACTGGACCCACCCTAATGTTAAGAGATACCCCAATGGGAAAGGAAATCAGTGGAGTTCTCTGGAGTAGAGAGACAATCACCCGAGAAGCAGTGCCACTAACCAATCTAGGGAACCTAAAACCCAAGAAATCAAACACACCATACTACCCAGTCAACAGAGCATGAAACAGAATAAAAGGACTCCAGACTATTCTCAAACAGGCTTGGCTGGAATAGGATTCAGGATTCTCAAACAGGATTCAGGTTTCTGGAACGGGCTTGGCTTGGCTTGACTGGAACAGGATTCTAGAACGGACTTGGCTTGACTGCAACAGGATTCTGGAATGAGCTTGGCTTGGCTTGACTGGAACAGGATTCTAGAACAGGCTTGGCTTGACTGCAACAGGATTCTGGAATGGGCTTAGCTTGGCTTGACTGGAACAGGATTCTGGAACGGGCTTGGCTTGGCTGGAAAGGGATTCTGGAACGGGCTTGGCTTGACTGCAACAGGATTCTGGAATGGGCTTGGTTTGGCTGCAACAATTCTAGAATGGGCTTGGCTTGCTTGACTGGAACAAAATTCTGGAACGGGCTTGGCTTGGCTTGACTGGAACAGGATTCTGGAATGGGCTTGGCTTGGCTTGACTGCAACAGGATTCTGGAACGGGCTTGGTTTGCTTGACTGCAACAGGATTCTGGAATGGGCTTGGCTTAGCTTGACTGCAACAGAATTCTGGAACGGGCTTGGCTTGGCTGGAACAGGATTCTGGAACGGGCTTGGCTTGGCTTGACTGGAACAGGATTCTGGAACGGGCTTGGCTTGGCTTGACTGCAACAGGATTCTGGAACGGGCTTGGTTTGCTTGACTGCAACAGGATTCTGGAATGGGCTTGGCTTAGCTTGACTGCAACAGGATTCTGGAACGGGCTTGGCTTGGCTGGAACAGGATTCTGGAATGGGCTTGGCTTGGCTGCAACAGGATTCTGGAACGGGCTTGGCTTGGCTTGACTGGAACAGGATTCTGGAATGGGCTTGGCTTGGCTTGTCTGAAACAGGATTCTGTAACAGGCCTGGCTTGGCTGGAATGTGATTCTGGAATGGGCTTGGCTTAAACAGGATTTTGAAACGGGCTTGGCTTGACTGGAACAGGATTCTGGAATGGGCTTGGCTCTGCTTGACTGCAATAGGATTCTGGAACAGACTTGGCTTGGCTGGAACAGGATTCTGGAACAGACTTGGCTTGACTGAAACAGGATTCTGAAAGGGACTTGGTTTAACATGGAACAGGAACAGAACTAGGTCAAACACAGAGCAGGGGCAGAACCTGGCTCAAACACACAACAGGAACAGAACTTCGCAGAAGCATAGCTCAAGAGCCAGAAAGCAAACATAGTAGGCAAAGGATTAAGCAGACTAAGGGAAGACAAACAAACAAAGAAGCAATGTGCTTACCAGCACCCACAGCTAGAAAGGGAAAGTCAGGCAGACTGAGAACTGCATAGCAGTGAAATAATCAGGGATGATGCTGGCTTCTACAGACTCTCAGAATAAACAGACAAGAACCACACACACAGGAAACAGAACAGGGAATACTGAAAACAGGAACAGAGCTTAGCTAAACACAGAGAGTAGCTTAAACACAGAGCTTAACTATTGCAAGAGGCAGAAGCAGGCTAGACTAAAAGCATGAGCCAAGGGTTGAGTCAAACAGATACAGACACCAAGGGCAGGGTGTGGCTCTACAGCCAGGCTTTCAGGAACAAGGTTCAAAAGTAAACTCAGAAAAACAAAGGAAAGCATTGAAACACAAGACTCAGAGAAACACAGAACAGACCTTCAGGAGCAAGACTCTCAGGAACAAAGCCAAGCATGGATATGATCTAAACAGGTAACACAGAGGCAAATTAAGAGACCTCTTGCAAAGGCAAAACATGAGTGTTCCCAGGTGCTTAATAAAGGACTTGTTGATGATGTCACAACTTGGAATGAGGCTTGAATTGCTGGCACATTAGAGTGAGGTTTGGATTGCAAGCACACCAAAGCAAGGCTTGGATTGCAGGCACACTAGGCAGCAGATGCATCAATGCAGGAACAAGGTAGTCCAGAGAAGTCACAGAGCCAGATCACTGGAAAAAGATGAGTCTGGATGCCAGAGCATGGCCACAATCGTGACAGTATCTCCCCCTCCAAGCTCCTGTGGTCACCACAGGAGATCTGGGCTTCCATAGGTAACTATGGTGGTAAAACCAAGGACTGGAGCACTCACTGCAGGACTGGAGTGTGAAGGCAAGATTGAAGCTGGAGGAAAAACAACTGCACTGGAACTAGGACTGAAAGCATGAGCTGTGCTGGAGGCTAAAGCTAGGATAAAAACTGAAGCTTAATCTGGAAATTGGTGCTAAGCTCCAACCAGAACAGGAGCTGATAGACTGGAATGAATCAAAACAGTAGGCAGCAAACTTCCATGGGCTGTTCCTGTAACTGTAGGCCCAATTGGACTCAAAAAGGGGTCCTAGACCACATCCCAATGGTCTGGTTCTTCAGGCATGGTACAGGACTTCACAATTCCTTGATACTGGAACTGACACCAGGACTGAAAACAAGGGATGAATTACAGGCTGAAGCTAGGCTTAAAACTGAAGTTGTACTGGGAACTGGAGCTGCTGAAATTGGAACCAGGAGTGGACTTGTGAACCGAACTCAATCAGGACAGTAGCCAGCGGACTATCAATATAGCTGAAGACCCATCTGAAAAAACTGGGGTTCTAGACCACCGCCCAATGGTCCGGTTCTTCAGAGAACACCAGGTTGAATATATCAGTTCATAGAGATTCTAGCCGTGGCTGAATGTAAGCTCTGGAACTCTTTGCTGGAGGAGGTGGTAACAACGGTTAGCAGTATCTGGGTTTAAAAAAGGTTTGAACAAATTCCTGGAGGAAAAGTCCATAGTCTGCTATTGAAACAGACATGGGAAGCAATTGCTTGTCCTGGGATTTGTAGTATGGAGTGTTGCCATGATTTGGGTTTCTGCCAGGTACTTGTGACCTGGCTTGGCCACTGTTTGGAAAACAGGATATTGGGCTAGATGGACCATTGGTCTGACCAGTATAGCTACTCTTATGTTCTTACTAGTAAAAAAAGGCCCATTTCTGACACAAATGAAATGGCGCTAGCAAGGTTTTCCTCGGAGTGTGTATGTTTGAGAGAGTGTATGTGAGAGTGACTGTGTGTGAGAGAGTGAATGTGCGAGTGTGTGTGTGTGTGAGAGAGAGAGAGTGAGTCTGGGTGCGAGTGTGTCTGTGAGAGAGAGAGTGTGTGTGTGAGAATGAGTGTGTGCAAGTGCGTATGTGAGACACAGTGTGAGAGAGAGAGTGTGTTTCACACAGATACAGTGTGTGCGAGAGAGAGAGTGTGTGTGAGACAGAGTCTCTGTGAGACTGAGTGTATGAGACCAAGAGAGTGTGTGAGTGACTGTGTGACACATAGTGAATGTGATACAGTGTGAGACATAGAGTGTGTGAGAGACAGTGTGTGAGAGAAAGACATTGACTGTCTCGCTGCACCCTATGCCTGGAATAAACTTCCTGAGCCCCTACGTCTTGCCCCATCCATGGCCACCTTTAGAGAGAATGTGTGAGAGAGAGTGTGTGTGACAGAGATACCCCCCCCTTCTCTGGTGTCAGGCCCCCCCCTCTCTCTCTCTGGTGTCTGAGCGTTACTGTGCAGGACGCTAAGCTCTGGCTGTGCTTCAAGGAACTGACCAATCCTATTTAATAGAATGCACCTCCAACATTCTGAAGCCGAGAAACCTCGTGTGGTTGGTCACTTCTGCTTGTGACGAACCTGGAAGTAAGTGATGTCAATTCAGGAGATGGATACAGAGAGCAGGAATGCCTCAGCCATGCAGTCAGCTTCAGAATGTTGGAGGTGCGTTTTATTATATAGGATGTTATGTTCTTATGTAAAATCAATGTAAAAGACAGAAAGGAAAGAGCTCAGTCAGTCAGTCATAACAAGAAAATTAAATACTATAGATAAAAACTATAAAATCCAGAAAGGGAGTCAAAGTGCTACCTGTAGTTCTGCACAGTTCATAGAGTTCAGTGGCAATCAATCCATTGGCAGATTAAATGCAAGTTTGAAAAATGACATTTTAGTAGTCACTCAAACCTGGACAGGGAAAGATCAGATCTTATTTAAGGAGGAAGGCTATTCCAAAGGTTGGGTGCCTGAAAGAAAAATGCAGAGAATCTAGTGGATTCCTAGTACGCTTGCTTAGGAGATGGAAGAACTAAGTGATGAGTGTCAAGGGAGCGGACAGAGCAGGCAGGGGTGTGAGGAAAGGTAAAGGGGGCAACCTGTTTGCAGAGGAAGGACCAATATTTTAAACCAGGGCTGGTAGAATAAAGGAAGCCAGTACAGTTGCAGGAACGTGAAGTCTTTCTATCCACAGTTCTTCAGCATTCTCATCCAATTCCCCACTGAATTTGCAATGGTTTGAGGTATAGATCTATCATTTTTTGATTTCCCTCTCTGCTTTCCTACACTTGATACAAATCTCTTTAGTTCCTGCCTCATCAGGAGGTTCATTTCACTGTCAATGTCTGTTATGGTCACAATATCCTACCACCCTACCCATTGGAGCCGACTCTGTGGGTGCTGTGGGTGCTTGAGCACCCCCAATATTGAGAAAATTCCTTATGTGTCCAAGGAGGGGTTATTTTCATTGGGCTTAGCACCCCCAATAATTTTGAAAAGTTGGCTCCTATGACCCTACCCCCACGCTAATGGTTTCACTTGCTGTTACTTTTCAGTCAGACATCCTGTGTTGTTATACCAGCACTTAAAATATATATCTGTAGGTCAATGGCGCTAGGACATTTACCTTCATAATTCAGCATACAAAAATATATAAATATTAAAACTGTATCATCATTTTGAGAACACATTTAACTTCCACTTGACACATTTTGTGAAGTAACACAAAACCCTACAAAAAAGACACTTGAAATCTATATAGTTAAAACCAAACTAAAATAGCATTAACTTCCACGATTCAAAATGCATCAACCCTCTCTGTGAAAATGCAGCACTGCAAATATCGCACCATACCATCTGCACAGCAATGCAAATATTGCACCTCATATTGGGGGAACACAACAAATCAAATCAACAAATCCAACCGCTAGAGATCCCAAGAACTACACACTAGCTGAATCTTTCACCTTGGTCACACATGAGAACATGGAAATACCCTCATCTAATACAGAGTAAGGCAGTGGTTCTCAAACCTGATTCTGGAGGCATCCCAGTCAGTCAGGGTTTTGGGATATCCACAATGAATATTTATGAGAGAGATTTGCATGTAGTAGAGGCAAAACCAGGCAAGAACTGGCAAAAATAAAAAAAAAAGCCCTGAGTTTGGGGTTGCAAAGGGGTGGCAAGCAATATATTTTGAGTTTCTTCATTAGAGCACTTTGTCTGCTCTCTGAACAGTTCATTGAAGGTGGGAAACCTTTATCATTGGTCCTTATGATCCAGGGGACAGCTGATTAGCAGACTGGCACGCTCTGTGCTGACTTTTTTCTCCCTCCTTCTCCTTCAGTTCCTTGGGTAGGGAATTAAGGCTCTGGTGGACCACTGGATGGGGTTCATCACCCATTGCTCCTCTACATCCTTTTCAGATGGACCCCATCTAAGTGGGGAAAAGCCTCTTTGCTGAACCCCCTCAAGAGAAGAAGAACCTGACTCCTGCCCTGTATAAAGGACTTTACACATCCCTCCAAAAGCTCATGTTCAAATTGTATTGGATTATTGCTCAGAATAGACCTACCATTGAACCTTGTCTGGCACCATTTTTTCTTGAATAGGCGCCCAGAATGTTCTTCCTGTCATTTGCATTGAAAGGTCATTTAGTGTCTTACTGCCCCTGGAGGTGATGGAGAAGAATTACAGAAAGTCTGAGGAAAACATAGAGGAGC
Organism: Microcaecilia unicolor; assembly: GCF_901765095.1. Taxonomy (NCBI): domain Eukaryota; kingdom Metazoa; phylum Chordata; class Amphibia; order Gymnophiona; family Siphonopidae; genus Microcaecilia; species Microcaecilia unicolor. The sequence continues at coordinate 651,334,115 of NC_044031.1, read as the reverse complement.
CCAAAGTGTAAAGAAGTTGAGGGTAGTCGTAATCACCTTAAATCTATGGTACCATACCAGATGGAAACCTGAACAGTAGATGGGACTTCTGACCCTCATCTCCTATCATATTCTTTGTTTCCATTGTTAGCATGAAGTTAAAAGCTGTGTGCAGAAGCAGCCAGTTAGGGTGAGATAATGGCATATCAGCAGATCATGTTTGTTATCTAGATGTTGTTATTAAGAAAGTTTGATCGGGCAGATAGAGAGGGTGTAATAGAAGGACAGTTAGTATCTGGCACTGATGGATATGTTATCATTAGAAAGCATGTGACAATGAAGAGATAATTCTCATTTATGCAGAGATGTTCTCACAGTATCTCTGTCGCATCTCTTGGAGAGAGAGCAGGAGACAAGAACTGCCAGGGACTGTGGAGGGATAACCCAATGAGGAACAACAGTCAGTGACAGCTCCAGAGAAAGTAAGTCTCTTTCTTGACCCGAGTATCAATTTGTATTGTGCTGTTCAGTTTTAATAGAAATCTTTCACTGCAGTGGAAAAAAGTCATGCCTTGGTTTCTAACCTAAATTCTTTTTTTTTTTTCATTTTCTGCTCTTCCCCTCTAATGTTTATCACCTTCTTGTCTTATCTCTCCTCTGATTCTTTTTATTTTTTTTTGACTAGTGTGACTCCTTATTCATGTGCTTACTCTAATATTTATGCAGACCTGGGTCTAGGGTAGGGATGGCCAACTTCAGCCCTGAAGATGCATACATTCAGATCTGATTTTCAGGATGTTTACCAGAGATACGTGTAGGGTATATTTTGTGGCAAGATGCTTTTGGTGAACTGCTCCAAAGGACAACAGCTGATTCTTTCTGTAGCCAACAGCAATTAAGCAGGAAAATGCCTCCTACTCAGACTCTGGAGGCTGAACACAAAGGGCGAGTCATCCAAATTCAAGATATAGAAAAATTTATGGCCAAAATTTATTTTTGACTTTGTAATTGAAAATAATCATATCTGTGTTTTAAAAAAACGCTTTGCAAATTCTTATATATCTGAGAAAAGTTATATAAACCCTTGTAAGTGGGATTTTATACAATCTTCCACTCCTTATAGCCATAGGCTTACATTTTAGAATATCTCCATGCGTAAATAGTGGCTTTTAAATGTGTGTACACTAGTGATCCATTCCATACCATGTTTTGGCAGCAAGCGAGTGTGGTTAGGACATGGAGAGAGAGTGATGTGGGTGGGCTGAAAATACTGACATGTATTTCCTATTTTACAAGGGGAATTCATCAGTATTAAAAAAAATCTAGATATTAGCATCAGAGGCATAGCCACAGGTTGATTGGGGGGGGGGGGGGGGCAAGGGTGGACTGGGGGTGCCAAGCATTTCCTCTCGGTCCCCCCTCCCCCTGCTGCCGCTGTTGCCCTGTACGTGCTGTCTGAGAAATGGGGAAGCAGGTAGGCTGCTCTAGCCTCCAACGTCATCATTGCATCTGCAGGAGATTGCTTTCAATTGTGTGCTTACTTTAGTCCCTATTGAAGAATCTGATGACCCTTGGGTATCACTGAAACTTTTACTCCTTGGTTGTCCCTCCTCCCTTGCATCACATTTGCTGCTCTTGGTGTTGTTTGCTGATTCCACAAGGGTTATATTCCTGTTTTTTTTGCCTTGCTCAGCGTTGAGTCACCCACCGTACTCATTTTGAAGCTTGAGAAGTGCCATCGTTCTTCAAAGGCATCCATGAACAAAAAGGATTTTAGACCTTTTTAAATGATTAGAAGGATTTTTCTAATCTTAAATGAAAAGGCAGTGACACTCCAAAGGGAAGGGTCCACCACACTAAAAACGTAATTACAGAAAATGTCCAGAAAAAAAAAATCAAAAGGAGGGATTACTAATTGATTCTGGTTAGTGGACAGTAATGATTTAAAGGAGAAGTGGGTTATCAATATATGAGAAAGAAATTGTGATTCAGAGTTAGCAATCTTATGCACTAGGGTTAATAACTTGTAAATTATCCTATGTGTAATCCCTCGTATTCTATATATGGTGTGCCTAATAGTGTGCATAAATTTGTGCGTGTGGCTAATTTATATATGCCAGTGGCATAGCTAAGGGTGGGCCCCCAAAACTCTTAAGTGGCGGTGCCTCACTACTCTCTCTCCCTCTTCTGCACTTGTAGCCTGGCATCTGCCCGTCTCTCTGTGGAATCCCCCCTCCCAGTCTACCTCAGAGCTACTGCCAGCGGCAGTGTGGGAAAGCGCGGGGTACAAATGTAATTAATAATAATAATAATAATAATTCCTATAGGCATCCTATGCCGACCCTGCAGGATACTCTCTAACATGTCCTGCCCTCAGTGATGTCACTTCTTGTTTCTTTGGCGGGAATGTAATAGAGAGAAGCCTGCAGGGCCAGCACAGGTTACCTACAGGATTTGTGACAGGCAACAGCTCTGAGGTAGGACCAGGGGAGGGGGTTAAGAGAGAAACGGGCAGATGTTGGGTCATTAAAAAAACACTATATTGTATGTATGTACAGGGGTGAGGGTGGGAGGGGCCCACCCAGGTTAACTTTGGGCCCACTCAAAATGGCAGGTCTGCCTACGCCCCTGAACATGCTAGTAAATTGCTTAAAGAGCCACTTTAACAACCACTTATAAACATTAATTGAACATAATTGAAATTTATGTGTGCTTCTTTCTAAGCGTATTCTATAAAGCAGCGAATGTAAATTCCTATGTGCGCAGCCAAAAAGGGGCCACGGTGATGGGAGGAATGTGACCGTGTCAGGCCTCTCAATCATATCTACATAAGTACATATAAGTACATAAGTATTGCCACACTGGGACAGACCAAAGGTCCATCAAGCCCAGCATCCTATTTCCAATAGTAGCCAATCCAGGTCACAAATACCTGGTAAGATCCGGAAAAAGTTCAACACATTTTATACTGCTTATCCCAGAAATAAGCAGGGGATTTTCCCAAGTCAATTTAATAATGGTTTATGGACTTTTCCTTTAGGAAGCTGGCCAGACATTTCTTAAACTCCGTAAGCTAACCACCTTTACCAGAATTCTCTGGCAATGAATTCCAGAGTTCAATTACAGACTGAGTGAAGAAACATTTTCTCCGATTCGTTTTAAATTTACTACTTTGTAGCTTCATCGCATGCCACCTAGTCCTAGTATTTTTGGAAAGAGTAAACAAACGATTCATGTCTACCCATTCCACTTCACTCATTATTTTATAGACCTCATATCTCCCCTCAGCCGTCTTTTCTCCAAGCTGAAGAGCCCTAGCCACATCAGCCTTTCCTCATGGGTAAGTCGTCCCATCCCCTTTATCATTTTCGTCACCCTTCTCTTTACCTTTTCTAATTCCAGTATATCTTTTTTGAGATGCGGTGATCAGAATTGAACACAATATTCAAGGTGCGGTCATACCATGGAGTGATACAAAAGCATTATAATGTCCTCACTTTTGTTTTTCATTCCTTTCCTAATAATACCTAACATTCTATTTGCTTTCTTAGTCGCAGCAGCACACTAAGCACAGGGTTTCAACGTATTATCGACGACAACGCCTAGATTCCATTCTTGGTTGGTGACTCCTAACATGGAACCTTGCATTACGTAGCTATAATTCGGGTTCCTCTTTCTCACATGCATCATTTTGCACTTGCTCATATTAAACGTCATCTGCCATTTAGATTCCCATCTCCCAGTCTCGTAAGGTCCTCTTGTAATTTTTCACAATCCTCTCGCGATTTAACAACTTTGTATAACTTTGTGTTGTCAGCAAATTTAACTACCTCACTAGTTACTCCCATCTCTAGATCATTTATAAATATATTAAAAAGCAGTGGTCCCAGCACAGACCCCTGGGGAACCCCACTATCTACCCTTCTCCATTGAGAATACTGACCATTTAACCCTACTCACTGTTTTCTATCCTTTAACCAGTTATAGAATTTGGGCCATTGTGTGTAGATTTAGGTGCACGCAATTACACCAGCTTTTCACTGCCCTAAATGGCCATGCTTAAACCTACACGTGTCCACCCAACTTATGCATATTCTATACACCGCATTTGAATTTAGACACATCTTAAAAAATACGCCTAGCTGCATATATCTGATGTGCCATATATTGAATTGGGAGTTGTTAAATGATCCCACTTTTTTGCACTAAAGAGGAGCTTAACTGCAGCATTTTGAAGCAGTTGTAAATGCTGTATTTCTAACATTCAGATTCCGTTCACCAGTGGCGTAGCCAAAAGGCAATTTTGGGGAGGGCAACAGATTGGATGGGTGGGCATTAGAGTTGCCAACTTTTTGAAAGAGAAAAAACAGCAACCTGATGCACCCATCTCTGTCCCTACCTCACTCTCAATAACTTCAATGAGGGTAGCAGTGGAGGCTTCAGTGGATGCAGGCCAATTGAGAGATAAAGAAGTACAAGAGACTGCACTCTTCAGCCCCATTAAGCCATGGTCCTCCAACACACTTACGGTATTGAAGCCAAACACATTCTGCATCCAGAGAACCTCCTGGCCCTCCACCAACAATGGATACAGAGAAGAGCAAGGATATTACTAGCCATACCTGCTGCACATTCCAAATGTTTATCCACTCCTACCCTAGCTAAGATAATATTCAAGCACCTTTCAGACCTATGTGCAACTTTGTTAAATTAATGCTGTTACTCTGTCTTACCTGTATGCAGACCAAGTTATACAAAAAATGACTATATATAACCACCAGGCATAAACTAGAGTTAGCAAATATGGATACTTGTTATAAGATATCAGCTTGATCTCACCTCAAAATCAAGGAGATGGATTTCTAACACATTATTAATTTTTTAGGAGGATTCTCAGAGTATTAACTCACCCAGAACGAGACACAGTAAATAAAATTTACAATCTCTACGGGTGGTTGAGCATCTCAATCACTGAATCTCTCCGTGGTTTTTTATTATAAATGCTAGATTTTTCTAAATTTTTAAAAAAAACAAACCAAATCTAGCATTTATAATAAAAAAACATGGAGAGATTCAGTGATTGAGATGATCAACTACCCGTAGAGATTGTAAATTTTATTTACTGTGTCTCATTCTGGTAAGTTAATACTCTGAGAATCCTCCTAAAAAATTAATAATGTGTTAGAAATCCATCTCCTTGATTTTGAGGTGAGATCAAGCTGATACCTTATAACAAGTATCCATATTTGCTAACTCTAGTTTATGCCTGGTGGTTACCTGTATGCAGGGCTTTTTTTGTGGGGGTACTTGGGGGTACTGAGTATTGGCACCTTTTCCATTGTCTGCTATAATTGACCCATGGACCCCAAGTTTTAATGAAAGAGTTCAAGCTCTACACACCAATTCAGCCTTGTCATAGATTCTGTGACTGGTTGCAGAGGGTCTGGCTATTATAGGGTGGGTCCCCTCAGTGATCACCCCACCCCAAAGGGTGGCCCTGGCATTTGAGTACTGGCACCTTTTTCAGTAGAAAAAACGCACTGCCTGTATGTTTCATCTTTGCTTACACCCTATGCTATCTATTATAATGTTTTATTGCGTATCGTGTTGACATTGTAATAGCATACTATTCCATACTTTCTATTGCTGTTTGAATATTTTTACTGCTGTAATTGTCTATTGCTTATGTTTGACTTATTCTTGCTGTACAACACCTTGAGTGAAATCCTTCAAAAAGGTGGTAAATGGATCCTAATAAATATTTCCCCATAAAACTCACCATACAAAGAAATTTTGGTGTCTAGTGTAAACTCTCAATAACAGACATATTATAAAATAATTTCTAAAAATCTATAAAACAAAAAGTCACTCAGAACCTAGAGCAAATCTACCATGCCAGCACTAACTTCCAAAACAAGGATCCTACATATGAAAAGGCAGTGCCTTAAATATTATAGTGGGGCCCTATCATACCAATTACTACAGAATGCTACATAGAAACTTCATGGTAACAAAATATCTCAGTCACACACACAGATCACAAATGCCAAATACAGAAACCCCAAGAAACCAGACCTTGCATGTAGTATAACACCAGAGAAACAAGAAAGAAAGGCATTTACTCCTGTGTAAAATATAAAAATGGCACATGTCTAGGGTGGTGTTAGGGGGGGCGCAACTAGGGCAATTATGCTTGGTTCTAGTGGCGTAGCTGTGTGCAGCCATGGCAGGGCCGTGCCTAGGGTCTCTGGCGCCCCCTGCAGACTATCAGTTGGCGCCCCTCCCCCGGTGAAAATGATCGCTCACCACTTGCCACACTGATAGGAATTGTCAGCAATATTCTTAGAAACAAATTGCTATACATTGCAAAATAAGATAGCAGATGTAAATTCTCAAAGTGGACATATTCCAAACACTAAAATGAAAATAAAATGATTTTTTTCTACCTTTGTTGTCTGGTGACTTTCTTTTTCTGATCATGCTGGCCCAGTATCTGATTCTGCTGCTATCTGTCCTCTTAACTCCATTTTCAGGGCTTCCTTTCCATTTATTTCTTTCCTTTCCTCTTCATTTCTGGTCCTCAGCTTCTGCCTATTTTCTTCATCCATGTGCAGTTTTTCTCCTCTCTTCCTTTCCCCTCATTTCATCTCCTTCATCTCTCTTCCCTCCCCTTTATGTCCAGCAATTTCTCCTCTCTCCCTGAGCCCTGCCCTGCAATCCATATCCATCCATGCCCATCTGTCCCCTGCCCCCTCCATTCATCCCTATCCAGCAATTCCCCTCTCTCCCTGAGCCCTGCCCTGCAATCCATATCCAATCAATCCATGCCCATCTGTCCCCTGCCCCCTCCATTCATCCCTATCCAGCAATTCCCCTCTCTCCCCAAGCCCTACCCTCCCATCCATCCATGCCCATCTGTCCCTTGCCCCCTCTATTCATCCCTGACCCTATCCAGCAATTCCCCTCTCCCTTCCATGAACCCTGTCCTCGCATGCTCCTCTCTCCCCTGCCCTCCCGCTCCCATGTCCCAACTGCCCGCCCTCTTCTCCCCCCCTTCCAACATCTCTTTCATTTTTTTTTTCTTTTAAATTTACCTCCGTCCGGCAGCGTAGGCACAGCGTCAGTGAAGGAGGCGGTGCTCCCGACGTGTCTAGCCTTCCCCTTCGCTCATGTTCCGCCTTCTTCTGACGTCAAGGAAATGACGTCAGAAGAAGGCGGAACATGAGCGAAGGGGAAGGCTAGACACGTCGGGAGCGCCGCCTCCTTCACTGACGCTGAGCTGCCAGACAGAGGTAAAATTAAAAGGAGAAAAAAGGAAAGGGATCTTGCTGCGGGAGAGAAGAAGGCGGGCAGTTGGTCAATGGGAGCAGGAGGGCGAGGTAAGCATGGTGCGGCGGCGCCCCCCCAAAGGATTGGCGCCCCCCTGCCATGCTTACCCCACTTACCGTGTTGGCACGGCCCTGGGCCCCCTCAAATTTCCTGTGTGCCCCTGGTTTTGCTGGCGGGGGTCCCCAACCTTCGGCAGCTGAAGCATTGTCCAGTGCTGGTCTCCGGCACTGCCAAGTTGCCTGCCCTGCTCTGTCTTCCCCTCATGTCTGGAACGCTCCTGTTAGTGAAACTGAGCATGCTCAATTTCACTAAACAGAGCATGCACGACATGAGGGGAAGACAGAGCCGCGCAGGCAACGCAGTGGCGCAGGGGACTGATGCTAGACAATTCTTCAGTTGGCAGGGATTGGGGACCCCCGCCAGCCAAGGTATTTGCTGTGGCAGTGAGTGGGAAGCAGCAGGGCAGCAGACCAAACTGTACCCCTCCACCTCAGGCTCTGGCGCCCGCCCACCATGAGGTCTGGCTACACCCCTGCTTGGTTCCCTGGCCACAGAGCCCAAAGCGTGCTTGAAGCTGAAGAAGGTGTAGCCTGGTAATGGACTTTGGGGTCCTCTCCTAGATTTCTGCCCTGGACCCAGACATGTTTAACACCAGGTCTGGCGAGATGTACATTCCAAATCTGACATATTATATTCACAACACAGAAAATAAAATAATTGTTTTGTATCTTTTTGTTGTCTGGTCATTTTATTTTTCAAATCATATTGGTCCCGGTCTCTGGTTTCTGCTTCCCTCTGTCTTCTCTTAACTTACTCGCCAGGGTCTCCTGTCTATGTGACATTTCTTCTTTCTCCATGTCCTTCATCCATCTCCCATCTATTTCTCTATATTTTCTTCTCCAGTATTATCTCCCCTTTCATATCCCCGCATCTATCATCATTCCTCTGTACACCTATGCATCCCATGCCCAGCATCTCCCTTCTGTGTTCCTATTCTCCCCTTTGTCTGGTCTCTCCCTTCTGTGTCTATATACCCCTTCTCTAGTGTCCACCACTGTATCTCTATTCCATATTCCCCTCCCCCCACCCCATGTCAGGTATTACCCCTCTATGCCATCCCCCTACAGCATCTCACATTTGTGTCCCTGTCCCCATGCTCCCACCTAATGCCCATCATCTCCCTTCTGTATTTGCACACCTCCCTATGTCCCCTTTCTCCCTCCTCACCAATGTGTCCCTTTCCTCTCTGACCCCACCCCAACCAGCTTCTCTTCCTCTCTCTTCACTTCCCTTTATGCATCTGGCTCCTTCTCCCATTGTGGGTTCAGCATTTGACCCCCCTCTTTCTTTATCCCCTTGTCCAGCATCTGTCTCCCTTCCCTCTAACCCCTCCCACTCCCATAGGTCAAGCACCTCTATCCCTTTGCTCTAGCCCTCCTTGCAGGTTCACATCTCTCTCCCTTCCCTTCAGCTATCCCCTGCCTATCTAGCACCTCTCTCCCTTTCCTCCAGTCCCCTCCCCCCACATGTCCATCACCTCTCCCCTTCAAAACTCTTACATATCCAGCACCTTCCCTCCAACCCCCTGCATATCCAGCATCTCTCTCCCTTCCCTCCAGTTCCCCTTGCAGGTCCACATCTTTATCCCTTTCCTCCAGCCTTGCCCTGCATATCCAACATCTCTCCCCCTTCCCTCCAACCCCCTTTGCATATCCAGCACCTCTGTAGTTTCCCTCCAACCCCCCCCCTTCGCAAGTCCAGTAACTCACTCCCTTCCCTCCAACCCCCTGCCCTTTACAAGTCCAGCACCTTTCCCTTCCCTTCAGCTCCCTCCCCTCCTGAGGCCAGCACCTCCATATCTTCCTTACTCCCCTGCAAGTCCAGCTCCTCCGCTTCTTCCTTACCCCCCCAAAAGTCCTGCATCTCCATGTCTTCCTTACACCCCTGCAAGTCCAGCACCTCTGTGTCTTCCTTACTCCCCCCAGCAAATCCAGTTCCTCTCCCTTCCCTTCAGCCCCCTCCCCTTGCAGGGCCAGCACCGGAGCACCCCACTTACCCTTACCCTACCCCATCCCTGCTGCAGCGCTTGCATTTAACGCTATTGGTGCTGCCTGGCAGCAACTCACAGATGCGACGTCCTGCTCCAGGGCCTTCCTTCTGCCACATCTCACCCTGCATAAGCAGAAAGTTGCATCAGCATGGCAGAGGGAAGGTCCCAGAGGAGGACACCATGTCTGTGTGGAGTTGCTGCCAGACAGTGCCAATAGCAAAGTGCAAGTGCTGCAGTGGGGTTGTGAGAGGTTGAGGAAGACACGGAGGTGCTGGAACTGCGGGAGGGAGGCTGGAGGGATGGTGAATCTTACATGGCTGTGCTTCTGGGTAGGCCTGGGCCCACCTGTAGCTACGTCCTGCTGTTAACTAGTGAATTACAATAGTTTAAGTGACTAATGACAAGAGAAATATTCTAAGTGATTTCTGCGAAAGTAAGGGTGCCATTGAATGTACTGTCTTTAGTTTGAAAAAACATTTGTTGGACAAAAATGAGACATGAGTTTTAAAGGATAATTCAGAATCTACAAAGATCCCAAATACTTTCAATGCAGGATGGAAGGTCACTTTTCAGCCTGTCTTCCGATGAAAATAGTATTCCTTCAGTTTTTGTCTGGGTTAAGTTTTAATTTGTGTTTGAAGAGCCAATCTGTTATGAGGTTTAATGTAGAATTGCGGTTCCCGATGTTGCCACCATTTAGCAGATCAACAACTGTCAAGAACTGTATATTGCCTGCATAAGTATTTACTGTAAGTTTAATTGACTTGATTAGCTCCAATAATGGGGCTACAAAGATATTGAATAGGATTGGAGATAATTGAAATCCCTGTGGAATGCCACAGGTAATAGAGTGCGGTGTACAATGTTGACAGTTCCAGAGCACAGTGTTAAGTCTGTTCTGATAGATATGAAGAAAACCAGTTCAGAGCTCTGTCCCTAATTCCTATTTTCTCTAATCTTTGCAGAAGAAATGAATGGTCTGCTAAATCAAATGCAGCAGATAAGTCTAATGATACTAAAAGTACCATTTTATCCTGGTTGAGTTTAGTCTTAATATAAATGGTAACTCCAATTAATGTCATTTCCTGCTTGAAGAGGCAGATGTAAAGGTTGAGGTCTAGTTCCCCTCAAACTCATCTGACATGATCCCCAATTCATGATTCCCCCTCCCATCATGGTATTCTACTCCCCATTCCCCTGACGGGATCCTCAATTTCCCATGATACCTTTCTGGCTCGTGTTCTAGGGTTCCTGGTGTCTAGTGCTGTTGTAATGTTTACAAAGTTTCCAGTGGTTGAGATGTACCACGTTATTGTTTCTTTCCATTTAAACATTTTCCTCTGCTACCCTGTTTCCCCGAAAGTAAGACATCCCCCGAAAATAAGACCTAGTAGAGGTTTTCCTGAATTGGTAGATATAAGGCCTCCCCCGAAAGTAAGACCTAGCAAATTTTTGTTTGAAAGCAGGGCTGCTGAGAGCCGGACAAGGCCGCCCCCCCCCCCCCCACCCGAGGTCGCTGGGCCCCCCCTCTACCCACCCTCTGTTGCTCCCGGAACTAACCTTAAACGCCTCCTTTCACCTTCGCAGCAAGCAGCAGCAGGGCAGGCCTCTCCTTCTTTCCGTGCCCCGCCCTCACGTACGTTACGTTAGGCAAGGGCGGGACACAGAAGGAAGGAGTGGCCTGCCCTGCTGCTGCTTGCTGCGAAGGTGAAAGGAGGCGTTTAAGGTTAGTTCCGGGAGCGACGGAGGGCGGGTGGGCCAACCCCGATCCAACCCCGATGTTTCCCCAAAAAATAAGACAGCCCCTGAAAATAAGGCCTAGCGCATTTTTCAGGGCAAAAATTAATATAAGACAGTGTCTTATTTTCGGGGAAACACGGTATGTACCCTTTCCCAGAGATTTTATCATGTTATTTAGGTGCCCTTTTGCTACCCACCAGTACGGCTACCACCGGGTTTGCATGCGGGAGATTGTCCCTATCATTTGGGCTCATTCAGCAGTAGTTCCAGCTTCTGCATGGTGCCCGGTTACCACTGGATTAGCGCCAAAGCCCTTAATGCCTCCTAAGTAGGAAGCGGCAAGGGCTCTCCCAGTAAATGGCCATGTGCCAATGTGTTTCATTAGCGTATGGCCATTTACTGGTCCTTTTAAAGAAAATTAACTTTTACCACAGTGGTAAAAGGTGGCCTCGGTGCACAGCAATCCCGTGTATCGATGCCACTTCGGGCCACTTTTACAGCTGTTTGGTAAAAGGACCCCTTAATCTTTTCAGTGGTCCTTAGTTCTGTGTATCATATTCCAACCAGTAGTATTGTTCTATTTTCCATACTATTTATGTTTATTCCAGAGCTTGATATACCACCTTTACTTAGAGAAGTTCTGAGAGAAGAGGACATTTCTCTGGTAAGCAAACATTATTTTGCTTTGTGCTTGGGAACATTTAGATTGTAGGTTAGTGATAGGCAGAATAAAAATATAAAAAAGCAAACTTTATCAACCAATTTCCATACTCTTTTCCCCCTAGTTTTAAAACTTGAACTTTGTACCACAGCATTAACAGATAGCCTCTAGCAGGCACTGCAGGACCTCGTTTAGTCTTCATCCCGCCCACCTCCCCAACACCGGCCCACCCTAGTACCACTCTTCATTTATAGTCAGTTATAGTAATTAGGATAACAAGAAAGGAGTGCTCTTACAGAGTTTTAAATACATTTCATTACCTTCTAAGAAGAAAACACTAAATAAATCACATAATATACTATATATATTGAATTCAAAATCTGTGCCTTAACACATAAGATCATTTACGGTGACGCTCCAGTTTACATGTGTGATCTGATAGATTTACCTCCTAGAAATTCATCGGTGTCATCTCGTACTTATCTTCTTTTGCACTATCCTTCCTCCAGGAATCTAAAGTACAAGTCAATCTACGCATACAGTGGGGGAAATAAGTATTTGATCCCTTGCTGATTTTGTAAGTTTGCCCACTGACAAAGACATGAGCAGCCCATAATTGAAGGGTAGGTTATTGGTAACAGTGAGAGATAGCACATCACAAATTAAATCCGGAAAATCACATTGTGGAAAGTATATGAATTTATTTGCATTCTGCAGAGGGAAATAAGTATTTAATCCCTCTGGCAAACAAGACCTAATACTTGGTGGCAAAACCCTTGTTGGCAAGCACAGCGGTCAGATGTCTTCTGTAGTTGATGATGAGGTTTGCACACATGTCAGGAGGAATTTTGGTCCACTCCTCTTTGCAGATCATCTCTAAATCATTAAGAGTTCTGGGCTGTCGCTTGGCAACTCGCAGCTTCAGCTCCCTCCATACGTTTTCAATGGGATTAAGGTCTGGTGACTGGCTAGGCCACTCCATGACCCTAATGTGCTTCTTCCTGAGCCACTCCTTTGTTGCCTTGGCTGTATGTTTTGGGTCATTGTCGTGCTGGAAGACCCAGCCACGACCCATTTTTAAGGCCCTGGCGGAGGGAAGGAGGTTGTCACTCAGAATTGTACGGTACATGGCCCCATCCATTCTCCCATTGATGCGGTGAAGTAGTCCTGTGCCCTTAGCAGAGAAACACCCCCAAAACATAACATTTCCACCTCCATGCTTGACAGTGGGGACGGTGTTCTTTGGGTCATAGGCAGCATTTCTCTTCCTCCAAACACGGCGAGTTGAGTTCATGCCAAAGAGCTCAATTTTTGTCTCATCTGACCACAGCACCTTCTCCCAATCGCTCTCGGCATCATCCAGGTGTTCACTGGCAAACTTCAGACGGGCCGTCACATGTGCCTTCCGGAGCAGGGGGACCTTGCGGGCACTGCAGGATTGCAATCCGTTATGTCGTAATGTGTTACCAATGGTTTTCGTGGTGACAGTGGTCCCAGCTGCCTTGAGATCATTGACAAGTTCCCCCCTTGTAGTTGTAGGCTGATTTCTAACCTTCCTCATGATCAAGGATACCCCACGAGGTGAGATTTTGCGTGGAGCCCCAGATCTTTGTCGATTGACAGTCATTTTGTACTTCTTCCATTTTCTTACTATGGCACCAACAGTTGTCTCCTTCTCGCCCAGCGTCTTACTGATGGTTTTGTAGCCCATTCCAGCCTTGTGCAGGTGTATGATCTTGTCCCTGACATCCTTAGACAGCTCCTTGCTCTTGGCCATTTTGTAGAGGTTAGAGTCTGACTGATTCACTGAGTCTGTGGACAGGTGTCTTTCATACAGGTGACCATTGCCGACAGCTGTCTGTCATGCAGGTAACGAGTTGATTTGGAGCATCTACCTGGACTGTAGGGGCCAGATCTCTTACTGGTTGGTGGGGGATCAAATACTTATTTCCCTCTGCAGAATGCAAATAAATTCATATACTTTCCACAATGTGATTTTCCGGATTTAATTTGTGATGTGCTATCTCTCACTGTTACCAATAACCTACCCTTCAATTATGGGCTGCTCATGTCTTTGTCAGTGGGCAAACTTACAAAATCAGCAAGGGATCAAATACTTATTTCCCCCACTGTATATAGATGGGGACAAGATGTGTGGGACAGAGTCAGTTGGAATAAATAAATGTGTGGCTAAACTTAAGGCAAGTTCTTTGTACAGTTAATCAAGGTATAAGGAACTGGTCTAAGTTACAGTGGGTGTAGCAAGGTAGTCCAGGTGCGTAATAGGTATATAGTCAGAGACTACTGTGCAATCAACATTTTAAAAATTTGCAGGACTCTCTGTTCCAGGGAATTTTCTCAAGGCACATGGGATAAATTAGCCTGTACACATCTTTTCCACTATTGTGCATAGTCAATTAATATTACACTCATTAATTTGTTTGCGGTTTTGGCTGTTAACGGATGTGCTTAATATTGCTGTACAATTATTACAGCAAGCACTCTGGGCCAAGTGAAATGGGAAACATCGGTTTTACTTGGCCACAGAAACAGTTTAGAAACGAAAGATAAGTACACAGCTGGGCAGATCTGCACTGTAAAGTGAAATGTAATTATACCTTAATTTCCTTTCCTTGAGTCCTGCTAGACAAGTCCAGACCAGCAGGTTGGGTCCCTTCCCTACCAGAAGATGGAGGTAGTGATACTGAACTTTACCAGTGACACTGGTACAAGGGCTGTGCAGGATAGAATTCTTCAGTATGTTATAAAATAATGAGTAGAGTGGAACAGGTAGATGGAAAGCATCTGTTTACTCTTCCCAAAAATACTAGGACTATGGGGCATATGATGAAGCTACAAAGTAGTAAATTTAAAACAAATCAGATAAAAGTTTTCTTCACTCAATGTGTAATTAAACTCTGGAATTATTTGCCAGAGAATGTGGTAAAGGCGATTAGCTTAGCGAGGTTTAAAAAAGGTTTGGACGGCTTCCTAAAGGAAAAGTCTATAGACCATTATTAAAATAGACTTGGGGAAAATCCACTCTTTATTTCTGGGATAAGCAGCATAAAATGTTTTGTACTTTTTAGGGATCTTGCCAGGAATTTGTGACCTGGTTTGGCCACTGTTAGAAACAGGATGCTGGGCTTGATGGACTTTTGTTCTGTCCCAGTATGGCAATACTTATGTACTTATGCACCTTATGTATTAAAGGCTTGGTAAAAAGTGGCTTTAGTGCACCCTTACATGGGTCTTTCCAGTGTGCTAAGGCCACTTTTACCACTGGGTAAAATGAAGAAATTTTCTATTTTTTTTTATTAATGGCTGTACATTAATTTTGCCATTAGCACGTGGCCACTAAAACAGATTAGCATTTGAGCCCTTACCGCCATCCATTTGGTAGGTAATAAGGTCTCATGCATTGATTGGTTAGTGTGCTGAAATGTAGCTGCGCTAACCAATTAGTGCAGAACACGCCCACTCTCTGCTCCAGATACATTCCCACTACAATAGCGTGTGCTTACTGTGGCAAAAAATGGACAGATGGCGACATCCTGCAGTAATTTCGGGAGGTGTGTAGCACGCTATTGCTTACCACAGCTTTATAAAAGGGCCCCTTGGATTGTGAAACCTCCAAGGATATAAAAATACCTCCTGTATCTGAATGTACACCTCTTCGACAGTTTCAGACTTGCAGGCAATATATAAGAAATGATATGTTAAAATAAAATAATTATCAGGGTAAATGTTAAACAGCTCAACATGACTCAGTTTTTTTTCCCAGTGGAGACACCCAGGGGAAACTGCAACTTTTAAGAATTACCATCACATGAAACAACACTCATTATGCTCCGTGCATTATTCTATAAAGATAAAATACATACGATTGTCCCTCACTCTCATTCTACTCTTATGCTACATCATTCCTCTATGGTCTCTACCAATGATTCTTATGCTTAGCAATTTCTTCCCTCTCAGCAGGAACCGAGATCCTTTCTCACAGCCCTGAGTTCCCATGATAATTGGGTTGAGCACTGCAGATCCACTACTGATGACGGAGCCAGGGACAGAGATGGTGGACAGCATTAATTTTCCAGGAGATATGCGTTTGTGGGAAAGGAAGCCACCTCTAAATGGACCAGAGGACAGGGCAGCAAAACCCAATGGAATTATAACAATAGTGGAATTATGGAACAGGACAACAGAAAGCAGTTATTTATCAGAAGATTTTCTCTCCTGGGAGTTCTTTATAGACTGTGTTGTTATTCCAATTATCATCTTGTTTGGCTTGATTGGGAATGGAATCGTCCTCTGGGTCCTTGGTTTCAAGATTAAGAGGAACAAATTTGCAGTCTACATCCTGAACTTGGCCATGGCTGACTTCCTCTTCCTCCTCAGCCTTTCTGTGATATTGATTCTTTATTACTTGAAAAGGCTAGTTTTCTCTTCCAAGGCTTCTAAACATGCTTCCCTAGTGAGTCTCTTCCTGTATCTTTTTGGGTACAACACCAGCCAATATTTCCTGACAGCCATAAGTGCTGAGAGGTCTCTCTCTGTACTTTACCCGATCTGGTACCGTTGCCAGCGCCCAAAACATCTGTCCAATGTCTTGTGTGCTGTCCTGTGGGGTCTTGCCTTCCTTCTGGCTGGGACAGAATATTTCATCTGCATAGATAAGTCATATTTGCAGAAATATTCAGAAATACAGCCCAGAGATTGCCGTGCTGTTTCCATTTTCACATTCCTCTTTTTTTTTTTTTTTTTTTTTTTTGTATTTAAAATGTTTTTTATTGATGACAAACATAAAACATAGATTCTTCATTTATAGACACTTTCCACAGCCGTGTACATTTCTCCAATATTAAGCCATTCTACCAAATCCATTATACAGTCATCAAGTTATTTATTTATTCTCCCCCCCTCTTAACCTTCATGGTCTTCGCACCCATCATGGTCACATCCAGCCTGACTCTTTTAATCAAAGTCCAGAGAAGCTCACTGAAACGCCAGCCACCAAAGCTCTACATTCTCGTTGTGGTTACAGTCGCTTTGTTCCTTATCTGTTCCACACCCTGCAGGGTCATCCTGTTCATAGAGAATTATTATGAGGTCTTGCTCAGTGAAATCTTTATCAGCTGCTGCATTCTGCTGTCTACAATCAGCAGTTCAATCAACCCCTTTGTTTATTTCTATCTTGGGAACCACAGAAGGCCAAGGAATGTGGGGTTCTTTAAAGAAATCCTACAAAGGGTCTTCAAGGATGAAACAGAATCTTGATATTAGAAAGGAAAGAAGCTGAGTGTATTCTGAAGTTCTACTGATACTGGAAAATCTCCAACATAATAATAACTTTCTTTGCTCACTTCTTCTTATAACAACCAGATTAGAATTTTGACAATCTGTTGTAGCAATAATTTCTGTCTTGTTGAAATGTTCTTGAGATTGTTGATTACAGACAGGTTGGTGTTACTGCTGATTTTGTGATGTTCAGCACAATCACCTGCCGGGTTTTTTAGTTGATGGTTTCCTCCTGCTCCTTTAGTTTTCCAGCTCAGTTCCTTCACTTGCAACTAACTGGAGATTTTCCCCATTTTTGTGTCCTAACATATTACAGTAACAGTCCATGGTCAGGTTTCAGAGGCTGTGGTTTCTTTCAGAGCCTTGTTCACATGCAACTGTAATACACAGAAACAATTTTTAGTCAGCCATTGAACTTGTATAATTTACAGTTTCTAACCCCTGAAACCAGCCACTGTGGCTGAAATATTGTCAATGTAAGGATCTCATTGATTGTAGTGGCTGTTTCAGTTTCATTAACATATTACTTTACTCTAGTCTACAATAAAGCATTTTGTGACTCAAATTTAGATGTTATATATGCAGGAGTTTTGTTTTTTTTTTGTCCAATGCTTATATCAGATAAGTGTTGATATGTGATGATAGTTTGAATCATAGAAGCTTTGATTTCTCTTTGCTTTTTCATGCGCTTTCTGTTTTGATACCATCTTTTAGCTTAAACATTGTTGTGACTATATTTAGTTAAGTTGACGGTATATTTCACCTTCCATTGTTATGCAACAGACGGTGTTATGCAACAGACTGAACATGCAAGCTATATGGTCTGGGAATTCTGTAGAAAATAAATTGAAGATACCAGGCATTAAATTGTATCCCAATGTCATCCAATACTACTTTCAACCTTATTCTGCTCATCAATAAATCAACTTCATTGGTTGCTCATTGCTTATAGTGTAAAAGTCGAGATCTTGATGTTAGTATTCTAGTGCAGTGCACTGTGCGCTGAAAACAGGAGAAGCAAGTGCGAGACCAGCGGTTTGCAGAAGTTGGGGACCCCCAGCAGAAAAGGTACCTTGCAGTGGTGGCGGCAGCGGAGGAGGGGGTCGGCGGTGGCGGGGGGTTGGAAGCGGTGGGGGAGGCAAGCTAAAAAGCCCCCCACACACACTTTGGGCTCTGGATCCCCCTCCCGCCGAGGTCTGGCTACGCCCCTGGTTAAGATGGGTTATTTACCAGAAGTAGGTTTATTTTACCACAAGTCATACTATTTTAGCACCGGTCCCATTGTATGCAATGAAACTTTTAGTATATAAGTAAGTGCAATGACGGATTTCTACAATCTTAATTTCACGAGGTTGTTGGAGAATATGCAGCATAGGTTGCAAAAATGGGCAGTACCACTTTCGTTGCATGGGAGGGTCCAGTTATTCCGCATGGAAGAATTCCCTAGATGGCTATATACATAGGCGGTCGGTGGCCCAACTGTTTGGGGAGGTTAAATGGGGCGGGGTTAGGGTGGGGCCAGGCCAGGGGTGGAGCTTAAATCCATAATTGTCTGATAACACATAGAAAAAAATAAATAAATAAAAATAAAATCACAATTAATACCTTTTATTAAATTTAGATATTAGATGTGTATCATATGTCAAAGAATAAAGTGGTTGCTCAAAGCATATTCTAAGCACAATCGCTCAACTGCAAAACACTGTGCACAACTTTGTGCAAAAACACACTCAGAACCTTACTGTACCATAAATATTACACTGGGCAGAACCTAATACACCAATATACCACCCATACGGAAAATGCAGACCATCAACAATATGAAACAAGGGATCATATCATCACAATTCTCATGTAGAGCCACAAAACACCCTAATTCATGTTTAATGTGGGATAAAATGCCATAAATAAGTAAATAAATATAAACTTTTAATGTTGAGCATATTCCAAACACTATAATGAAAATAAAATGATCTTTTCTACCTTTGTTTGGTGACTTTTTCTGATCATGCTGGTCCAGTATCTGCTGCTATCTGTTCTCAGTGTAGGTCAGGAAGTCATCCTCATTAAATATCTCCCTGGCAACCCAGGACACCTCCAGCCAACCCCCCCCCCCCCCCCGCTCTCCCAGCAGTAAGGTAAACAAACCATAAACCAATTTCTACAACAGGACAAGGCTAGAGGGCTTTCACTGCAACTCCTGCTGTGAGGATGGAGGTAAATCAACAATTTAAACCCCTCAGAGCACAGCAGGGGAGGCTTAGCCTGTCCAAGCCTCTTATACCGGGCGCCTATGGCTATATATACTACAGGTTCTTCCATTGCGTCTGAGAAATAAAGATATTAAGAAATTCAATCAGTATTTAAGGATGTTTATATGGGGGGGGGGGGGGGGGGAGTCTAAATTGCCACTGAAACTGTTACTAGGCTCATAGAAAGTGGGAGGCCTAGGTTTGCCAGATATACGGAAATACAATCAAGCCTGTTTGCTAAGGCACTTGGGCGATTGGTTGCTCGACAAACAGGACTTCACCCCGCGGAAGCTGGAGCAGTTTCTTTTTGCTCCGTTTCACTTACATTATTTACTCCATGGTCCGCAATGCGAGGTGCCGATTAAATTTAAGAGTAGTTTGTTGTTAGGCCCAATGAGGGAAGTGTAGAGGGATTTAAATAGCTACTGGGGTTTGGGAGCGGACATATCAGAC
The DNA here is from genome assembly GCF_901765095.1 of Microcaecilia unicolor. Taxonomy (NCBI): domain Eukaryota; kingdom Metazoa; phylum Chordata; class Amphibia; order Gymnophiona; family Siphonopidae; genus Microcaecilia; species Microcaecilia unicolor. The sequence goes on along the minus strand of NC_044031.1, from coordinate 651,314,353 downwards.
CTACTACCGCTGCAGGGTAATCCAACGTTTTCGCCTGGATCTGAGAATAGCGAATGCTACATACCTGTAGAAGGTATTCTCCGAGGACAGCAGGCTGATTGTTCTCACTGATGGGTTGACGTCCTCGGCAGCCCCCTCCATCGGAAAGTTTACTAGCAAAGGCCTTTGCTAGTCCTCGCGCGCCCATGCGCACTGCGCATGCGCAGCCGTCTTCCCGCCCGAAACCGGCTCGAGCCGGCCAGTCCAGTATGTAGCAAGACAATACACTTCAAGGGAAGAATCAACTCCAAAGGGGAGGCGGGCGGGTTTGTGAGAACAATCAGCCTGCTGTCCTCGGAGAATACCTTCTACAGGTATGTAGCATTCGCTTTCTCCGAGGACAAGCAGGCTGCTTGTTCTCACTGATGGGGTATCCCTAGCCCCCAGGCTCACTCAAAACAACAACCATGGTCAATTGGGCCTCGCAACGGCGAGGGCATAACTGAGATTGACCTAAAAAATTTACCAACTAACTGAGAGTGCAGCCTGGAACAGAACAAACAGGGCCCTCGGGGGGTGGAGTTGGATCCTAAAGCCCAAACAGGTTCTGAAGAACTGACTGCCCGAACCGACTGTCGCGTCGGGTATCCTGCTGCAGGCAGTAATGAGATGTGAATGTGTGGACAGATGACCACGTCGCAGCTTTGCAAATTTCTTCAATGGAGGCTGACTTCAAGTGGGCTACCGACGCAGCCATGGCTCTGACATTATGAGCCGTGACATGACCCTCAAGAGCCAGCCCCGCCTGGGCGTAAGTGAAGGAAATGCAATCTGCTAGCCAATTGGATATGGTGCGTTTCCCTACAGCCACTCCCCTCCTATTGGGATCAAAAGAAACAAACAATTGGGCGGACTGTCTGTTGGGCTGTGTCCGCTCCAGATAGAAGGCCAATGCTCTCTTGCAGTCCAATGTGTGCAGCTGACGTTCAGCAGGGCAGGAATGAGGACGGGGAAAGAATGTTGGCAAGACAATTGACTGGTTCAGATGGAACTCCGACACGACCTTTGGCAAAAACTTAGGGTGAGTGCGGAGGACTACTCTGTTGTGATGAAATTTGGTGTAAGGGGCCTGGGCTACCAGGGCCTGAAGCTCACTGACTCTACGAGCCGAAGTAACTGCCACCAAGAAAATGACCTTCCAGGTCAAGTACTTCGGATGGCAGGAATTCAGTGGCTCAAAAGGAGGTTTCATCAGCTGGGTGAGAACGACATTGAGATCCCATGACACTGTAGGAGGTTTGACAGGGGGCTTTGACAAAAGCAAACCTCTCATGAAGCGAACAACTAAAGGCTGTCCTGAGATCGGCTTACCTTCCACTTGGTAATGGTATGCACTGATTGCACTAAGGTGAACCCTTACGGAGTTGGTCTTAAGACCAGACTCAGACAAGTGCAGAAGGTATTCAAGCAGGGTCTGTGTAGGACAAGAGCGAGGATCTACGGCCTTGCTGTCACACCAGACGGCAAACCTCCTCCAATGAAAGAAGTAACTTCTCTTAGTGGAGTCTTTCCTGGAAGCAAGCAAGATGCGGGAGACACCCTCTGACAGACCCAAAGAGGCAAAGTCTACGCCCTCAACATCCAGGCCGTGAGAGCCAGAGACTGGAGGTTGGGATGCAGAAGAGCCCCTTCGTCCTGCGTGATGAGGGTCGGAAAACACTCCAATCTCCACGGTTCTTCGGAGGATAACTCCAGAAGAAGAGGGAACCAGATCTGACGCGGCCAAAAAGGAGCAATCAGAATCATGGTGCCTCGGTCTTGCTTGAGTTTCAACAAAGTCTTCCCCACCAGAGGGATGGGAGGATAAGCATACAGCAGGCCCTCCCCCCAATCCAGGAGGAAGGCATCCGATGCCAGTCTGCCGTGGGCCTGAAGCCTGGAACAGAACTGAGGGACTTTGTGGTTCACTCGAGATGCGAAGAGATCTACCAAGGGAGTGCCCCACACCTGGAAGATCTGTCGTACCACACGGGAATTGAGCGACCACTCGTGAGGTTGCATAATCCTGCTCAACCTGTCGGCCAGACTGTTGTTTACGCCTGCCAGATATGTGGCTTGGAGCACCATGCCGTGACGGCAAGCCCAAAGCCACATGCTGACGGCTTCCTGACACAGAGGGCGAGATCCGGTGCCCCCCTGCTTGTTGACATAGTACATGGCAACCTGGTTGTCTGTCTGAATTTGGATAATTTGGTGGGACAGCCGATCTCTGAAAGCCTTCAGAGCGTTCCAGATCGCTCGTAACTCCAGAAGATTGATCTGCAGATCGCGTTCCTGGAGGGACCAGCTTCCTTGGGTGTGAAGCCCATCGACATGAGCTCCCCATCCCAGGAGGGACGCATCCGTGGTCAGCACTTTTTGTGGCTGAGGAATTTGGAAGGGACGTCCCAGAGTCAAATTGGAGCAAATCGTCCACCAATACAGGGATTTGAGAAAACTCGTGGACAGGTGGATCACGTCCTCTAGACCCCCAGCGGCCTGATACCACTGGGAGGCTAGGGTCCATTGAGCAGATCTCATGTGAAGGCGGGCCATGGGAGTCACATGGACTGTGGAGGCCATGTGGCCCAGCAATCTCAACATCTGCCGAGCTGTGATCTGCTGGGACGCTCGCACCCGCGAGACGAGGGACAACAAGTTGTTGGCCCTCGTCTCTGGAGATAGGCGCGAGCCGTCCGAGAATCCAGCAGAGCTCCTATGAATTCGAGTCTCTGCATTGGAAGAAGATGGGACTTTGGATAATTTATCACAAACCCCAGTAGCTCCAGTAGGCGAATAGTCATCTGCATGGACTGCAGGGCTCCTGCCTCGGATGTGTTCTTCACCAGCCAATCGTCGAGATAAGGGAACACGTGCACCCCCAGCCTGCGAAGTGCCGCTGCTACCACAGCTAGGCACTTTGTGAACACCCTGGGCGCAGAGGCGAGCCCAAAGGGTAGCACACAGTACTGGAAGTGGCGTGTGCCCAGCTGAAATCGCAGATACTGTCTGTGAGCTGGCAGTATCGGGATGTGAGTGTAGGCATCCTTCAAGTCCAGAGAGCATAGCCAATCGTTTTGCTGAATCATGGGAGAAGGGTGCCCAGGGAAAGCATCCTGAACTTTTCTTTTACGAGATATTTGTTCAGGGCCCTTAGGTCTAGGATGGGACGCATCCCCCCTGTTTTCTTTTCCACAAGGAAGTACCTGGAATAGAATCCCAGCCCTTCTTGCCCGGATGGCACGGGCTCGACCGCATTGGCGCTGAGAAGGGCGGAGAGTTCCTCTGCAAGTACCTGCTTGTGCTGGAAGCTGTAAGACTGAGCTCCCGGTGGACAATTTGGAGGTTTTGAGGCCAAATTGAGGGTGTATCCTTGCCGGACTATTTGCAGAACCCACTGATCGGAGGTTATGAGAGGCCACCTTTGGTGAAAAGCTTTCAACCTCCCCCCAACCGGCAGGTCGCCCGGCACTGACACTTGGATGTCTGCTATGCTCTGCTGGAGCCAGTCAAAAGCTCGCCCCTTGCTTTTGCTGGGGAGCCGCGGGGCCTTGCTGAGGCGCACGCTGCTGACGAGAGCGAGCGCGCTGGGGCTTAGCCTGGGCCGCAGGCTGTCGGGAAGGAGGATTGTACCTACGCTTACCAGAAGCATAGGGACCAGTCTTCCTTCCCCCGAAAAATCTTCTACCTGTAGAGGTAGAGGCTGAAGGCTGCCGGCGGGAGAACTTGTCGAATGCGGTGTCCCGCTGGTGGAGAGACTCTACCACCTGCTCGACTTTTTCTCCAAAAATGTTGTCCGCACGGCAAGGCGAGTCCGCAATCCGCTGCTGGAGTCTATTCTCCAAGTCGGCGGCACGCAGCCATGAGAGCCTGCGCATCACCACACCTTGAGCAGCGGCCCTGGACGCAACATCAAAAGTGTCATAAACTCCTCTGGCCAGGAATTTTCTGCACGCCTTCAGCTGCCTGACCACCTCCTGAAAAGGCTTGGCTTGCTCAGGGGGAAGAGCATCAACCAAGCCCGCCAACTGCCGCACATTGTTCCGCATGTGTATGCTCGTGTAGAGCTGGTAAGACTGGATCTTGGCCACGAGCATAGAAGAATGGTAGGCCTTCCTCCCAAAGGAGTCTAAGGTTCTAGGGTCTTTGCCCGGGGGCGCCGAAGCATGCTCCCTAGAACTCTTAGCCTTCTTTAGGGCCAAATCCACAACTCCAGAGTCATGAGGCAACTGAGTGCGCATCAGCTCTGGGTCCCCATGGATCCGGTACTGGGACTCGATCTTCTTGGGAATGTGGGGATTACTTAATGGCTTGGTCCAGTTCGCAAGCAATGTCTTTTTCAGGACATGGTGCAAGGGAACAGTGGACGCTTCCTTAGGTGGAGAAGGATAGTCCAGGAGCTCAAACATTTCAGCCCTGGGCTCGTCCTCCACAACCACCGGGAAGGGGATGGCCGTAGACATCTCCCGGACAAAGGAAGCAAAAGACAGACTCTCGGGAGGAGAAAGCTGTCTCTCAGGAGAGGGAGTGGGATCAGAAGGAAGACCCTCAGACTCCTCGTCAGAGAAATATCTGGGATCTTCCTCTTCCTCCCACGAGGCCTCACCCTCGGTGTCAGACACAAGTTCACGAACCTGTGTCTGCAACCTCGCCCTGCTCGACTCGGTGGAACCCCGTCCACGGTGGGGGCGTCGAGAGGTAGACTCCCTCGCCCGCATCGGCGAAGCTCCCTCCGCCGACGTAGTCGGGGAGCCTTCCTGGGAGGTGGCCGCGGTCGGCACCGCACGCGGTACCGACGTCGGGGACCTCAACCTGGGCGATGGGCCAGCCAGCGCCACGCTCGACGGTACCGGAGGCGCAAGCACCGCCGGTACCGGAGGGGTAGGGCGCAACAGCTCTCCCAGAATCTCTGGGAGAACGGCCCGGAGGCTCTCGTTTAGAGTGGCTGCAGAAAAAGGCTGAGAGGTCGATGCAGGCGTCGACGTCAGAACCTGTTCCGGGCGAGGAGGCTGTTCCGGGCTGTCCAGAGTGGAGCGCATCGACACCTCCTGAACAGAGGGTGAGCGGTCCTCTCGGTGCCGATGCCTGCTGGGTGCCGAATCCCTCGGCGACCCAGAGCTCTCGGTGCCGACACGGGGAGGAGACCGGTGTCGATGCTTCTTCGACTTCTTCCGAAGCATGTCACCGGAGCTCCCCGGCACCGACGAGGAGGACGTAGAATCCATCCGTCGCTTCCTCGGGGCCGAGACCGAAGAGGGTCGATCCCGGGGGGGCTGTACCGCAGGAGCCCTCAGGGTAGGAGGAGACCCACCCGAAGGCTCACCGCCACCAGCAGGGGAATGGACAGCCCTCACCTGCACTCCTGACGATGCACCTCCGTCCGACGACATCAGCAGACGAAGTCTCGGTACCACCGACGTCGATGCAGTCGCCCGATGCCTCGGCGCCGATGCAGAGGTCCGATGCCTCGATGCAGTCGATGGAGCGGCAGCCAAGGAAGATGGTCCGGACGCTGACGACGTCGATGCACTCGATGCCTCCGGTGCCGATGTCGACGAAGAGCCCGAGAACAAAACGTTCCACTGGGCTAATCTCGCTACCTGAGTCCGCCTTTGTAACAGGGAACACAGACTGCAGTTCTGAGGGCGGTGCTGGGCCCCTAGACACTGAAGACACGCAGAGTGCCTATCAGTGAGCGAGATTACCCGGGCGCACTGGGTGCACTTCTTGAAGCCGCTGGAAGGCTTCGATGTCATGGGCGGAAAAATCACGCCGGCGAAATCAAAAGCCGAAATGGCGAAAATTGAAGCACCAAAATTTAAAGGGAGAAAAAAATCTCGACCGAGGCCAAACTAGGCCTACCCCGACAACGAAAGAAAACTTACGGGGCAAAAGCTGAGAAAATACGGGAAGGGCAAAAAACCCGAAAGGGTCTTCCGGAACACTTCCGGAGCGCTTCCCGAACTTTTTGTAATGAAAACAAGGAAAAAACTCGTCGAAAAGGACGCGCGAGGTCGACTCTCTGGGGCACGAACGGCGTAACACGACCGTACCGAGCGCGGACGAAAGAAGACTGGCCGGCTCGAGCCGGTTTCGGGCGGGAAGACGGCTGCGCATGCGCAGTGCGCATGGGCGCGCGAGGACTAGCAAAGGCCTTTGCTAGTAAACTTTCCGATGGAGGGGGCTGCCGAGGACGTCAACCCATCAGTGAGAACAAGCAGCCTGCTTGTCCTCGGAGAAAAAGTGTTTCGACGGTGGGCTACCATGGCAAGAACCAGGGTGGAACATGTATTGGGAACAAGAGGAGGCCTGTTAGGTTTGGGGGCACTGGGGGTAGGAATCACAGTAAGTCATGAATTTGCATATCAGCAACTGGCTCATTATATTCGGTCTCTCAATATGGAACAGTTGAATAGTGGACATGGGAGGAAAGTTAGGGAGTTTTTTAAGGCGATCCCTGGGCAGCGGCCCTCAATTTCAACTTTGCACAAGTTACTTTGGGCATTAGATCCCCAGAAACATACTGAAGCAATAACAGCCCGTTGGGAATGTGACATGCAGAGACCCAGTTTGACTCTAGATTATACAAAGTTGGTGTCCCGAATACCTGGTATCTCTATGAATGCGAGTCTGCGGGAATGTCAATTTTGAATTCTCCATAGGGCTTATATGACCAAACCGCAGATGTTTAAGATGGGAGGGGTACCTGACCCGCTCTGTTCCAAATGTCAGCAGCAAGAAGGCACACTATATAACTGTCTCTGGGGGTGCACAGCTACACAAAAATATTGGCATCAGATAATAGAATATTTGGAAGGCTTAGTAAAGTCTCGAATTAGGTACACTCCTATGGGGATAATATTTGATAAATATGAGCTTTTTGCCTTTCAGAAGAGTGGCTCGCGACAACTGATCCATAAGGCCTGTTTAATGGGGAAAAAAGTGATTATGAATGGGTGAGTGACTGTGGATCCACCTGATTTTTGGCATTGGAGGAACAGATTTCATGACCTTCTGTTGCATGAGCGCCGGGCGGTGGGACTCTCTCCAAAGACACGGAGACATTTGTTGGAGATCTGGGGTCCTTACATTCAGTCTTTGTCTCCACGTGCGCGCAGTTCCGTGTTAAATAGCTTATAGCTGTGCCTTTTGGGGGGGGGGGGTTTTGGAGGGGGGAGGAGCAGTGGGGAGGGGAGGGGGAGAGCACGGGAATGTTCACTATAGATACGAATGCGCTTTAAAATGGAAACTGTCTAGTTGCAAAGTTAAGGTTTGGGGGGTGGACAAGTTATGGGAGGGGGGCAGGGAATAAAATACAAAAACCCAAGGAGTTGTTGATTTATATGGGAGGGTGTGAACTACATTCAAGCTCATGTATGTGATTTTTGCAAATGGTGAAATTGTTTGCACTGTGCAAGTTTGACCTTAATAAAAGTGTTGAAATATAAGTAAGTGCATAGCACTAGGATTCGAGCATTGCATATCTGGATTCCTTGATTAGTGAGTAGCAATTGCAATGCCCCCTCAAGAACCTTCACATATTTGCTTCTTGAGCCTTTATTAATTCCTTCTTCATTTCTGTAACCTTTGAAACCACTGAATAAATCTTGCTTGATTTGATTAATTATATTTGTTGTAGATCTCATTTATTTCAGGTTTACGAGCTTAGGGTGTCAGAAGGCTTTGTCTGCCTTAGACCCTCAACACTTCTCAGACTCACCTTCTGGGGTCCACCTGTAAAACTGTCCCTTGAGCTGCAAGCCCCCTGCCCCCACCCCAGTCACTGGGGGTCCCTGGTGTCTAGTGAGTAGGAGGGATGCCCACTCGCCTTGTGACCACTAGGCCTCCAAAATGGCTGCCGAGACTTTTAGCGGTAATATTGCAGTATTGAACTCTAGCAGAAAGAAGACTTGTTCTCCTTACAACAGGACCTTTTATCTTTCCTTCCAAAGAACTGAATGATACACCCCCTGCCAACGGAATAACAGACAGGCCCATCCTCCATAATTTTGCAATGCAGGCAGGGTCAATCTCTGTTTAAACATAGAGGCAACACTTTTTTAAATAAGAAAAAGGGTGCTGGTACTCAAACAGAGACAACATTAGGGGCAGGGTTACTATCCATGGCTCTACCCCTAAAGTAGCCACACCCCTGCTCCCAGCCATGCAACATATGGTATAATAATTCTATTAATGTGAGAGAAGGACCAATCAACAAATCCACATACACTGTTCCCTCTCTATTAATATTAATAGACCATCAGAAGGTGGGTATCAATGAATTCAAATGGTATCCAGTATCTGCACCATATTTCCCTCATTGATCCTTATTTTTACATTTTTACTCATATAATTATATAGGACTAAATTCTATAAATAGTTCCAAAAATATTTGCAAAAAAATAATGCGCTAAGCGCTATTCTATAAACGGTGTTGAAAGCTAAGCACTCTGTATAGAATACACTTAGCACCAGGATTGGTTCCTAACTTTAGACATGAGGATTTACACCAACTGAACCCTTGTGTAATTCCTTGCATCTAAATTAGGCGCAGATCCCCCTTATTCCATAACAGCGTGCATAAGTTTAGGAGTGTCCCTAATTTGCACATGACCCTCCCATGGCCACGCTCCCTTTTTGGAGACTCGTGTAAAATTTACGTGCAGATCTCTGTGACTCAAATGCATTCGTAAATTTCAGTTAAGCCAATTACTGCCAATAATTGATTATTAGCACCCAATTATTGGTTCTAAATGACTTGTTATTTAATTAAATTGCATGCCCAAATTTGCATGTGCAATTTTAAGCACATTTATAGAATTTTGGGGATAGTATCCATAATTATTCCAAAAATACACTTTTCAATGAAAATATTAAAATCAGTGTACTTATCTCAGAAGCTGTCTTCACAATTTAATCCAAAAGAATGTCATTCCGACCTAGAGCTATGTATCATTTAGCTACTTCAGGGAAGATATTCCTACAAAAATATCAAAGGCCTATATGTATTTATTTATTTACAGTTTTTATATACTGCCTAGACCTAAGTGGTTTACAATTTTCTTTTCAGGTACTGGTACTATTCCTAATGGGCTCACAATCTAAGTATTATATTGTACCTGGGGTAATGGAATAGACTTCCTGAGTCAGTACATCCAGCTCCATCTATGGCCATCTTCAAATCTAGGCTAAAAGTCCACCTTTTTGAAGCTGCTTTTAACTCCTAAACCTTACTCACTTGTTCAGTACCCATGTTTTAACATTCCCACCTTAGTAATTACCTTATCCCTTATTTGTCCTGTTTGTCTGTCCAAGCTCTGTCGAGCAGGGCCTGTCTCTTCATGTCCAGTGCTGCGTACGTCTAGTAGCGCTGTAGAAATCAGTGGCGTAGCCAGACCTGAGATTTTGGGTGGGCCCAGAGCTAATAAGGGTGAGCACGCACTGTCTATATAAGTATGAGCAGTGTCTCTTGGGATCCTACAAAATAATGCCTTAGAATTCACTTGATGATGGATTTCTAAGTAGTCTGCCCAAAAGCTGCCCTGCATCAGTATAACCACATACATACAGTACATAATGGAAAAATTGATATTTTTAAATATAATTACATTATCCCACAATCGCTCCACTGCAAAATGCTATACACAAACTTGTGCAAAAACACACTCATATCCTTACTAAACCATAACAGCACTAATTCCAAGGACAGGACGAGCTACAACCTTATGCTTGAAAAGGCAGAACTGTAATTACACTAGGCTCTAAAACACCAATACACTACCTCGTGAAAAAAAAAAGCAAAACAAAAAGGGCTGCAAATACTACACGCTATCAGAATACTGCACCTTGATCACACATGAACAACACATGACACAACGGATATGACACAAGGAACTAGAAATCAAAAAATATGAAGGCAAAATACTGAACTGGAAAGTTAACTCAAGAAGTCAGACTCAGCATGCAGCAATACCAGAAAAATTGAAACTTACATGCAAAATATCACAGATGTACATTTCCAAAAGCTGACATATTCCAATTAATAAATTCTGAATAAAATACTTTTTTCTACCTTTGTTGTCTGAACTATTCGCTTTGGTCCCAGTGTCTTCTGTTTCATGCAGTGTCTTCTTTCCATCTGATATTTTTTTCTCTCACCATGTCCACCATCCTCTTGTGTCCTTATGTGTCCTGTCTACCATCTGTAGCCCTGTCCCTATTCTTCCTCAACTCAGCAGTTTCCCCTCCATCCATGTCCAGCATTTCTCCTCACTCCCCTCCATCCATGTTCATCTACTTCCTCTGTCTTCCCTCCCCTCCATCCATGAGCATCTCCTTCCTTTGTCTTTCCTTCCTTCCATCCTTGTCCAACATTTTTCCTCTCTTCCCTGCCCTCCACTCCATCCACGTCCAGCATTTCTCCTCTCTTCCCTCCCCTCCATCCATGCGCATCTCCTCCCTGACTTCTCTCCCCTCCCTCCATCCAGCAACTCTCCATTCTCCCCTGCCCTCTCCTCCATCCACCCATATCCAGCAAATGTCCTCTGTTCCCTGCCCCCTCCATTCATCCATCCATGTTCAGCAAGTCTCCTCTTTCCTTTCCCCTGCCCTCCCCTCCATCCATCCATGTCCAGCAACTCTCCATTCTCTCCTGCCCTCTCCTCCATCCATCCATATCCAGCAAATTTCCTCTCTCCTGCCCTCTCCTCCATCCACCCATATCCAGCAAATTTCCTCTCTCCTCTTTCCCCTCCATCCATGCATGCCCAGCAATTCTCCTCCTTCCCCTGCCCTCCGCTCCATGTCCAGCAACTCTCCATTCCCCTGCCTTCTCCTCCATCCATCTTCAGCAAATTTCCTCTCTCCCCTGTCCCCTCTAGCAATCCCTGTTGTCCAGCAATTCTCCTCTCTCCCCTGCCCATCCTGTTTCTATCCATCCCCTTCCTCATTCTATCCAGCATCTCCCTCCCCCTTCACAGCATCTCCCATTTGTCTCAATAAAGAACGACAACGTGGATGCAGCTTGCAGCAGCTCACAGGTTTGCCTGCTTTAACTTGCCTGAAAGGCGATGGCTGCGCGGGGGAGTGGAATAGATAGGCTGCTGGCTCACTTCCACTCCACTCCCCAAGTCGCAGCGGCAAACGGGCGGCCCTAAAAGCAGCAAGCAACCAGGCTCGTCGACTCCATCCTTCCTTCACTTCCTGCCCTCTCTGCGTGCGTCCCGCCTTCCTCTGATGTCATTTCCTTTTGAGCGGGCAGGACGCTGAGAGGGCAGGAAGCGAAGGAAGGATAGAGTCGACGAGCCTGGCTGCTTGCTGCTTTTAGGGCCGCCCGTTTGCCGCTGCGGGTAAGAAAAAAATAACATCAGAGCTGCGATTGGCTCGCAGACTAGGACTGGGTGGGCCTGGGCCCACCCATAGCTACGCCCCTGGTAGAAATAATAATAATAAGTAATAGTAGTAGTAAGTGACTAGCCCAGGGTCACACAGAACTGCAGAGGGAATTGAACCTGGTTCCTCAGGTTTTCAACCCACTGTTGTTAGGCAGCAGCAGGAACTGAACCCACGGAATTCTTAATTCACTTCACGGCACATTGAATTCACTTTACTAGGTATTATTGACATTCAAGAGCTTTTCCAAAGTGGCAGTGGTGAAGTCTGTTGAACTTGTCTCTCTATATAGGTAATTTTAATATGCTAGACATTTATTGGACCATCCCTGCTGCAGGGTCATCTAGAAGCAAGGGGATCTTGGATTCTCTACAGGAAGAATTGTTCCAGCAGTTGTTAATGGAACCCATGCGGAATGAAGCTATTCTGGACCTGGTACTTACAAACGGGGAGTGTTTCCAACATTATGGTGGGTGATCATTTGGTATCTAGCGATCACCGGATGGTGTGGTTCAATATTAAGACACATGAGAGGGCTTATTCAAGATTGAAAGTTCTAAACTTCAAAAGAACTAACTCTGCCAAGATGGAGGAATATCTCAAGGAAGAGTTAGTTGGATGGAAACAGCTGAAGGAAGAAGAACAGCAGTAGGTGAAACTGAATGGAGATCTTTTAAAGGTGACAAACCTTCATTTTTGAAAAGTATGTAAAAGTAAGAGGAAAAGAAGGCCACTTTGGTTCTCAAATGAAGTAGCTGAAAAGGTAAGACAAAAAAGGTTAGCCTTCATAAATTACAAGATTACACTGAAAGAGGAAGACAGGTAAAAATACACAGAAAAGCTGAGAGAAGCTGTAAAAGCTGTCAGGAAAGCAAGGGCGCAAATGGATGAAAAGATAGCCAGTACAATAAAACTGAGGAACAAGACATTCTTAAATATGTAAAGGATAGGAGGAAGTGCCAAAATGGCATAGTGAGGCTCAAGGGTGAAGGGGAGGAATACATAGAAGCTGATAAAGAGTAAAGCTGAACTGCTTAACGATTATTTCTGTTCTATGTTCATGGATGAAAGGCAGGGAGCAGGGCTGCAGAAAACAATTGCTAATGGAAATGGTTGTTTGGTAGACCAGGACTGGTTTTCAGAAGACTGTGTTCGGGAGGAGCTAGCTAAACTAAAATTAAACAAAGTGATGGGGCCTTGAGGAAGTTTTGGCGGCTCCTTTGTCTAACCTCTTCAATGCTTCCTTAGAGTCTGGAGTGGTCCCGGAGGACTGGAGATGGATGTGGTATCTCTGCACATGAGTGGAAGGAAGAGGTTGGGAATTACAGAGCTATCAGTCTGACATCAGTGGTGAGTAAACTAATGAAAACATTTCTATAGTGGAGGATTGTGAGGTTTCTAGAATCGAATGAACTGCAGGACCCGAGACAGCATGGTTTAAGTACAGGCAGGCCATGCCAGACAAATCTGATTGATTTATTTGACTGGGTGACCAAACAGTTGGATATGGGAGGGGCACTAGATGTGGTGTACTTGGATTTTAGCAAAGCCTTTGACACAGTTCCGCACAGGCGACTGATAAATAACTGAATGCCCTCAGTATGGGTCCTAAAGTGACTGACCGGGTTAAAAACTGGTTAAGTGGAAGGAGACAGAGGGTAGTGGTAAATGGAGCTTGCACCAAGGAAAAGGATGTTATCAGTGGTGTACCACAGGGATCGGTCCTTGGGCTGGCTCTTTTTAGCATCTTTGTTAATGATATTGCAGATGGCCTGTTTGATAAAGTTTGTCTCTTTGTGGATGATACCAAACTCTGTAATAGACACCCTGGAGGGTGTGGATAGCATGTGGAGGGATCTGGCAATGAATGGTCCAGCAATTGGCAACTTAGATTTAATGCTAAAAAAATGCAGGGTCATACACTTAGGTTGCAAAAATTCAAGGGAAACGTATAGTATAGGGGGGTGAAGTACTTCTGTGTACAAAAGAAGAGCAAGACTTGGGGGTGATTGTGTTGGATGATCTGAAGTTGGCCAAACAGATAGAAAAGGAAATGGTCAAAGCCAGAAAGATGCTCCGGTACATAGGGAGAGGGATGGCCAGCAGGAAAGAAGAGGCGATAGTGCCCTTGTATAATTCTCTGGTGAGGCCCCATTTAGAATACTGTGTGCAATTCTGGAGACCACATCTACGAAAAGATATAAACGGGATGGAGCCGGTCCAGAAGTTGACGGAAATCTCGGGCCCTTGCTGATTTCTTACACTTTAAGTTCATGCTGACCTCCTTCCAATCTGCTCTTTTATGCACCAAACAGGATTATTATATCCAACTGACCAACTCTCTTGGCTCTAACCCTCGACTTCTCTTCACCACATTGAACTCTCTCCTCAAGGTGCCCCCTCCCCCAACTCCCCCTTCATTATCTCCTCAGACCCTTGCTGAATTCTTTCACGAAAAGGTTCAAAAGATAAACCTTGAATTCTCTACCTTGCCACCTCTCCCTCCACTAGTCCGTTCCCCTCTCTCTCCTTCCCCTCATTCCTTTTCCTCCTTTCCTGAAGTTTCCTGTACCACCTGTTCCTCTGATCCCATTCTCACCCACCTTCTTAATGCCATCTCACCTGCTCTTATTCCTTTTATCTGTCACATTCTCAACCTCTCACTTTCCACTGCGACTGTCCCTACTGCCTTTAAACATGCTGTGGTCACACCTCTTCTTAAGAAGCCTTCACTCGACCCTACTTGTCCCTCTAATTACCGACCCATCTCCCTCCTCCCTTTTCTCTCCAAATTACTTGAGCGTGCTGTTCACCACCGCTGCCTTAATTTACTCTCCTCACATGCTATTCTTGACCTACTGCAATCTGGTTTTCGCCCTCTCCACTCAACCGAAACTGCGCTTACTAAAGTCTCCAATGACTTATTACTGGCTAAATCCAGAGGTCTCTATTCCATCCTCATTATTCTTGATCTTTCCGCTGCTTTTGACACTGTCGATCACAGCATACTCCTCGATACCCTGTCCTCACTTGGATTCCAGGGCTCTGTCCTTTCCTGGTTCTCTTCCTACCTCTCCCTCCGCACCTTCAGTGTTCACTCTGGTGGATCCTCTTCTACTTCTATCCCTCTGCCTGTCGGCGTACCTCAGGGTTCTGTTCTTGGTCCCCTCCTCTTTTCTATCTGCACTTCTTCCCTTGGTTCATTAATCTCATCCCATGGCTGTTTCTACCATCTCTATGCTGATGACTCCCAAATCTACCTTTCTACCCCTGATATCTCACCTTGCATCCAAAGCAAAGTTTCAGCGTGCTTGTCTGACATTGCTGTCTGGATGTCTCAACGCCACCTGAAATTAAACATGACCAAAACCGAGCTTCTCATTTTTTCCCCCAAACCCACCTCCCCACTCCCCCCGTTTTCTATTTCTGTTGATGGCTCTCTCATTCTCCCTGTCTCCTCAGCACGAAACCTTGGGGTCATCTTTGACTCTTCTCTCTCCTTCTCTGCTCATATCCAGCAGATCGCCAAGACCTGTCATTTCTTTCTTTACAACATCTGTAAAATCCGCCCCTTTCTTTCCGAGCACTCTACCAAAACCCTCATCCACACCCTTGTCACCTCTCGTTTAGACTACTGCAATCTGCTTCTTGCTGGCCTCCCACTTAGTCACCTCTCCCCTCTCCAATCGGTTCAAAACTCTGCTGCCCGTCTCATCTTCCGCCAGGGTCGCTTTACTCATACTACCACTCTCCTCAAGTCGCTTCACTGGCTCCCTATCCATTTTCGCATCCTGTTCAAACTTCTTCTACTAACCTATAAATGTACTCACTCTGCTGCTCCCCAGTACCTCTCCACACTCGTCCTTCCCTACACCCCTTCCCGTGCACTCTGCTCCATGGATAAATCCTTCTTATCTGTTCCCTTCTCCACTACTGCCAAATCCAGACTTCGCACCTTCTGTCTCGCTGCACCCTACGCCTGGAATAAACTTCCTGAGCCCCTACGTCTTGCCCCATCCTTGGCCACCTTTAAATCTAGACTGAAAGCCCACCTCTTTAACATTGCTTTTGACTTGTAACCACTTGCCTCCACCTACCCTCCTCCTTCCTGTACACATTAATTGATTTGATTTGGTTACTTTATTTTTTGTCTATTAGATTGTAAGCTCTTTGAGCAGGGACTGTCTTTCTTCTATGTTTGTGCAGCGCTGCGTATGCCTTGTAGCGCTATAGAAATGCTACATAGTAGTAGTAGTAGTGGCTACAAAATTGGTCAGTGGTCTCTGTCTTAAAACGTATGGGGACAGACTTAAGGCTCTCAATATGTATACTTTGGAAGAAAGTCAGGAGAGACGGGATATGATAGAGACGTTTAAATACATCTGTGGCATTAATGTACAGGAGGTGAGTCTCTTTCAAATGAAGGAAACCTCTGGAATGAGAGGGCATAGGATGAAGTTAAGAGGCTATAGGCTCAGGCGTAATCTGAGGAAATACATTTTCACAGAAAGGGTGGTGGATGTGTGGAATCACCTTCTGGAGGAGGTAGTGAAAATGAAGACTGTGACTGAATTTAAGAAAGCGTGGCGTGAGATCTCTTAGGGCAAAGAGGAGATAGTGATTTGCTGTGGATGGGCAGACTTGATGGGCCATTAGGCTCTTATCTGCCATCATATTTCTATGTTTCTTCTATGTTTCTATATCATTTATTGGCTCTTATTAAACTACCTTATTTGTTCTGCAAGTCAAAGCGGTTTACGATATAAAATATCTTATTTCTGATCTGACGAAGAAGGGCAACCTTCAAAAGCTAATCAAGAAATGTATTAAGTTGTGTCCAATAAAAAAGGTATCATCTTATTTTCTTTTCCATGTTTTATTTCTATTGATTACCTTTAAAAGTGACTAACACAGCTACCACACCTCTCTACTCGATATAAAATAAGAAGAAAGAAAAGAACTCCATAAAAGTAATAGGAAAGTACACAATCATACAAAGCATACTATCAGACTTTCATTCTAGAATGTGGGACAGGATCCCTAAGCCATCATTGCCTACAGCACTGATTTTCAACCTTTTTCATCTTGTAGCCACTTACAAGGTGCAAACATTGTCAAGGCACACCACTGGAATCTAGCCCATACCTGACCACCCCTGTTAAGGTCCATTCCATCCCCACCTATACCTGTAACCTTCTGAAGTAGTTACTAGAAACCTGCTGTTGGAGGAGGGACAGTTAGCGATAATGCTGATTGGAATGCTCTCTAAAAATGGTGCTGTAAGGAAAAGGGCTAATTAGAGAATATGCATATCTGTGTCAAAGCGATGTCAGGCAGTAAATGTACATACTGAAATACTTATTAAAAAAGTGTTGTGATTGTGCAGATGGAAATATCCTCCAGAAAATGCTATCAGAGGAAGGAGCAATCAGAAAATAAAGTAAGGAACTGGAAGGGGCTTTCTGAAAACAAGATGAAGAAGTGGATCATCGCTAAGTGCTCAGAAACCAAAGTATGGACAAAGTCAAGGTTTTTTCATACTTTTTAAAACACTTACCTCTTTCGGAACAATAGCAGAACTACGTACAGCAAGCGTGGTCGTAGTAACACATCCAAATAGGACGTCCTGCAGAGCCGTCTTACTGTCTTACTGTAATTTGTAGGGGTTTAAGTCTCCACTTGCAACACCATACTCTATTTTTTGGTTTTAATTAATCTTTTTGTTTTTGATTTTTATGATGCCTTTGTAGAAAAAAACATTTCATGTATATTCGTATTTATGATTTTATTGATGTTTAATCTTGACTATGGTTTTATAGATGTTGATCTTTTATGTTCTTATTGATTATATATTTATCATATTCTTTTTTGTTTGTTGTTTATAGCTATATTTATTCATGTTTTATATTTGGTTTTGTAGACTCCTGAAGAAGGTGCTAGGGCGCCGAAACATGGCTATGTTGAGTCAACTTGTTATAATAAATATTACGTTTTATTCAATTATACGTCTCCCTTTACTGCTTGACATCGCTCCGACTTGAATACCCCCATGCCTTCGTTTTCTTTTTGGTTAAATTTTGAACCCTGTAGCATTTCCCATACACATGGGCTTTAAATCGCCACTATTTTTGGATCATAAGCAGAAGGTTATGTTCTATCTTTATGCCTCTCGTTTTTAATCATTGCTTTATTATTTTCACAGAAGGAATTGCATGTCCTTCGTTATTGGCTTTTTGGTGTATCAACAATTCAAGCACTTGATACACTTTTGGAAGGTCAGTGGGATACTATTTGTCCATCCATTATTTAACATGTGCCTTTTTTTTCAAAGCATTCCTTCAGCAACTGTCAGCAATTCACCTGGATTTATTACTTTTCATTATTTATTTTTTTTTATTTTTCATTGTTATTTATTTTTGTCTTATTTTTTCTTGATACCTTTTTTTCGTTTCTTTTCCTGCTTTAATATTTTCAAACCATTATGGGATATTATTTATTTATTTATTGCATTTGTACCTCACATTGTCCCACCTTTTTGCAGGCTCAATGTGGCTTACAGAGTGAGGTTATGTTAAAGTCAATACATGATTTAAACACAGTTGATCATAAGCTGATGCCAAAAGAGGTAGTAGATGGGCGGATATTGGGTAGGTTGTGAGCTAGTGTTTTATGTGTGTTCAGGTGATTATATATCATAGAGAAAAAGTGTGTGTTTTTTTTGTTCATTTCCATTCTGATTTCGCTCATCCTTTTATCTTTAAAGTCTCATATAATGTTTGGGGCAATATATTGAGCAAGCATTACCAATCATGCACCGGGCATTTGTCAATATACATATAGTGCTTCTTTATTGTTCGATGTTGTTCTGAGACTTATTCATATGTATTGACCATAAATATATATCTTGGAACATTTTGCACCACAACATTGGTTCCATTGGTTATGTGATATATGGAATTCCTTGCTTTAATATATGCATTTTTTTCATTGTCACATATTATTAGATTTACATTTATACTGTCCCCTGTGGATAGTGTCTGTGCTTTTTTTGTCTAGGTGTGTGAACCATGGTACAGTTTTTATTTATAGCTTTTCTGTTTAGAGTTTTTTTTTGTTTAGGATGTATTTTTTGGCTTAGAACTTATATATGATACTGATGTGGTATTTTTTCCTGTCTTACTGTAATTTTTAGGGGTTTAAGTCTCCACTTGCAACACCATACTCTATTTTTTGGTTTTAATCTTTTTCTTTTTTATGATGCTTTTCTACAAAAAACATTTCATGTATGTTCATATTTATGATTTTATTGATGTTTAATCTTGACTATGGTTTTATAGATGTTGATCTTTTATGTTCTTATTGTTTATATATTTATCATATTATTTTTTTTTGTTTGTTGTTGTTATAGTTTATAGCTATATTTATTCATGTTTTATAGTTGGTTTTGTAGGCTCCTGAAGAAGAAGCTAGGGCGCCGAAACACGGCTGTGTTGAGTCAACTTGTTATAATAAATATTACGTTTTATTCAACTATACGTCTCCTCCAATAATTGGAAAGAGCCTTTCTTACATTGATTACCAATCAGAATGAATGTGAATTTTAAATGCTGTTTATATATAGAATTTTATATAGTCTTGCACCTGCTTCTATGGACCATTTGATTACCCATTCTGTTAACTGTAGTCTAAGACAAGGAAATTTGTTGATCTTTCCTTCAATGAAAAATCTAAAATTAAATGCATGTTTTCCTGCACATTCCAATACTAAGTGGTTAAACAGTGAAACACGTGATTGAACAGACACAAATGAACCATCTGCAAGTATCGGACATCACACATCCTGGAGGGCATAGGTTCCAGGAAATCTGGGAAGCATTTTGGCAAACATGGCCTCATCAGGCACACGGTCGATTGCTAAACTTTTAGTGGACTACAGTGGTGTGAATAATATATCCTTGTAATTGTAGGCTTGGGAGAGGGGTGGTTGGGTGGGGGTGTAAAATGTATTTCTATACTATTGTTGGAATAATGTCAGCTATGGTTGTTATGTCTTCCATTTTTTGATTCAATAAAAAAAGATTTAAACATAAAACAGTGAAATTTTCTTCCTCCTGCCCTTAGATCAGAACCCAATTATTTAGGAGTCCTTTTACTCAGGTGCACTAATGGTTTTAACGTGCACTAAATAAGACACCTATTATAGTCCTATGGGAGCACCTTAGTAAAAGGAAAGTTTTCCTGAGGATGTCCTGATTCAGGGGCGGGGAAATCGAAACAAGATGGGCATCCATCTTTTGTTTCGATTATATGGTCGGGTGATGCCCAAATCTTGAAATTTAGGTCCTTAGAGATGGTCATCCCTAGACTTGGTCATTTCTGATTTTCGGCGATAATAGAAACCAAGTACACCCTTCTCAGAAACGACCAAATCTAAGTCATTTGGTCATGAGAGAAGCCAGCATTCGTAGTGCACTGGTCCCCCTCACATGCCAGGACACCAACCGGGCACCCTAGGGGGCACTGCAGTGGACTTCACAAATTGCTCCCAGGTGCATAGCTCCCTTACCTTGTGTGCTGAGCCCACCAAAATCCACTCCTTACAACTGTACACCACTACCATAGCCCTTATGGGTGAAGGGGGGCACCTAGATGTGGGTACAGAGGGTTTTGGAGGGCTCACCTTTACCACCACAAGTGTAACAGGTGGGGGGAATGGGCCTGGGTCCGCATGTTTGAAGTGCACTGCACCCACTAAAAACGGCTCCAGGGACCTGCATACTGCTGTCATGGCCCCAAGTATGACATTTGAGGCTGGCACAAACTATTAAAAAAATTTTTTTTGAGGGTGGGAGGGGGTTAGTGACCACTGAGGGAGTAAGGGGAGGTCATCCCTGCTTCCCTCCAGTGGTCATCTGGTCAGTTCAGGCACCTTTTTGTGGCTTGGTCGTAAGAAAAACAGGACCAGGTAAAGTCATCCAAGTGTTCATCAGGGACGCCCTTCTTTTTTTTCCATTATGGGTTGAGGACGTCCATGTGTTAGGCACACCCAAGTCCCACCTTCGTCACGCCCCTGTGAACTTTGGTTATCCCCATGACGGAAAACAGTTGGGGACACCCAAAATCGGCTTTCCATTATACTGATTTGGGCGACCCTGTGAGGACGCCCATCTTCCGCTGTGTCGAAAGATGGGCGTTCTTCTCTTTTGAAAATAAGCCCATCTCTTTCGAAAATAAGCCTGTTAGTGTTCTGCCATAAGTTAAAAACATTTCTTTAAAATAGTGATTTGTGAATTTATTTTAGTACATATATTGTTAATTTTAATTTTGTAATTTTTCTAGAAATGGCTGGTTCTATTCCTTTGTTAACCACACTGAACTAAAATAATTTATCTGGTTGTTGCACCATGTAAGTACCACTTGACATGCAAACACATATACAACCCTTTAAGTTTTGTTTTTTTTATATCACTCATTTTCTAAATAGAAATCCTCTGTGTTCATCCCATGCCTTTTTGAATTCCACCACAGTTTTTTTTTTCTACCACCTCCCTCAGGAGGTCATTCCAGGCATCCACCACCCTCTCCAAATGTTGCAAATGATAATGTTGAATTGGTCCTTCTTCCCTATCAATATAATTTCAGGATGGAGGCCCTAGAAGATTCTCAATGCTCAGGTCACTAAACAGAGTCAAGATATGTGTTCTGGATTTATAAATCTGAGAACCAATGTACTGTTTTAAAAAGGAGTGTATTATCTCTATACGAGAGAGGTTACAGATCCTGACAATGATTTAGTTAGTTTCCCCTTACACGGACGGTCATGTGTTTTGGAATCAATGTGATTTAAGGACCTGTGTTCAGAGGAACTGCAGATCAGAAATAAGGAAATTTAATTTGTTACCTTATTAAAAAGAGTGTGTTTCTCTCTTGTCATGCAGAGTGGTGGCAGGTTTTCTCACTTGGTTGTATTTTTTAGTAGCTGTGGGCACAGCAAAGTCCACTTTTTGAGCTTCTGGTAGTTGGAACTTTGGCTTTCTGTCTGTGTCTTTCAACACTTTTGTTGGCTAAAGGGATATGGATTTTGTGATTCATTTTCTTGTGTCCTAAGTACTTTTCCCCTATGAGTGGCAATTCTAAATTTTCCCTATATGGTGTCCCTGTGTTAATTATCCAGAATAATGTAAAGCCTGTAGTAATCTTTTACCCAGAGACTTTAACCAGGAAGCTATGAGTGAAACCATCTTAAAGACTGATACTTATTGTCCCAAAGAGTTGAGATTGAAACCCAATGAGTGAGATTTGTGGTATCACTGGGGGTTTAAAAAGTGTAGTACTGCTTTGTAAATGGAAAAAAAATCCAGTATAAAATATTTACTTTCATTTCTCCAAAAAGATATAGACAGAGTAGAGGTTGTTTGAGACAAATTTTCAAAGGCCTTTCTCAGTGGCCAAGATATGCACCAGGTTTCAGATAACACAGACTTGTAGATGCAGGGAAAACAGGTGGGGCGAAGGAGGCAGTACACAGGAAGGTTGCTCAGATTTCTTCTGGTTGGGTCACTTGGCTTTCTTCTCTTATGGTTGCCTTTCATGAAGCAGCGATCAGGATCAGTGCACTGGTACCGACAAGAGAGAAGAGACTCAAAGCGTACAAGTGTGAGAATATAAATTACACATATTGACACCTGCTTGTGTGGATGGTATATATTTTTCCACAGGAAAACTATTTTTAAAGGTAATAAATAGAAATAAAAAAGAAAAGAAAATAATATCTTTTTTTATTGGACTAACGATACATTTTTTGATTAGCTTGCAGAGGTAACTTTATTTATAACAGTATTTATAATCCACAATTTTCCAAAATGAATTGGCTCAATGTGGTTTACAAAAGTTAAGGTGAAAATATTTTCCTAATAGAAGTGGCTTGCAAAGGTTACAATGAAAACATTTTTTTTCAGATCAGAAATAAGCAAATGTTAATAAATATCAGAATATATAAATGAAACACAAAAGCATTCCAATGACAGTCTCACAGGAAGAGGATGGAGTGGGTTAGGTGAAAAACACAGAGAGATGGAGTGTTGATAACATGGTGACAAAGCAATAGAACTTTATAATTTTTAATGGGCTAGAAAGCCCAGATCTTTGTTAAGTCCTATTTTGGGGGGGGGGGGGGGGGGGGGGGGGGGGGGGAGGGGTGTCAAAATATTTCATCATTTTGACTTCAAAGGTCTTGCGTCCCTGGATTGTCTTAAAATTTCCTTTTAATATTCTCACCACAAGATCACTGATGCAGTGTTCTGGTTTCAGGAACGTTAAGACTTTTTGAAGTCAAAATGATGAAATATTTTGACACCCACCAGACAGGACTTATCAAAGATCTGGGTTTTCTAGCCCAATACAAACCATAAAGTTCTAACGCTTTGTCACCCTCTTTATCAACCATCCATCTTTTCCTGTCTCTCATCCACCCAGCTCTCCCTATTTCTCACCTAACCCACCCCACCCTCTTCCTGTGAGACTGTCATTGAAATGCTTTTGTATTTCACTTATATAGTCTAATTTTTTTCAACATTTGCTCATTTCCGATCTGAAGAAGGGTTAAGTAGTCCAATAAAAAAAGGTATCATCTTATTTTCTTTTCTATTCATTAACTTTAAAAGTGGACTAACACGGCTACCACATCACTATACTATTTTCAAAAATTCAAAAGTGTATGTAAGTGCAAATCCTTCCTCTACTCTCCTTAGGAAGGCCTTTTTCTATTATGTATCACTGAGCTCTACTCTATTTTTGTCCTCAATAAAGTCTATTCTTTATTTGGGAACAACGTTGTGTGAAGACTCAAGAGGTATTTTTAACAGATCCATGCATATTTGCAGATTTGCACATTCTGGGTAGAATTCTATTTTGATGGGTACTGTTATAGCTACCTTCTTGTGCCTTTCAGATAAAAATATATTAATTAATATTTTTAGGAACAGGTTGATTTCCTTCCAGAGCTTTTGCAGTGGGTATGTCCTTTATCCTGATGTTTCTTGGGCAGTACTTGTGAAATTTCAGGGAAAAGAATATGCATGCATTGAACCTTCTCAACTGGATGACCTGATTAAACTCCAGGAGGGCTTGACCCAATCTCAGGATAATATTGGTTAAAGATGACATCAAGGGGTCTCTTTTTCCTCTAGTGGTAGGTATATGAGGCTTTGTTTATGTTTCTGCAGCGCTGCTTACGCTTTGTAGCACTATAAAAATGCTAAATAGTAGTAGTAGTAGTAGTAGTAGTAGTAAAAAAGCTTGTCTCCATAATTCTATATATATAGCACTCAAAACTGTGCACACCCAAATAGTGTGGGCAAATTGCTTAATGAGCCAATTAGCGCTGATAATTGGGCACTATTATTGACGATAATTGGTAATAATTGGAATTTACACATGCATCTTTATAGTTTCTGTTCTGTAAAGATGTGTGTGTAAATTTTTCCATGTGGATCCAAAATGTAGTGTGGGCATGGGAGGGGCATGGGTGGGTTAGGGACGTTTCTAGGATTTGCACGTGGTGTTATAGAATTCAGGGGATCTGTGTCTAATTTAGCCACATGGATTTACACCAGGATTTAATTGGTGCAAATCCTTATACCCAAAATTGGGCGTGGATCCCAGCGCTATTCTATAAACAACATCCAACTTTTTTTTTTTTTTAGCATTGCCATACTGGGACAGACCGAAGGTCCATCAAGCCCAGTAGCCTTTTTCCAAAAGCAGCCAATCCAGGTTCACAAGTACCTGGCAAGATCCCAGAACAGTAAAACAGATTTTATGCTGCTTGTCCTAGACTATGCAGTGAATTTTCCCAAGTCCATCTTAATAATGGATTATGAACTTTTCTTTTAAGAAATTATCCAAGCCTTTTTTAAACCCTGCTAAGCTAACTGCTTTTACCACATTCTCTGGCAACGAATTCAAGAGTTTAATTACTCGTTGAGTAAAGAAATATTTTCTCCAATTCGTTCTAAATTCACTACTTAGTAGCTTCTTTATGTACTCCACTGTTAAGTTGGGGATTACTAGCAGAGTAAGTCCCTGTACAGAGTCACTGGGGGGACTGACTGGGAGATCCCTGGGTGGGAAGAAGCCCAGCTCAAGGGGAGTAGCTTTGGAATAAAATGCAGAGATAGTGCTAGGAGACAGAAGTGTGACAAGGGGGGGGGGTGGGAAGGAGACTAGGAGGAGATAAAGTTAAGTGTTTACCCTTTAGAGGTTTTTTTTTTGCCCATCTGTCTTTTTTGGTTTTTCTATTTGTAACTGGGGGTCTTTGGCTGTCTGCAAGCCCCTGCCAAGTGACCCGAAGAAGGGGGACCCCATTAAATAAAAAAGTAAATCCAATGGCTAAGGACAAGGACAGTTACTGCTAAGAAAAACAGTAACTGTGAAGGACAGCTCTGGGTGGGCAGTGTGGAGAGACCCACCCCAGGAGCATGGGATAGGAACCAGGGAGTGCTCATCCCATAGTCAGGTTCAGCTAACGCAAAAGTCACCCTGGCTGGAGGCTAGACCATGAGTGTCTGGACCTGAGATACAGAAAGGAGCACAGCCTGTGGAACACTATCTTTGGGAATAGGCACAGACTGGAGCTGTACAAAGTGTAAATAATCCTGTTTCAGAGTGCCTTGTAGATTATACCCTAAGGAAGGAGAATACAGGAGTTCCCCTGGGGAATATTGGAAGAATACCTTATTTAAAGACTGCACCAAGTGATGAAGAGTTTATGCAGTTTGAATGTTCCTGTGGTTTCAGGTTGAAGAATAAACTGAGTTTAAGCTGCTGACCACAGAGTGGTCATTTTGGACTAGAAAGTGTATCGCTGTCCCTTCAAGACTGCCTATTTTAACTGCTAGCCTTACTTCCCATAGGGGTTTTGGACCTGGACTTTGGATATTCCTGGGGGAGAAGAGGGTAATCTCACCCGCCAACACTTCTTTCCCCAGGTGGAGGCACAGCACAGGAGTGACCAAGGGTTCGACAGAGTCTGCTCTTCACAGGGGCTCCAGCCCACTTGGACCCCAAATCCAGATGCACCCAGGTAAAGGGGCATTACATTTGTGTGCCCCCTAGTCCTAGTATTTTTGGAAAGAGTAAACAAGCGATTCAAGTCTACCTGTTCTGCTCCACTCGGTATTTTATATACCTCTATCATATCTCCCCTCAGCCGTCTCTTCTCCAAGCTGAAGAGCCCTAGCCGCTTTAGCCTTTCCTCATAGGGAAGTTGTCCCATCCCCTTTATCATTTTCAAGTGCCGTTTATAGAATAGCACACATTTTTATGCCCAAATTTGGGTGCCATTTACAGAATTGAGTCCTTTGTGCTTTTCTGTAATTGCGGAGGTTTTTTCCTTTTTATATTAACCTCTTAGGAGTACCTCCATCCTTTTTCTTCTTTATTATGTTTTTGCAAGCTTATTATAAGACAGATTTTGATTTATTCAGTTGGTTTATTAGCTTACAGTGATGATGTTTTGTTTCCTTTGATTTGTTATTTAAAATTCAAAACTTAAAAGTTCACAGTATTAAATTTCCATGGGACAAAAGCAAACATTCATTCAGCCAGTCCAAATATCTTTCTTGCAGTCTACGAAAAAACGCCACAGACTTTGAAATTCTGTGGAACAGAGAGCAAATATTTTTGATGGGCTACAAGTAAACTGAAATAAAATCTTCAATTGGTTCCAAAAGCAATTTTGTTTGAAGCATAAAACTTCATCCAAAGAGGATCTAGAATGGTTAATGTTCATAAACAATACGGAATTTATTGAGATACTTTAGAATAAGCCCCTTGATGCTAGCAATGCAATATTCATATGAAATAACACCATAACAAGAATCTATTTTGGTTGGGTGAATTGTCTAATATCACCTCCAGTGAAAATAAATATACGTACGTGTCATCTATCAAAATGTGAGTTTTAACTCCTTTTTGATTCTGCTGTTGCCCTGACAAAACTTGTGGGTCTGATTAATAATTTGAAAAATGAACTCTGATCCTGAAACAAAAGCTCTATGTAGAGTTGAAATGCATGTTGGGCAACCACAAATTCTTTTCTGAATATGGTGGATTGACTGCTTCTTATTGAAGAACTAACTAAAAATCTTGGATTATAGTTGGAAAGCGGCTTTCTCATTTTCAAGAATGAAATTTAGTTCACATGATTATAGACTATAGAATACCTTTATTTAAAGACTGCACCAAGTGAAGAGTTTATGCAGTTCAAATTTTCCTCTGGTTTCAGGTTGAAGAATAAACTGAGTTTAAGCTGCTAACCACGGAGTGGTCATTTTGGACTAGACAGTGTATCGCTGTCCCTTCAAGGCTGCCTATTTTAACTGCCAGCCTTACTTCACATAGGGGTTTTGGACCTGGACTTTGGATATTCCTGGGGGAGAAGACTTCAAGTGGCACAATATTTTGGCATTATTACTCCTGAAACTGGGACACATGAAGTCCTATTATTGTACTCTGAATCATCAGGAAGCACAACTCTGCTACTCTTACAATAATTTGATATTAGATAATTGTAGTAAAAAGCTAGAAATAGACTTTCATTTTACTTTAATCTGGACTGGGAATACAGTTGTCCTCATTTTTTGGATTATGATGGCCTTGATACATAACATGGCCTTTCTTGTTTGGTGATTTCAAGGCTGGCTTAGCGTCTCCTCAAACATCTCACTGACGTCACAGAGTTCTTTATAGCCCTTCTCCAGCTCATCAGCCGCCTGCCGGATCTTGGCTGCAGATTCTGTTTTTGCCCCCTTCTGCAGGTCCATGGCATCCTTGGTAATGTAGATGGCATCCATGATCAGGAAGATCCCTGCCAGCACACCTGTAGCTGCAGCTGCAACCTGGATGCCTCTGGCTGCACTTCCAGCTACTTTTGAGAGCTGTGCCAACCGCACAATCTCTACAACACTTACGACTCCTCTGCCCGCCCTGGGCACAGCCATGGTCATGAATGGTTTAAGATCTTCCATTGTGAATTTAGAGAAATTCTCATCATTTCTTATCCTCTCCACCAAGTGGTGAATGCTTTTCAAGCACTTATTTATATTCTTCATATCCTTCTCATACTGCTGCATCAGTTCGTCCACCTTTTTCCGTTCCACTTTATCTTTCACTGTGTCGGAGATGGTGGCTGTTGCACTGGTTACTCCCCCAAGGGCTGCAACACCAAGTCCCACTCCTGTTACGATCAGGGATGCTCCAAAGGTAAAAGGCGTCAACACAAGCCCAATGATCGTTGTTATACCTCCAGCTGCACTCACAGCACTTCCAGTAACGCTGGCGACAGTTGCACCATAGTGGAATTCATCTATGTTTTCGGCAATTTGGCGCAACTCAGCAATGCACTTCTCAAAGAACTCAGAATGCTTTTCCATGAGTTTCACAAAGTGTCTCATACCATCCATTGTCTTCTGGACAGCCTCCACAACACCTACAGAATGAGAAGAGATAGGCAAGTCGTAAATCCAACTCTCCACTCAACAAGGCCACATCTTAAAGTAACTTATCCAAAACAATTTAGTGTTTCATCTCTTCCATCCTTCACACAGACAAAGAATTGATACCAGTTAACCTAAATTCTGCCTCCACCAATTTTAAACCTAGAATATGATAATATATAAAGACTGTAAAGCAACAAACACCATCTATTCTCCACATTATCTACCTACTGCAATACCATGGAGCACTTTATTTCTGCCTTTCTCCCTGTGTACAAGGTAGAAAGAAAAGGGGAGGGATATGAAAAGCCAGGCTTAAGTAAATAGAGCTCTAATTCCCAAGCCTATCCTGGTGCCCCCATCATAGAAGTTTGGGGTGGGCATGGGGGGACAGCATCCCTCCAAAATGTTGCAGATGATAATGTTGAATTGGTCTCTCTTCCCTCATTGTCAATATGATTTCTTTAGGGAAAGGGGACTTGATATATTGCCTATGGTTTTTGCAACTACATTCAAAGTGGTTCTCATAGTATATACAGGTACTTATTTGTAACTGAAATGATAAGTAGTAGTAGTAGTAAGTGACTTGCCCAGAGTCACAAGCAGCTGAATTGAGAATCAAACCCAATTACCCAGGATCAAAGTCCACTGAACTAACCACTAAGCTACTCCTCCACTCCTCTCTTACTTCCTTCAAAGTAAGCAGGCAACTACATCTATGACCCCCAAGAGCCAGTTGGGTTTTCAGGATATCCATAACAAATATGCAACTTACTACAAACACAGGGTTACTAACATATTACAATAATTACCAATTGCAAACCTAACTCATTAACCATTGACAAGCATATAATCCATATCAAAACCCAAATTTTAATTCACAAAACATTACACACATTTAAAATCCAATTGTCACCTGATCCCATCCCCAGTTATAAATCTTCATGTCAAATTCTAGACATAAATCCTCAAACACAATGAAGTATTAATAATGCATAAAATTATGCCTTTAATGTCACTCTAGCGTCCTTCGATAGAATAATCAATTCTTAAACATGCATGCTGTGAATAAACAGCCTCTTTCCTTCATTGGCTGACTCCTAGGCAAATGTCCATACTGATGTAGCATTTAACTTAACTCGTTGTGGCTTGTAATGATGATATATTCCCTAAATGGGGTAGCAAACAATACTTCAATCTGTGCTTGTTTTGGCAGAATGTTCCCAAACCAGAGTAGTGAACAGTGCTTCAGTCCTGCAAATGGTCTTAATTTAGTCTCTACACAACTGCAGGTTTATTTGTGTTTTCAGGAGACTAAACCTGAAATACAAAAATCTACCTTGGAGAATAAACAGTGGGACATGTTGCGGAATATCTATGGTTTGTAGTCCTTCAACATGCTATTTTGCTGAGGAGAAGCGATATTACACCTATTATAATTAGGAAAGAACAGTGCATGACATATCAATGGAAAACAGTTGAACTGTTTGGTTAAACAAAGAAGTTGATTGGGCATCAGTGTTAATTTAATTCACTGGTTGCTCTGTATTTAAAGCATAAGCTTCGGCGACACCTAATTTCCAGTGGTTGGCGGTGGTCCCATTGGTTGTGTTTCCAACTTGGGAATGTCCAAGTAGGAGTTATTCAAAATGTGGTGAGTGAACAATAGTGGTTTTAAGAGAATTATTCCAATTTATCTAATTTTTGTTAGTCTATTGTAAGGTAGATTTTTGTATTTCAGGTTTAGTCTCCCAATGATGCAAACAAACACACGGTCGTGTAAAGACTAACTTTGGCATGAAGATTTAAGTGACCTTTTCCTCTTTTTTGTATTTTTAGAATTGTAAGCCATAAAAATATATATTTTGATTTGTGAGATAACAAGATTGTATCAACCATCCAAAACTTTGGGGGAAACAAACCAAAACACAATAATTCAAAAAATAAGGTTTGTAGAAAATTGCCAAAACTTAATCCCCTCAGGGAATGACACCTCAAAGCTCCCAACAGAGGTCAATAGAACCCCTATTAAACAACCTCTATCTAACAAGGAGACCCATTATTATCGCTGGTGTCAATAAGAAGCAAAAAAAAAATCAATGTAACAAAATAAAAAAAAGCCTCCATTGGAGAAAAGAACTGATATAAGCAACACTATTCGCAAGTTCAAAACGTGGATTAAAAAACATCAACACTGTATTAACAGCAGCAAATTGGAAGCGCCGATGGTGAAACAGTGCTTAACAGATGAGATGTATGGTTACTGATCAGTGGGTCAGGGGGGAGGGGATTTTAAAATAATTACTGTGGAGGAAGGAACAACATTGGATTTTCTTGTTGGATACTGTGGAACCCAAGAGATTAACCAAGAACATTGAATGGAATGCATTTTTATTAGGAAGTGTATGCACGGTTCCTTTAAAACAAACTTTACAGCTCATTGGTGGGGACCGATGCTAGCATTTTTTAACCCGCGACCATCTTGGTTCAGTCAATGAAAGGTGAAAAGTTGTTCAGGATGTTTTCCTCCTGAAGCAGCAAGAGATTTGTGAAACAAGGTGTCCTTGTTGGGGATTTGGGACATTCAACAGTGCATTGCCGGTGAACAGGTATTGTAACGAGAGATTGTGTTGATACCATGGAGTTCCTTAATGATGGAGTTTCTACAGCGCTAGAGACAGCAGAGCTGAAGTATCTGTATGGGATTGATGGAAGACATTTCTCATAATAATTGTTTTCCTGGCAAGCTTGCTTTTTTGTAATTTTTGTAATGTAGTGATAACTGTTATGGTGGTTCTGAGATCTGTTGTGTGTTGGTTGCAGAACCCCTTCATTTTTGAGCCACAGTTGTTTGTTTTTGTATGGAGATGGAAGATTTTTTTTTTGAATCATTGTTTTTTTCTTCTTAGTCTCTGATAACAATGATAATAATGGGACTCCCTGTTAGACAGAGGTTGCTTAATAGGGGTATTGCCAGTGGTGTGCTGGAGCCGGCTCGCAAGAGCCAGTTGTTAATCTTTCTACCAACTTGCGAGCCAGTTGTTAAATATCGGGAGCCAGCTCTGGCTCTCCTCCCTCCCTCCAGATCCAGTCCCTCACCGACTCCTTTTTCTTCTAATTCTTCGGGGCAGGCACTCTTGCCTGCCCGCTGCCAGCTGACTCTCCCCCGCTGCCAATTCATGCTTTAAAAATGGCCACCGAGACTTCCATAGGCGGCCTCGCGAGACTTCTGCTGAAGTCTCGGCGGCCATTTTGAAACGCAAATCAGCAGCGGGGGAGTCAGCGCTGGCAGCGGGCAGGCAAGACTGCCTGTCCCAAAAAATTAGAAGGATAAGGAGTTGGTGAGGGACCAGATCCGGAGTGAGGGAGGGAGGGAGGAGAATTCACTGACAACTCGGGAGGGGGTGGCAGGGGAGAGGAGGGTCACTGTTGGACATGGGTGGATGGAAGGCAGGGGGAGAGAAGGGTCGCTGAACATGGGTGGATGGATGGCAGGGGAGAGGAGGGGAGAGAGAAGAAATGCTGGACATGGATGGAAGGGAGGGAAGAGTGAGGAAGGAGATGAGTTGAGGGGAAAGGAAGAGAGGAGAAAAACTGCACATGGATGAAGAAAATAGGCAGAAGCTGAGGACCAGAAATGAAGAAGAAAGGAGGAAAGGAAAGAAATAAATGGAAAGGAAGCCCTGGAAATGGAGTTAAGAGGACAGATAGCAGCAGAATCGGATACTGGGCCGGCATGATTAGAAAAACAGTCACCAGACAACAAAGGTAGAAAAAAATCATTTTATTTTCATTATAGTGTTTGGAATATGTTCACTTTGAGAATCAGGTACTCAACATTAAAAGTTTATATTTATTTACTTATTTATGGCATTTTATCGCACATTAAAAATGAATTAGATTGGAACCTGGGATCATTAAATTTTTTTTCCTGGAGGAATGCATTGCCACCCCCCCTCCAGGCTCTCTCCCCGGCTATAGCCAGCTCTGCAATTTGGGGGGGGGGGGGGGGGACAGAGGGGGACCGGGGACAGAGCTTGTTGTTAAACATTTACCAGCACACCACTGGGTATTGCCCTCTATTGGGAGATTTGAGGTGTCATTTATTTAATGAGTTATATTATACAGGACCCCTGAGAAACTGAGTTTTCGCTTTTTTGAATTATGGGATAGCAAGATTGAAATTAACTTGGAAACTTTATAGAATTTAAGATTTTTTTTCTGCAACACATGTTTAAATAATAATGTACTATACAGCATTCACATGAATTTAAAGCTAGCTAAATTTGAATATGCTGCGGCTGAAAAATATAACTCACTTGTTAAGTACAAAAAAATATGGACTCCTTTACTAGATCAACTACACAATAACCTCTCTCAGAGTTGAACTTATGTATTACTCCTGTGACCACTATGATTTGTTATAGTAATAATTCTTGTCTAGCCTTAACTTGAACATGGGAAAATTAGGTTCTTACCGTGATAATTTTCTTTCCTTTAGTCATAGCAGATGCAGCCATTACAGATGGGTTGTATCCATCAACCAGCAGAGGGAGATAGAGAGCACACTTTTTTCAGTGCCTCATACCAGCTTGCTCCACTGCCTCTCTTCAGTATTTGAAGCTTCCAAAGCAGTATGGCAAACCGCAATGGGAATAACATGAGCTTTCCTCACAGCGAACGATGGCCCTACAACAAAGGGCATTAACTCAGAATGGAGGGAATAAACTCATCCTCTACTAAGACATAACTGGAGGGAATAAACTCATCCTCCCTGAGGGAATAAACTCATCCTCCAAAACATGAAACTGGAGGGAATTAAGTCATCCTCCTTTAATTGAACAAGAATCCTGAAGACTGTTTTCCAACTTTCTCCCAAGGACGGAATCTCCAGGAAACATGAACAGAACCTGAAATAGATTTACAGCAGATAGCAATCAGACAGGGAGGGATCATGGCTGCATCTGCTAATAGTAGTAGTAGTAGTAGTAAAGGAAAGAAAATTATCACGGTAAGAACCTAATTTTCCCTTCCTTGTCATCAAGCAGATGCAGCCATTACAGATAGGATGTATCAACGCAATCCCTAGACAGGGTGGGAACAAGCCACACCACGCGCCAGCACTTGCGCTCCAAAATGTGCGTCCTTCCTGGCAGCCACATCCAGCCTGTAATGTCGGGCAAAAGAGCTTAGAAGCCCAAGTTGCTGCACTACAAATCTCTTGAAGAGAGAGTGCTCCATTTTCAGCCCAAGAAACGGAAATTCCTCTAGTGGAATGCGCCTTAAAGGCATCAGGTGGAGGCCGGCCGGCAAGCAAATAAGCTGAAAAGATAGATTCTTTGAGCCAGCGGGCAATAGTGGCTTTAGACGCTGGAGACCCTCTACGAGGACCTGATAGCAAAACAAACAGATGATCAGAGATCCTGAAAGAGTTAGTAACTCGCAGATACTGTAGCAGAGTCCTGCGCACGTCCAACAGGTGCAATTGCCCAAAAGATTCTGGAAACTCCTCCTTGACAAAGGAGGGCAAGAAAATAGGTTGGCTTAGGTGAAACGCTGAAACCACCTTAGGCAAAAAGGAAGGCACGGTCCGAACCGTGACCCCAGACTCTGAAAATTGCAAAAAAGGGTCTCTACAGGACAGCGCCTGGAGCTTTGACACCCGTCTCGCCGAAGTAATGGCCACTAAAAAGATGGCCTTCAGTGTCAAATCTGTCTCTGAAGCATGCCGAAGCGGTTCAAAGGGAGCACCCTGAAGGGCTTTCAGCACTAGCCTCAGGTTCCAAGCTGGACAAGGTGCACGCACGGGAGGATGGAGCCGAAGCACCCCTCTAAGAAACCGTGCCACATCTGGATGAGCAGCTAAAGACACGCCTTCAACCTTGCCACGAAGGGAGGCCAACACTGCCATTTGCACCCGCAGGGAATTATAGGCCAAGCCTTTTTGTACACCATCCTGCAAAAAGTCCAGAATCGGCGAGACAGGAGCCCGCAGGGGTGTGATCTCTTTGGAAGCACACCAGACTTCGAACTGGCGCCAAATCCTGGCATAAGCCACGGAAGTGAAACGCTTGCGGGCTTGCAGGAGAGTGGTAATTACTTTATTGGAATAGCCTTTGTCTCTCAATTGCGCCCTCTCAATCGCCAGGCCATAAGACCAAATCGGCCGGCGTCCTCCATGGTCACCGGACCCTGTGACAACAGGTTGGGAACCAGAGGTAACTAAAGGGGATCCTCTACGAGCATCTGTCGGAGGTCCGCATACCAAGGCCTCCTGGGCCAATCCGGGGCGACGAGAACCACTTCTCCTGGATGCAGCCGAATCCGCAGGAGCACTCGCCCTATCAAGGGCCACTGAGGGAGCACCCCAGAGGCCAGGGTTGAGCCAAGGCATCCAACCCCGCCAAGCGAGGATCTTTCCGTCTGCTGAAAAAGCACGGGACTTTGGCATTGATGCTTGTCGCCATTAGATCCATCACGGGCTTGCTCCACTTGGCACATATCTGCAGGAATACTTCGTCTGCTAGTTCCCACTCCGCTGGATCGATCTGATGCCTGCTTAGATAATCGGCTTGCACGTTGCTCTGACCTGCAATGTGAGCTGCCGACAGAAACTGTAGATGCAGCTCGGCCCAGTGGCAAATTTGTTCGGCCTGCGCGGCTAGAGCTCTGCACTGAGTGCCGCCTTGTCGATTTATGTAGGCCACTGCTGTTGTGTTGTCCGACATCACTCTGACAGCCAATCCTTCCAGGGTCACTTGAAAAGCCAGAAACGCCTGAAACACCACTTTCAACTCTAGGCGTTTGATGGACCACGCCAACTCCTCGGGTGTCCATAGACCCTGGGCATGCTTCCCCTTGCAATATGCGCCCCAGCCTTTCAGGCTGGCATCTGTCACCACTAGGCACCAATCGGGGAGCGCCAGCGGCATTCCTCGCCGCAGCATGCTGTCTGAGAGCCACCACTCCATACTGAGTCGGGCCGCAGGGAGCCAAGAGAGTCTGCATTGATAATCCTGAGATACTGGAGACCATCTTTGGAGTACAGCATACTGTAGAGGTCTCAGGTGCGCTCTCGCCCAGGGCACCAGTTCCATGGTGGCCGTCATTGATCCAAGCAGCTGGACAATGTCCCAAGCTCGAGGGCGGGGCATCCTCAGGAGCAGACGGACCTGATTCTGAAGCTTGCACCGCCTTTGCTCGAGTAGGTACACATACCCCGAGGCTGTGTCGAACCTGGCCCCCAAATATTCTAGAGACTGCGAGAGGGTCAGGTGACGTTTGGCCAACTTGACGACCCAGCCCAGAGATTGAAGTACTGAGACCACTCTGGCTGTTACATGCTGACTCTCTGCAGCAGAGTTTGCTCGAATGAGCCAGTCGTCCAGGTACGGGTGAACCCGAATACCCTCTCGCCTTAGAAAGGCAGCTACTACCACCATAACCTTCGAAAAGGTGCGGGGAGCTGTGGCGAGGCCAAAAGGCAAGGCCCGGAACTGGAAATGCTTTCCCATCACCGCAAACCTCAGAAACTTCTGGTGCGGGGGCCAAATTGGTATGTGCAAGTAAGCTTCTTTCAGATCCAGAGACGTGAGAAACTCTCCTGGCTGTACCGCCGCAATGACGGAGCGCAGGGTTTCCACGTGAAAATGCCACACTCTCAGGGACTTGTTTAATTCTTTTAAGCCCAGAGTAGGGCGAAAAGGCCCTCCTTTTCGCGGCACCACAAAGTAGATGGAGTAGCGGCCGCAGCCGTGTTCGGCGGGAGGTACCGGGGACACGACCCCTATCTGAATCAGACCTTGCAAAGTCTCCTCTACCGCCGCTCGTTTGGCGGCAGAACCGCATCAGGACTCCACAAACACGTCTCTTACAGGGGCGTCAAATTCTATTCTGAAACCGTCTCTGATCAGGTCCAAGACCCACTGATCTGAGGAAATGTTGG
This sequence comes from Microcaecilia unicolor, assembly GCF_901765095.1. NCBI lineage: Eukaryota > Metazoa > Chordata > Amphibia > Gymnophiona > Siphonopidae > Microcaecilia > Microcaecilia unicolor. The sequence continues at coordinate 651,278,503 of NC_044031.1, read as the reverse complement.
CCCACTCCTCGGCAAAAAGGGAAAGACGTCCTCCGATGACAGGACTCGAAGAGAGGGCCGGCGCACCATCATTGAGAGGGTCGCCCCTGAACTCCAGGCCTTGAGCCAGTGGCTGTGGAACGTTTGTCCGAGCGAAAGGAGTTCCTCTGCTGAAAACAGGCATGAGAAGTGAACCCAGCAGAACGCCCCGGGCGGTACCTTCGAGCTTCACGGAAGCGAGGTCTGTAAGAGGAGTGGACCGCCGCACCCTTAGAGGAAGGCCGAGGCCTATCTTCGGGCAAGCGCTGGGGTTTAGCCTCACCCAGGCCCTTCACAATTTTCTCCAACTCCTCACCAAACAGGAGAAGGCCTTGAAAGGGCAACTTCACCAACCTTTGCTTAGAGGCCATGTCCGCCGCCCAATGCCGTAGCCAAAGAAGACGGCGAGCCGCCACTGCTACTGCCATGTGTTTAGCCGAAGCTCTGACAATATCATAAAGGGCGTCAGCAAGAAAGGACAAGGCCGACTCCATCCGCGGAGCCACATCTGAAAAGGGCTCCGCTCCATGACCGGGCTGTTCCACTGCCTGTTGCAACCAAGCCAGGCAGGCTCTAGCAGCATAACAACTGCATGCAGACGCCCGAATAGTGAGACCTGCAATTTCAAATGACCGTTTAAGTGCTGATTTCAGTCTACGGTCTTGAATATCCTTCAGGGCAACACCTCCTTCAACAGGGAGGGTAGTTCTCTTTGTCACAGCTGTGACTAGGGCATCCACTTTAGGCATAGCAAAGCGAGCCATATGCTCCTCACTCAGAGGGTATAATTGCCCCATAGCCCTGGAAACTTTCAAAGGTCCCTCGGGGTCAGCCCATTGAGCCGAAATCAGATCTTGGATGGAGTCATGCAAAGGAAAGGCTTGAGCAGGCTTTTTGGTACTAGCCATCCTAGGATTCACAGAGGAGGCTGTGCCACTGGCAGGGTCCTCAATAGAGAAAGCCTGCAGGGCATCAGACATAAGCGCTGGCAGCTCATCACAGTGGAAAATCCTCACCGCGGAGGGATCGTCCAGATCCTGAGTCACTTCTGTACCAGACTCTGGCTCCTCAGACCATGAAGGCCTGCCAGAGTCCTCCGAATCCTCGCAGCCCGACCACGGGGGGAAAAATGGAGCCCTTCTGCGCTTCATATTCTGCCAATTACCAGGGAATAACGCCTCAGAGGGCATACCCAGGCTAGAATCCACCGGGGGGGGGGGGGGGGGGCATTAGAAGAGGCCCCTGCAGGGCTTTGTGGGAGAGCTCTTTTAAGCATGTATGCTTTATGCATTAATAAGACAAAATCAGGGGAGAAAAACTCGCCCTGGGCACCCGGATCTCTGCCGGGGCTAGTAGCTCTCATATCAGCCTCACTCAGAGGCCTCCCCCCGGGCTCAGGACTCTCCGTCTCAGCGGAGGTCGCGCCATGTGGTAAATTCAAAATGGCGTCCGCTGCCAGCTCAGAGCGCGAAGAATCATCGCTCGCCATGCTCGGGCCAGCTCTAACGTCTGTACAGCACGATTTACAGAGCCCAGCTGCTGATCTGCGCTTGCCACACTTGGAACAGCGCTTTACTGTCTCCGCAGCCATCGCAGAAAACGGCGGTAAAATTCAAAATGGCGGTTTGCGCCAAAATCACCCCGATCGCGGGCCCACCCCGGAGGAGTCAGAAAATACTCTTACCTCACTGGACCGAGTATCACAGCTCCAGTCCCACAGAAAAAGGCAAGAAAAAACCTCTGTTCCTTTTTTTTTTTAATGCTGTGAGGAAAGCAGAGGTAAATAGAACTCCGGAGGCTCAGGTGAGTGGGTAAGGCAGGGAAAGGGCGAACCTATGTGCCTTTAAAGTGAAGCTGCTATAGCCTCCAACACCCCTGCTAACAACTGGCAAAAGCACAGGAGCAACCTCCAGGCAGATTTTAGATGGAGCTCGGAGAAAGAGTAGTTACTTACCTGTAACAGGTGTTCTCCGAAGACAGCAGGCTGCATATTCTCACAAGTGGGTGACGCCACGTCGGCCCCGGAGGATTTTAAAGCAAAATCTAAAAATCTCTTCTACGGCGTTCCGTCGCGCGAGCGAACGCACTGCGCATGTGCGCACACCTCTTCCCGCTCGCCGTGCGGACACGCCCCTCAGTTAAATCCAAAAGATGGAGGAGACAACTCCAAAAGGGGAAGGTGGGAGGGTTTGTGAGAATATGCAGCCTGCTGTCTTCAGAGAACACCTGTTACAGGTAAGTAACTACTCTTTCTCCAAAGACAAGCAGGCTGATATTCTCACAAGTGGGGTATCCCTAGCTTCCAGGCTTACACAACACAACAAACAGTGGTCAATTGAGTCTCGCAACGGCGAGGCCAGAATAAAATTGACCTGAAAAGAAGAAACATCTAAATGAGTGTAGCCTGGAACAGAACAAAAATGGGCTTAGGAGGGTTGGAGTTGGATTCTAAACCCCAAAGAAGTTCTGCAGCCCCGACTGCCCAAACCAACTGACGAGTCGGCTATTGCTGAAGGCAGTAGTAAGATGTGAATGTGTGGACTGATGACCACGCCGCAGCTTTGCAGATCTCTTCAATAGTGACTGATCTTAGATGAGCCACCGACTCAGCCATGGCTCTAATTTTGTGAGCCGTGACATGGCCTTCTAGTCAGTCCAGCTTGGACAAAAATGAAGGAGATGCACTCTGCTAGCCAAGAAGAAATTATGCGGTTTCCGACAGCAACTGGCATTAAAAGAAATAAACAACTGGGCGGACCGTCCGAGGGAGCTCGTCTGCTCCACGCAAAAAGTGCAGAGCTTGCTTTCGCCAGGGCTTGTAAGATGAGGGAGAAAGAATGTTGGCAAGACAACTGACTGGAGCAGATGGTACTCCGATACCAGCGCCAGTAAGAACTTTGTCTGCATGCGGAGAACTACTCTGTTAAGATGAGAAGTAAGGTAAGGCGCTTCAGCTACTAGAGACCGAAGCTCACCGACCTTACGAGTTGAAGGAACAGCCACTAAGGAAAACGACCTTCCAGGTCCAATACTTCAGATTGGCAGGAATCCAGTGGCCCGAATTGAGCTTGCAGCAGCTGGATGAAAACGACATTGGGACCCCAAGATACTGGATAAGGAGTGATAGGAACTCTGACCGAAGCATAAGAGCCAACTGTCAAAATTATTGTGGGTGCTAAGCCCAACAGAAATAATCTCCCCTAGACACATACAAGGAATTCTCTCAATATTGGGGGAGAAATAAACCTCTCGTGAAGTGGACAGCTAAAGGCTGACCTTTCACACGTTGATGATAAGCTCTTATTGCACGAAGATGAATACTGACAGAGTTGGTCTTGAGACCAGACTCAGACAGGTGTAGAAAGAACTCAAGCAAGGTCTGTATAAGACAAGATGCAGGATCTAGGGCCTTGCTGTCACACTAGACGGCAAACCTCTTCCATGAAAAAGAATATCACCTCTTTGTGAAATCTTTTCTGAAAGCAAGGAAGAGTCGGGAGACACTCTGGAAAACTCAACGAAACCGCACTCTCAACATCCAGACCGTGTGAGCCAGAGATTGGAGGTTGGGATGTAGAAGTGCCCCCTCGTTCTGCGTAATGAGAGCTGGAAAACATTCCAACTCCAGAAGAAGAGGGAATCCTATCTGACGCAGCTAGAAAAGAGCAATCAGAATCATGGCTCCACAATCTTGCTTGAGAAACAGCAAAGTCTTTTCCACCAGATGTATGGGAGGATACGCATACAGAAAACCTGTCTCCCAAAGAAGGAGAAAGGCATCCGATGGTAGCCTGCCGTGAACCTGCAGCCTGGAACAGAACTGAGGGACTTTGCGATTGGACTAAGTAGCAAAAAGATCCACTGAGGGGTCTTTCGAACTATAGGCATGCTCAACTGTAGCATTATCCTGCTCAGCCTGTCGGCCAGACTGCTGTTTACGCCAATTAGATAAGTGGCTTGGAGAAAACATGCCGCATTGCGGGCCCACCGCTACATCTGCATGGCATCCTGACTCAGAGGGCAAGATCCAGTACTCCTTTGTTATCGAGTACATCACAACCTGATTGTTTGTTGAATTAAAATAATTTGGTTGGATAGCCAGGAGGGATGCAACCTTCGTCAGCAGCTTTTGACTGAGTAAGGTGCCTCAGAATCAAAATAGAGAGAATTAACCACCTCTGAGGGGAATACCGAAGACTGGCGAACAGTCGGGTTACATCCTCTAGATACCCTAAACTTGACACCACTGGAAAGCTAGGATGCACTGAGCGGATGTCATGTGCAAAAGTGCCATGGGAGTTACGTGAACTGTGGAAGCCATGTGTCAAGAAGTCTCAATATGTACTGTGCTGTAATCTGTTGAGACGGGCAATCATCGTGTTAAGGGAACACATGCACTCCCAGTCCATGAAGATACGCTGCAACAACAGCCAGGCACTAAGAAAAAAACATACTCTGGATGCAAAGAGAGTATAAGTATCCTGTAAATCCAGAGAGCATAACCAATCGTTTTCCTGAAGTATGGGAAGAAGGATGCCCAGGGAAAGCATCCTGAACCAAATCTGTTTAGGCCCCTTATGTCTATGATGGGACGCAACCCACAAAGAAAGACCTGGAATAGAATCTCAACCCTTCTTGCCCTGGTGGAACGGGCTCGACTGCATTGGCACTGAGAAAAGCAGAGAGTTCCTCTGCAAGTACTCACTTTTGATGGAAGCTAAAGGATTAAGCTTCCAATGAACAATGTGGAGGGTTTGATTCCAGATTGAGAATGTATCCTAACCGGACTAGTTGAAAAAACCCACCGGTTGGAGGATAAGTCACCTTCGGTGGAGAAAATGTAAACTTCCCCCCCGACAGGCAGATTGGCCGGTACGGACATTTTTTTTTTTTTTTTTAGTGGCTATACTGAATTGGAGCCAGTCAAAAACCCCTCTGGTTCCTGGGGAATAGCTGCAGGGACCTGATTAGGTGCACGCCCCTGACTAGAACGAGCGTGCTGAGGCATAGCCCGAACCGGCTGTCGAGAAGTAGGAGTATAGGTACGACCCCTTAAGGCACAAGGAAAACTACTCCTCTCTCTAAAGAACTTCCCAAGATGAGGAAGTGTATGCACAGCATATCTACAGTTTTCTGCTGAGTCTCCTCCTCCAGGAGAGAGGCACACAGTCATGAGAGTCTGCGCATCACTGTACCTAGAGCAGAAATCTAGGTGTTACATTACAAGTGTCGAAAATGCCCTTGGACAGGAACCTGCGACACACCGTGTGCTACCTGACCACTTGGAGAAAAGGTTTAGCCTACTCCGGTGGGAATGCTCGTAAAGATCTGACAAGACTTGATTTGGGATGCGATCATGCCAGCCTGGTACGCCATTCTCCAAAAGAGGCTAAGGATGTATGCTCTGGCCCCGGGGGCGCCGAAATAAGTTCTTAGAACTCCTATCTGTTCTGAGTGCAGAAGACTCAGGTGAAGATAGTAGTCCAGGACCTCTAGCATCTGGGCATTGGGATTCACAATCTCCACTGTAATGTCAGATGACCATCATTGAACTGAACTAACTACTCAAACAGAGCAGCTCAGATCCAAACGCGTCCGATATGGAGGCTACTATGGGTCGAGAAGTTGCCCCAGTAGGGTGCGAACACCCATACCAGAGGCAGCATCGGTGAAGGAGACCAGGTGAAAAGCCAGATGCCGCAGGAAGCGGTAGCACCCATGGCATCCAATGGTACCCATGGTCCCGAAGCCAAGGACAAAGTCTGGAAATGCAAGGGAATCGAAACCAGACTGCTAGACCATGGCACCGACGGTACTGATGATACACATGGTACCGATGGACCCCGGTACCAATGGTACCCATGGTACTTGGTACCGATGATAGTCATGGTATCTGGTATCGATGGTAGCCATGACATGTGGTACCGATGGTACCCATGATATCCGGCACCAACAGCACCGACGGTACCGATGGTACACATGGCACCGACGGTGCTCATGACACCTGGTACCAATGGCACCCATGGCACCGATGGTACCTGGTCATGATATCTGGTATCGATGGTACTCATGTGCCGACGGCATCCATGATACCTGATACCCATGTATCCACGGTACCGACGATACCTGATACTATGGTACCAATGGCAGTCATGATACTCGGTACCGATGGGCGATGATACCTGGTACCGATAGTCGATGGTGCCCATGATACCTGGTGCCGATGGTGCCCATGATTCCCGGTACCGACAGCACCCATGGCACCGATGACACCCGGCATCGACGGCACCCATGGTACCGATGATACCCGGTGCCGACGGGACCCATGGTACCGATGATACCCGGTACCGACGGGGACCCATGACACCGACCATGGTACCAATGTTGTTGGTATCGATACTCCTCGGTACCGACGCACCGATGATATTCGGTTCCGACAGTACCCATGGCACCGATGATACTCGGTACCGACGGCACCCATGGCACCGATGATACCCGGTACCGACAGCACCCATGGCACCGATGACACTCGGCATCGACGGCACCCATGGTACCGATGATACCCGGTACCGACGGGACCCATGACACCGACCATGGTACCAATGTTCCTGGTATCGATACTCCTCGGTACCGACGGTACCCATGACACCTGGCACCGATGCGATGATACCTGGTACCGATGTACCGGTGCATCGACGTCCAATGCCAGGATACCTCCATAACAGAGGGAGCAACGCTCTCGGCACCGACTGATGTCTGAAGCCCGGATACCTCCACAACCGAGGGAGCAAAGCTCTGGGCATCTCCTTTGGGCATCCCTGGCAGAGTAGAATACGTCTCGTCTTTGAGACACTACTTGCGCTTCACAGGGAGATGATCCGGCCCAAGACACATCCGCCGATGCGCCCGAATGACCTGCCAAGCAGGAGGCGCCGAGGCAGGTGGAGACCTATTCGATGCATAACTATACCCAGCGTGCATCGGTCTCTGTCGGACTCCAGAATGATCTCCTTTGGGCATCCCTGGCAGAGTAGAATACGTCTCGTCTTTGAGACACTACTTGCGCTTCACAGGGAGATGATCCGGCCCAAGACACATCCTCCGATGCGCCCGAATGACCTGCAGAGCAGGAGGCGCCGAGGCGGGTGGAGACTCACTTCAAAGGTTACACCACTGATATTGTGTCACCAGGTTGCCCATTCAGTGGCTGACCAGGGATGCACCTGCTTAGGTTCCTTGGATCCTAAAAATGTGGGCTTGTTTAGTTTGCTGGCGAGAGAGAGCCCACAGATAACAATATGCCAGCATTTTTATAAGAAAAAAGAAAAGAGAAGCTTATATGCTTTGTTTTCCTTTCAGGCACAGCCCCTTGTGACTCTGGCAACTACTTAACTTTTCCTTGCCCCAGGTACAAAAAAGTACCTGTATATATAAGCCACAATGAGCCTGCCATGAAAGGATCAAATGAAAAAATAAAGAACATCCAAAAAGGGTAAAATAAAAAAAGAGATTTTACTCCGAGGACCTGAAGAAAACACGAAGCACTAACGAACTCCGTGTCTCCTCAGACGCGGAAAAAGAAAAACTGAGGGGCGTGTCCGCACGGCGAGCGGGAAGAGGTGTGCGCACATGCGCAGTGCGTTCGCTCGCGCGACGGAACGCCGTAGAAGAGATTTTTAGATTTTGCTTTAAAATCCTCCGGGGCCGACGTGGCGTCACCCACTTGTGAGAATATCAGCCTGCTTGTCTTTGGAGAAGCTGCAGCCACTCTGCTAGGGGAGATAGAGAATACTGAAGAGAGGCAGTGGAGCAAGCTGGTATGAGGCACTGAAAAAAGTGTGCTCTCTATCTCCCTCTGCTGGTTGATGGACACAACCCATCTGTAATGGCTGCATCTGCTTGATGACAAGGAAGTGTACTGATGCTTTGTCATTGTTAACCTGTTATGTTGGCTAATTGTATTTATTTTAGCCATTTTGTTATCTTCTATAAAACACAATAAAAATATTGGAACTAAAAAAAAAAAGCTAGTTATTATGCAAAATGAATAATGCAGCTTGTGTTAACCCTTGCAAGTTGTGCAATTCATGGAAAGTTAACATCATCTCAAGACATATGGTTAACTTTCCTGCCCAGGAGCATCAGGCTACTAATGTGTGACCTGGTGCTCCCAGGAAGCAAATTAAAATGTCCACTGCTTTGTTAAAAAAAAATCCCCCACCTCTGACCCATTTTCAACTCACACTCCCCCACTGTCCCCTTGGCACTCACCAGGAATCTCCCTGGTGATTAGTGGAGAGTGATCCCTGAGCACTCCTGCCCCAGCTATTCTCTCAACCAAACAAAATGGTGATGTCACCCCCTAGTGGTAGTGTTGTAGTTCTACTGCTAGGGGGTCAGATTGCCAAATAAAAGTATTTCCTTTCTCCCACTCTCTGTTAATTCATAACTAATTTTGTTTCACTATGTTGAAGCTACACTATTGAACCTAAGCCAATAATTTCACAATAGTGAGTCAAATCTCAGTGCCAAATTGTGCACAAATGGACCTGCTCTTTTTCAGCACACTACAGCCAGGGCTGCCGGGAGACACTGCTGGGCCTGGGGCAGAACCGGACTGTGCGCCCCCCCCTACTCGCGCTGCTGCTCCCTCCCGCCCTCTTACCTGTCTCTGCCTCCGGGGGAGGGGGGGGGGGGAGGCCCAGTGCCAGCAAGCCTCTGGAGTCTTACTGCTCCCACGGTCTGTCCTCTCCTGTTCCTGTCTGTGCCGGGATCCAGATGATAGAATTAATGCGATAATGGACAGGGCTTCCCATTCCTCCCCAATGCTCTGTAAACCTTAATGCCTGCTCCAAGCTGGTGTAGGGTTTACAGCGGTAGCAGTGCACTAATTTGGCATGTTGCCTGCTGAGCACTGGGGAGGAATAATGTCTCTGTTTAGCATACATTTGGCATGCTGTTAGCGTTCAGAGCCAGCGAGCATGTTGTTACACGTGCTTGCTGGCTCTGATCTTGGGATGCAAGCAAATGCAGGTGCTAGTCAGGCACTAATGGTCTCTAGCGCCCACGTTTGCTTTTGATCATCTGGGCATAAGAGCGTAAGCACAAAGATTTCCTCCTCTGCTCTTCAGGCAGCCAGATCCTTTCAACAGAACCTTGCTGCCTGCAGAACTAGCAGCTGGACCCTTGTTTCAGGGATCCTCTCATCTGTGGTACTGTGATCATATCTGCAGCTACATCTCTTAACAAACCTATGGCGGGTTTGAGATGTTTGCCATAAGTGATCTATCTGTCCACAAGGCAGAGTTGCTGCCTCTCTCTCTTTTTTTCATGGAACCCCCTCCCCAGTTGAGCATGTCAAAAAAAAAAAAAAAAAGAAACGGCCATAAGGATCCTCAAGTTATTGCTGGTCCTATAGGTGCATTAACCAGGCTTCCTGTGGTGTGCACATCACTAACCTAGCCAATGTTCAATTTCTGTTGAGATACAGGGGTATGCAGTTTACGTGGAGGGGCATAATCGAACAGCGGCGCCCATCTCTGGAGACGGTGCCGCGAAGGGGTGGGGCAACCTGTATTATCGAAACGAGATGGGCGTCCATCTTCGTTTCAATAATACGGTTGGGGGTGCCCAAATCTCAACATTTAGGTCGACCTAAATGCTGAGATCGCCGACCTTAGAGATGGGCGACCTCGGTTTTTACACGGTCACCCATCTCAAAAATGACCAAATCCAAGGCATTTGGTCGTGGGAGGAGCCAGCGTTCATAGTGCACTGGTCCCCCTCACATGCCAGGACACCAAACGGGCACCCTAGGGGGCACTGCAGTGGACCTCAAAAATTGCTCCCAAGTCCATAGCTCCCTTACCTTGGGTGCTGAGCCCCCCAAAACCCACTGCCCACAACTGTACACCAACCACTACCATAGCCCTTATGGGTGAAGGGGGGCACCTACATGTGGGTACAGTTGGTTTTGGGGGATTTTGGAGGGCTCAACATTTACCACCACAAGTGTTAACACGTGGGGGAAGATGGGCCTGGGTCCGCCTGCCTGAAGTCCACTGCACCCACTAAAACTGCTCCAGGGACCGAAATACTGCTGCAATGGAGCTGGGTATGACATTTGAGGCTACAATCGAGGCTGGCAAAAAAAGTTTAAAAAAATTTTTTTTTGGGGAGGGGGGGGGGGGGGGGGGGGGTTGGTGACCACTGGGGGAGTAAGGCGAGGTCATCCCCGATTCCCTCCGGTGGTCACCTGGTCAGTTTGGGCACCTTTATATGGACCAAGTAAAGTGGACCAAATGCTCGACAGGGACGCCCTTCCATTGTCAGCCGAGGGCGCCCATCTCTTAAGCACGCCCCGGTACGCCCCTGTCCCGCCTTTGCTACTGTTCCGACACGCCCCCGGGAACTTTGGTCGTCCCCGCAACAGACTGCAGGTGAAAGCACCCAAAATTGGCTTTCGATTATGCCGATTTGGGCGACCTCGGGAATAGGGCGCCCATCTCCCAATTTGTGTCGGAAGATGGGCACCCTTCTCATTCAAAAATAAGCAAGATAGTAATACAGTAACATAGTAAATGATGGCAGATAAAGATCTGTTTGGGCAATCCAGTCTGCCGAACAAGGCAATCACAGTTGTACCTGCCACTCCCTTCCTCTATGCCGTTTAAAGTGTGAACAATAGTGGCCCAAGTCAATCTGCCACCCGAAGCAAGGATGAGATGCCACCCTTGCCTAGCTGGCCATGATCTGGCATCTCCCCAATTCCCTGTGTTTATTTTTTTCTTTTCCAAAATGTGGCAGCTGGAACTGGCATCTTTGCCTCCGAGGAAACAGGAAGCTAGGTCAAGAGGTGGGACGCAGTAGGGAGAAGAGGTCAGTGCTGGCGGCAGAGCAGCTAATGGGAATTGCTGCCACCATAGGCGCCCGGTATAAGAGGCTTGGGGAGGCTAAGCCTCTCCAGCCGCAAGCCGACCCGATAAGCCTCCACTGCCTCCCTGGTATCCAGAGCACGGTCCCCGACCTGACCTCACCTGGATCCAGGGCTGGTCCGACACGGTAAGCAAGGTAAGCATGGCAGGGGGGGCGCCAACCTCTGGAGGGCGCCGTCGCGCCATGCTTACCGCCATTTATCTGCCCGCCCTGGCACCCTCTTCTCCCCCCAAGGATCCTTTTTATTTTATTTTAAATTTACCTAACCTCCGTCCGACTGCATGGGCAGCAGCGTCACTGAAAGCGCTCCCCTCCCGAGTCTCTAGCAGAAGCTTCCTGATTCGTTCATTCTCACTCCAGCAGGTGGAGATAGAGAGAACTTCCGAGGCTCTATATGTGGTCCTGTGTAGCCACCCAAACCTCAGTATTTGTTATGTCTGGGAATGTGAGCCCTTGTGCCCTGACTGAGCATGGCGAAGATGGAGTGACACCACACTTGGTCAGGCAGCCAGACAACCCCTAGCTTCACCTGGGAAATGACCGCCGTTCCCCGGGAGTTGAGCCCCCAGGTGCAGGCGGCAACCAGGACTTCCGGAACCGGCGGGGTTGCACGGCCACTGACCCGACAGGCAGAGAGAGCAGACACAGTCCAGGAGCAAAGGAATCAGCAGCGCAGCGAATAGTCAGAGAAATAGTCCGAGGTCTAGGCAGGCAGCAACACAGCGTGTAGTCAGGCAACAATCCAGGGTCTGGTACACAGGAATCACAGGAACAAAGATAGCCGGCTGTAGAACACAGACGTAGACCACGACCTCTAAGCACTAGAAGCCGAAGCAAACTGATGACCATGTTCAGTTCTTAAATAGGCCTCTCATCAGGAGATCCCTGCCACAGCTGTCTTCAAGATGGCTGCCCCCACCAGAGACGTCTTCAAGCCCAAATATGGACTTCCTTCCTGGGGCTGCCCAGCTCCAAGATGGCTGTCCTCAGAGACTGATCAAATGCCCCTCTCAAGATGGCCGCCCCTCAATTGAACCTTCCAAGATGGCCGTCGCCAGGAGCAGCCAGGTAGGAGTGTAACAGAATATAACAGTATTATCGATAACAAAACCATGAACACTTCCAACTCCCAACTAGAGAGCTATTCTCCTGTCCTCATAAATCCAATATACCCTGCAACTGCGGGAGGAACTCATGCAGCTCACAGCAAGTAAGGAACTCGCTCCAATCCACGCTGAACAAACAATAAACAATGTGAAACTGGAACTCCAACCTGAAACTATAAATCAACAAACAAAATGACATGTAAAGAAAAAGAAATACAAAGAGAAAGAGATATAAGAAAACAGTGTTTTTTGCCAAGGAAGAGTGGTTGTTCAGCAAATCTATCAATACAAAAAGTTTCAGACTGCTGATTTACAGAGGCATTTTTCCTCCTAATCTCATCTCTTAACAACATGAACAAAATCCGTTCTTGAATGACATTAAGATAATAATACTTTAAAAAATATAAAAAAATTAAACAATCCAATTATCTTTTCAAGATAGCCTACCCTAACGATTCAACCTAACCAATGCCTGCCCACATGATTCTTATTGACGATTGTTATACATTGTCCATGTTCCCATTGTCCTTATTGCTACCCCATATCCATTCCTCTCCATCTTCCTATGCCTACCTCCCTACGCTCATTTCCTTCTGCACCCAATTCCTCCCATGCTCAATTTACTTATCCGTTTACCCCATTAATATTGCGTTTACTACAAATTGTATATTCTTCTTATGACTTTATAATTCATTATATTGTTACTATGTAAGCCGCATTGAGCCTGCCATGTGTGGGAAAGCGCGGGGTACAAATGTAATAAATAATCAAACATATAAATGGCGAGTGACCGTACTCACTCGCAAATGCTTAGTACAGACTTCCCTCTTTGTCCCGCCCCCGCATCAATACGTGATGACGGGGGCGGGACAGAGAGGGACACTTCGCAAAGCCGCAGACATCGGTACCGTTCCCCCCGAGGTCGCCGCTACCGCCCCCCCCTCCACCCGCCCCGAGCACTCTCTTCGGTACTGAACTTACATCGGTGAAACGCAGCACGCAGAACAGCTGAACTCCCGTCGCCCTTTCTTCCCTGCCTGTGACCCACCCTCGCTGACGTTACGTCACACGAGTGCAGGACACAGGCAGAGAAGGAAGGCCGACGGGAGCTCAGCTGATCTGCGTGCTGCCTGTGTTTCTCTGATGTAAGTTCAATACCGAAGAGAGGGCCCGGGCCAGGTGCAGGGGTAGCGGCGACCTCGGGGGGAGGGAGGGGGCCTTGCCAAAACCCCATACTAGCCCGTTTTAACGGGCTCAATGGCTAGTAAATAAATAAACATATGCACAAACTTCCAGGGAGGGCCTCTGGATTGATCTGTCGGGACTAATGGAAAGAAAATTATCAGGTAATAACTAATTTTACCTTCCATAGCGTCCCACAGATCAATCCAGAGACTGGTGGGATGTACCCAAGCAGTAGGGCGGGACCGAGAGATCCCAGTTTGCAGCACCGAAGCCCCGAACACAGTGTCAGCCCTTGCTGCTACGTCCAATCTATAATGCTTTGAAAAAGTATGAACCGATGACCAGGTAGCCGATTTACAAATCTCTTCCAAGGCAACAGACCTCACCGAAGTCGCTTGCGCTCTAGTGGAATGAGCTCGAAGATGAGCAGGCAGGCCCCTACCGGATGCGATATATGCAGAGGCAATAGCTTCCTTTAACCAGCGAGCCACTGTCGCCTTAGAAGCTTGCTGCCCTTTCCTTGGACTCGCAAACAGCACAAGCAGATGATGCGAGCACCGGAAGTCATTCGTCACCTCCAAATACCGGATAGCCCGCTTAACATCCAGACACCTGAGAGCGCAAAACTCCGTCGGATGATCCTCTCTACAAAAAGAGGGAAGACAGAGTTGCTGATTCATATGGAAACGTGACACAATCTTGGGCAAAAAGGAAGGAACTGTCCGAAGAGAAACCCCTGCTTCTGTACAACGAAGAAATGGATCTCTACAGGACAAAGCCTGTAGCTTGGAAACTCTCCTCGTGGACGAAATGGCGACCAAAAACACTGCCTTCAGTCAAATCCTTCACTGACAAGAGAGACAGAGGCTCAAAGGGAGGTCGCTGCAAAGCCTTCAGCACCAAATTCAGATTCCATGTAGGAAACACTGAGAGTTGCGGCGGGTGCAAATGACTGACTCCACGCAAAAAACGAACAATATCGGGGTGAGAAGCTAAGGAAGACCCCCTAAAACACGCCAAGGCTGCCACTTGAACCTTCAAAGAGCTCAGCAAAAGGCATTTGTCGAGGCCATCTTGCAAAAAGGCCAAGATTGAAGACACCGGAGCCGAAAAGGCTGAGATCCCTGCCGCCGTACACTAAGACTCAAAGGTCCACCACACTCGCATACGGCGTGGAGGTGGAACGCTTCCTAGCTTGCAGCATAGTGGCAATCACCCTGTCCGGATAACCTTTCCTTCTCAAACTTGCTCTCTCAGTAGCCAGGCCATAAGACCAAAAGGGGAGGGATCCTCCATAAGGATGGGACCCTGACGTAACAGCCCCCGACGAGCAAGCAGCCGTAACGGGCTGTCGACCCGAAGACAAACTAGGTCTGCGTACCTCTGCGTACCACAGACACCTGGGCCAATCTGGACCCACTAAAATCACACGGCCTGGGTGGAAGGCCACCCAACCCAATATCCTGCCTATCATGGGCCACGGCATAAACACATACAGAAGATCTGCCAGAGGCCATGGCTGGAGAAGCGCATCGATCCCCTGAGACTGGGGATTCCTGCCCCTACTGAAAAATTGTTCCACTTTGGCATTGCCTGCTCGCACCATCAGATCCATAGCCGGAACTCCCCACCGGTTCGTGATCAACGAGAACGCCTGCTCGGAGAGCTCCCACTCCCCCGGATCCAATACATGCCGACTCAGAAAATCCGCTGTGGTGTTCAACACCCACACAATGTGAGCCGTCGAGAGCTGAGACAAGTGCTCTTCCGCCCAATGGCAGAGACACGTCGCCTCCTTGGCCAGCGGAGCACTTTTGGTGCCCCCCCTGGCGATTCACATAAGCTACTGCCGCCGCATTGTTGGACAGAACCTGAACCGGCCTCCCCGCCAGTTCCACATGAAAGGCCTGTAACGCCAGCCGAACCACTCTCAGTTCCAACCGATTGATGGACCAAGAAGCCTCCACCGGAGACCAAGAGCCTTGCACTGTGAGCCCCCGACAATGGGCTCCCCATCCTGAAAGACTGGCATCCGTAGTCACCACTACCCAATCCAGAACTGCCAGGGGCATCCCCAGGCCCAGCTTGTCGGACTGGAGCCACCAAAGCATGTCCACCTGGACCAACGGCTCCCAAGGTAGCCAAACTGAGTAATCCTCTGAGGCTGGAGACCAGCGGCTCAGCGGAGACCTTTGAAGAGAACTCATGCAGCCCCTGGCCCATGGAACTACCTCCAAAGTGGCTGCCATAGACCCCAGAACCTGAACATAGTCCTAGGTCTTGGGTGCTGGAATGCACAATAGAGTCTGAACTTCTGCCTCCTCCGACTCTCTGGCAAGAAGACTCTGCCCAACCGGGTGTCGAAAAGAACCCCAAGGTATTCCAAGAATTGAGAGGGAATCAAATGACTTCTCCAGGTTGACAATCCAACCCGAGCGTAGCAAGCTGACCACCTTATCCATCACCTGCACGCTGTCCTGAAAGGACGGAGCCCGTATCAGCCAGTCATCGAAATAAGGATGCACTTGCACCCCTTCCTGCCGCAGAAACGCCACGACCACGACCATGATCTTGGGAAAAGTTTGAGGTGCTGTTGCCACCCCAAAGGGAAGCGCCCGGAACTGAAAGTGCTGCCCCAGAGCCGCGGACCCCCGAAACCGGTGATGGAGCGGCCAGATGGGAATGTGCAAGTAAGCCTCCTTGAGATCTAGGGACGTAAGAAACTCTCTGGGCTAAACTACAGCTATGATGGAACTAAGAGTTTCCATCCGAAAGTGACGCACTTGCACAGCTCTGTATACTCCTTTGAGATCAAGCACCGGATGAAAAGAGCCTCCTTTCTTTGGCATCACGAAATAGATGGCATAACGGCCGAGACCCCGCTGTGACACCGGAACACAGCTCCCAAAAGATTTAAATTCTGTAACGTGTCTCTGACCGTTGCTAACTTTTGTGGGGATTTGCAATGAGACTCCACAAAAAAATCTGACAGGGGTAAAAAAAAAAATCTAGTTTGTAACCGTCCCGGATTACTTCCAGAACCTACTCATCTGAAGTCACCCTGGTCCATTCTCCCAGAAAAAGAGACAGCCATCCCCCTATCGAATCTGGGAGATGGACCAATGCCCCATCATTGGGTACGAGCCCCAGTGGCGGGTCGTGAGGCTGAGCCGCCGGAACGGCGCTCCCCATGAAACGGCTTCTGCTTTTGAGGAAAGCGTGGCTTAGAAAATGACACGGACCTGCCTGGGCGATAACGCCTGACGTCCCGAAATCGCGCCCGAGAGGCCCCTGCGTGAGAAGCCGATTTAGGCTTATCCTCAGGCAAACGACGGCCTTTAGAATCTCCCAGATCCTTAACAATCTTGTCTAAATCATCACCAAACAGCAGTTTGCCTCTAAAAGGCAACCAAGCAAGGCGGGACTTTTGAATCCAGGACAGGCACACCTTGGCCGCGTAGGACCCGCAGACCGACGCCTGCAAGCACAACGCCGCTACCTCAAACAACATCTTTAACGAAGACTCCAATTTTTTGTCCTGCGGATCCTTAACTGCCATACCGCCTTCCACAGGCAATATGGTCTTCTTAGTAACAGCTGTAATCAACGAATTCACCATGGGCAAATGCAAAGTGTACCGCTCTCTTTCAGGAAGCGGATAAAGATGCAACATGGCCCTCGCCACATGCAGCCCTGCCTCCGGTGTATCCCATTGCGCTGCAATGAGCACTTTCATTGCTTCGTGAATGTGAAAGGTTCTGGACGGCCACTTAGTCCCTGACATAATGGAAGGGGCTGTTCAAGAAGGGAGACCGCTGTCCAGAGCCGAAATATGCTATAACTGCGTGCCTAAGTTACTTAGGGGTCCATTTACAGAGCAGCGGTAAGCCCTACGTGGGCTTACCGCTCGCTATTCCAGGACTACCACTGGCTCATCGTGACTACCGGCGGCAGTCCCACCCCAAGCGCGTGCCATTTCCGGGAGAAAAAGAAAAACCCTTGGAAATGGCTTACGCAGCAATAACCCAGTGGTAATCGGGCATCGCCGCACGCTGCCTGTTTACCGCCAGGTTAGCACAGGAGCCCTTAATGCCACCTCATGGCCATGTGTGTCTGGGGGCTTTTTTACCCACTGCAGTAAAAAGAGCCTTGGCACGTGGAAAAACAGCCCCCGCCACTAGCGCAGGGCCCTTTTTCCCCGCAGCTTGGTAAAAGGACCCCCATAGTTCGTAAATGCAAGAGAGTTGAACACATGGATGAAGCATAGGCATGGATCTCAATTACAGTAACAGAATAAGTTATGTGCATCTCTAACACACTTGTGTGCCTGCAGTTACGCCAGCTCTATGGCTAGTATAACTGTGGGCTCATAAATGTTAGGCGCTCCAATATGGGGTTACGCTAGTAGTCTATATTGGAATCTGTGCGCCCCAGTACCATTGCAGAATAGGCTGCTACCATGAACCTTCAGGACACCTAAATGGAGGTAGCCAGTTAGAGAATACACTTTGGGAGCTACTCCACATTACTAATGTTCAATGTGTGGGATAAACATAAAGGAATCCTGTTCAGAAGAAATGGATCCTCAGAAGCTTAGCAAAGATTGGGTTGCAGCACCGGTGCTTGGGAGGTGGGGCTAGTGCTGGACAGACTTCTACGGTGTGAAAATGGCAGATACAAATCAAGGTCAGGTATACATATAAAGTAGCACATATGAGTTTATCTTGTTGGGCAGACTGGATGGACCGTACAGGTCTTTTTCTGCCGTCACCTACTATGTTACTATGTTATGTTACTAATGTTCAATCAAGCATTTGCTATATCACCTTTTAAATATCAAAGCGGTTAAATAACCAATAAATTACTGAATAGTTAAAAGAAATGGGCGTAACATTAAAATCATGGAAAGAAAAGAAGAAAACTCACTTCTGCAATTTTATTTATTTTAAAACCTTATAACCTGCTTTAGACCTAACTGGCTACCATAAAAACATACATAAAAGATACAAAACAACAATATATAATACAGTTAAAACAAATGCGCTACTACAATCCTCCACCTATTACTCAGATGCCACCATCAAGCAGCTATAAAAGCCCCCCCCCCCCCCCCATCCCCTCGGCACACCATTGATAGCAATCAACAAAAACCTTGGAGAAGAAATATGTCTTCAGACCTATTTTTGAAGAGTCTGAAATTAGTCTCAAATCCTATGACAGGAGGGGAGGGAATTCCACAACACAGATGCCAAAGAATAAAGGATTGCTGAGTGGATGATGTTCCAATTATGCTACAGGAAGGACCATGAGAAGATCATGCTTTTGAGACCAAAGGGCCCTGCCAGACATGTATGGAATAAGTAAGTTAAAGAGGAAGATCAAAATAATAAGCTCTATGAGCTATAAAACTACAGAAGGTTTGAGATGCTTATCATATGTGTATACATCTACTTAGCAGTTTATTACAGTATGGAAACTCAATCAGACAAAAGTTCTACATCATTAAAAGTCACACTGAATCCTGAGGCATTATTCATCTACTGCCTTCAGCCTCTTAACAATCATCAGAGTGCAAAGCATCTCTGCATTAACATCTAATTGGGACTTGCTGAGCTGAGAAGAGTGTCTCAGGGTGTGGGAAGAGAGTCTCAGGGTGTGGAAAGATCATGCCCTTGATGACATCATCTCAAGGAATTTAAGTCACACTGAATCCTGAGGCGTTGTGCTGAAGGAGCAGGCCAAATGGGCATGCCCCACCCTTTCATACTCAACTTTGGACGCAACTCTGATGAAAATCCAGGCAGTGACTCTCTAGATTTATTGTGATAATATATTTTCATAAGAGCTTGCTGGCATGCACTGTACAGAATATAGGTCTTCAGAAAGACAGTGGAAGAAATATAAACTGCTGAGAAGCCATCCATTGAGAAATTCGAAGGGAACACTCGAACCCCACGACCAAGCCTACAACAGTTATAGCCTGGAGGTGGACATACAGAGAAGGGTGATGAAAATTATAAAGGGGATGGGATGACTTCCCTATGAGGAACGGCTAAAGCAGCTACGGCTCTGCAGCTTTGAGAAAAGACAGCTGAGGGGAGATATGATAGAGGTGTATAAAATAATGAGTGGAGTGGATAGACGTGTTTACTCTTTCCAAAAATACTAGTACTAGGGGGCATGCAATGAAGCTACAAAGTAGTAAATTTAAAACAAATTGGAGAAAATATTTCTTCACTCAACGTGTAATTAAACTCTGGAATTAGTTGCCAGAGAACGTAGTAAAAGCAGTTAGCTAAGCGGGGTTTTAAAAAGGTTTGGATAGTTTCCTAAAAGAAAAGTCCATAAACCATTATGAAAATGGACTTGGGGAAAATACACTGCTTATTTCTAGGATAAGCAGCATAAAATGTATTGTACTGTTTTGGAATCTTGCCAGGTACTTGTAACCTGGATTGGCCACTGTTGGAAACAGGATGCTGGGCTTGATAGATCTTCGGTCTGTCTCAGTATGGCAGTACTTAAGTTCTTACGAGTTACTCTATCAAGATCAAAACTGAGGAACTAATTGACCAGTCCAGACGGAAAACTTAAAAAGAGGAAGTGCTGTCCCCGACAGCCCTTCGTTGCCCCAGGACAACTTAGTGACCACACAGAAGAGAGATGAACCAGGCTCTCCTGCAGTGTGAGTGAGCTTGATGCAAGCAAGACCCCAAGACAGCATCGGGACCGTGCGGAGGAAAAGCAAAGCGGTCTCTCCTGCATGGTAAGAGCATGCTCGCTGTACACCGTGGCCAACTCGAACGGAGAGGTCCTGGATTTCTTGAATTGAATTGGCTACAGAACACTCACGGGCAGAAAGGGCTTCTGCTCTCTGCAACCCACAGTGAGGCCAGGGACACACACGAGACATTGTAGAAGACAGAAGCCCTGATTTGACTGCAGGGTGGGCCCCACAATTCCCTGTCTCCCGACTGGTGAAACGGAATCCTAAGGCACACACATGAGACACTGTAGAAGACAGAAGCTCTGATTCGACTGCACAGTGGACCTCACAACTCCCTGTCTCTCGACCGGTGAAACGGGATCCTAGGGCAGGCTAAAACAGCGAAGCTGGAACAGGATGTTACTATCATTATGGCTAAGAGCCCCTGCATTTAGAGCTATCAAGCTACAGAAATAACAGAAGGTAGCCAACAAGACTCACAGAAAATCTACCCAATATATTATGGTTTATCTCAAAAAACTAATAATAATTATAATCCTCCTCCTCATAATCAATACCCACACACTCATTCATGACGAAGCACAGGCAACCCCTATAATCACTCAACCCAGAGGACAACTGAAAAACTGCACAGGAGATGAGGTAAAACACACCAATCACAATTCCTCCAGCCTAGCAAAGGGAAATATCCTACCCAAAGACCAATGCAATAGGGAAAACAGAAGATACCAGATCAAACACAGAAACTGCAGACAACGACAATTAACTAAAATACAGTGGTGGAAATAAGTATTTGATCCCTTGCTGATTTTGTAAGTTTGCCCACTGACAAAGACATGAGCAGCCCATAATTGAAGGGTAGGTTATTGGTAACAGTGAGAGATAGCACATCACAAATTAAATCCGGAAAATCACATTGTGGAAAGTATATGAATTTATTTGCATTCTGCAGAGGGAAATAAGTATTTGATCCCCCACCAACCAGTAAGAGATCTGGCCCCTACAGACCAGGTAGATGCTCCAAATCAACTCGTTACCTGCATGACAGACAGCTGTCGGCAATGGTCACCTGTATGAAAGACACCTGTCCACAGACTCAGTGAATCAGTCAGACTCTAACCTCTACAAAATGGCCAAGAGCAAGGAGCTGTCTAAGGATGTCAGGGACAAGATCATACACCTGCACAAGGCTGGAATGGGCTACAAAACCATCAGTAAGACGCTGGGCGAGAAGGAGACAACTGTTGGTGCCATAGTAAGAAAATGGAAGAAGTACAAAATGACTGTCAATCGACAAAGATCTGGGGCTCCACGCAAAATCTCACCTCGTGGGGTATCCTTGATCATGAGGAAGGTTAGAAATCAGCCTACAACTACAAGGGGGGAACTTGTCAATGATCTCAAGGCAGCTGGGACCACTGTCACCACGAAAACCATTGGTAACACATTACGACATAACGGATTGCAATCCTGCAGTGCCCGCAAGGTCCCCCTGCTCCGGAAGGCACATGTGACGGCCCGTCTGAAGTTTGCCAGTGAACACCTGGATGATGCCGAGAGTGATTGGGAGAAGGTGCTGTGGTCAGATGAGACAAAAATTGAGCTCTTTGGCATGAACTCAACTCGCCGTGTTTGGAGGAAGAGAAATGCTGCCTATGACCCAAAGAACACCGTCCCCACTGTCAAGCATGGAGGTGGAAATGTTATGTTTGGGGGTGTTCTCTGCTAAGGGCACAGGACTACTTCACCGCATCAATGGGAGAATGGATGGGGCCATGTACCGTACAATTCTGAGTGACAACCTCCTTCCCTCCGCCAGGGCCTTAAAATGGGTCGTGGCTGGGTCTTCCAGCACGACAATGACCCAAAACATACAGCCAAGGCAACAAAGGAGTGGCTCAGGAAGAAGCACATTAGGGTCATGGAGTGGCCTAGCCAGTCACCAGACCTTAATCCCATTGAAAACTTATGGAGGGAGCTGAAGCTGCGAGTTGCCAAGCGACAGCCCAGAACTCTTAATGATTTAGAGATGATCTGCAAAGAGGAGTGGACCAAAATTTCTCCTGACATGTGTGCAAACCTCATCATCAACTACAGAAGACGTCTGACCGCTGTGCTTGCCAACAAGGGTTTTGCCACCAAGTATTAGGTCTTGTTTGCCAGAGGGATTAAATACTTATTTCCCTCTGCAGAATGCAAATAAATTCATATACTTTCCACAATGTGATTTTCCGGATTTAATTTGTGATGTGCTATCTCTCACTGTTACCAATAAGCTACCCTTCAATTATGGGCTGCTCATGTCTTTGTCAGTGGGCAAACTTACAAAATCAGCAAGGGATCAAATACTTATTTCCACCACTGTAACACTAGAACCCTTATTCAAGGAAAGCTATGTACCCACCCAATAGGTTTCATTAACACAAGATCCGTAGTAAACAAAGCAGAAATCATCAAAGACTGGATAGAAGTAGAAAACTTAGGACTAATCTTTATCACGGAAACATGGATTCGCTCCAAAGAGGACCCTGCCCTGAACAAGGTATGCCCCAAGGTTACAATATATCACACTGGACCACAGAAAAGAAAAGGAGAGGAGAAATTGCAGCAATCTACAAATCCTTTTTCAAAACCAAGACAATTCAGAACTCATAACACCCCACCTAGAAATAACCACTTTCAAAACAACAGATGAATCACTAATGGGTGACCTTTGTGTTGTACTATTCTACAGACCACCAGGCAATTAGAAGGAATCCCAACCAGACTTCATGGACTTTATATCAAACTCCTGCGTGCCATGTTCAAACACCATACTCATTGGAGACATCAACCTACACACAGATGATCAGGAAGACGAAAGCACTAGAGAATGTAGGGAAATACTAAACACTTGGGACTTCCAACATCCAACAGTATCCAGGACCCACGAAAAAGGGCATACACTCGACTTACTAGCCTACACATTCACTACCAACCAAGAAATACAAACAGAAAATTACAACTGGGAGGAAAAACCATATTCCAATCAATTCAGACTGCACCTAATTCTCAATTGGAAAGAAACAGCATCTCAAACCAAGAAAATACTGACCCTATATGAAACACGAGGCAAGATCAACGGCAAAGAGTTTTGGAACAGAATCCTTAACAGCACTAGAAATCTACTAACCAAAACCACATAATTCCTCCCACATGGGACGAACAATGCAAACTCATACTAGATGATAATTCCCCAGTAACGAAAAAGAAGAAATATAAAACCAAATCATCCCATTGGTTCAATGAAGACTTAAAGGAACTAAAAATCCAATGCAGAAATGAGAACGGAGATGGATGAAACATAAAACTGAGAAGAATAAAATGGAATGGAAAAAAGCAAATAAGAACTACAAGGCGAGTATAAGACATGCAAAATGGAACCACTACAGAAAACAAGTAGGAACAGATTGCAGTAATACAAGGGACCTATACGGACTAGTAAACAATTTATTAGATGTAAATCCTGTGACATCACAGAATGAATTGGCCCCATCTGCACAAGATCTAGCAAAAAACTTTGAAACTAAGATAGAAGACCTTAGAAAGGGGATAACATAAGATCAAAGAAACCTAGACACATACATAGATGAAATGGAAACAAAGCACGATCACCTCAGACAGAATCTGGACATCATTCACTCCTCCAACATCTGACATCGCTAATCAAACCATAAAAAAATTCTCCAAGGCATTCTGTCTGTTAGATGAATGCCCCATCCACCTGATGCACGAAGCCTCAACACATTTCAAAGAACAAATCCGATCTCACATATTATACATGCTATCCAAAGGCTTATTTCTAACAGAAAAAAGCAGAATAGCTCTAACACCGATACAAAAGAACACACAAAAGAGCAAATGTGACCTCACCAACTATAGTCCAGTGGCCTCCATACCTCTAATGGCCAAGGTCATGGTCTTGTCACATGGTGTTTGCTGATCAGTTGGCTGTTCCTTTGTTCTCTTTGTGGATTTACTTGCATACATAAAGGAATTCAAGCCTGTCACCTTCTTCTCAGAGAAAGTTGATTGTGACCCCTGAGGCAGGCGCTTTGGCGCCAAAACACGGACCGTGTCGGGTCCTTGATATTGATATGAATATTCTGAATAAACTGTTTTTTGAGATTATCTCCCTATTGGTTTGCGCATTTGTCAGCCTCTACTTTTGCTGTTTTGCAAGGTCATGGAAGGCCTGGTATCCAAACAGCTCATGGACTTTTCCATTCTCCATGATTCACAATCAGGATTCTGGCTACACTACAGTACAGAAATTGTACTAATAATGCTACTAACCAATTTCAAAAGAGAAATCAGCAAGGGAAAGAAAATCCTCCTCCTACAATTCGACGTGTCAAGTGCCTTTGACATGGTAGACCACCAGATCCTGATAAAACTAATAGACAAAACTGGCATAGTTGGCGAAGTACTAGAATGATTTAAGGGATTCTTGTCATCCAGATCTTTCCAAGATGGCTAACACACTCCTCCGCGTAGATGGCAAAATGCGGAGTCTTGCAAGGATTGCGAAAATCATCTATACTTTTCAACACTGGCCAACATACTGGCAAAACATGGCTTTAACCCATTCACTTACGCAGATGATGTGTCAATCTACTTATCAATTAACAAGAACCCAACAGAAATTGCAACCAAAATAACCCAAGGAGTGAATATCTTAGGATCCTGGGCAACTGCATTCAAATTAAAACTGAACAAAAATAAAACCCAATTCCTAATTCTCATATCCACCTACTGCAAGAACACCTTCCCCAGCATCACTCTAAATGGATATACTCACCTAACAGCAGACAGCCTGAAAATGCTAGGGAACCCTGACGTTTGAACAACAGACAACAAAATGTTCCAAACAATGTGGAAACTATGAGGCTACTTTCCAAGAACAGTCTTCTGCATGCTTGTGAAAACACTAACCTTAGCACACCTAGACTACTGCAATGGAATCTATGCTGCAAAGATCATATCTTAAGAAAATTACAAATGGCACTAAACTGATTAGCTTTCTCCATAAGCAGTGGACCACTGACAGGAAATTGTCTGCTCCTGACTTGAGAAAACCACCAAAGAAGAGCATCTTCTACCTCCTCAGCTTTTCCCGCCCGTTTACATTTCCGGTGTGGATTTGTATTGTTTTGCCAGTCTTCCAGACGATGATCTTTCTGATTCAAGATATGTGAAATTTGACTGGGATTGACACCATATTCTTTAACAATAGATGCTTGACTTTGTTTGTTTTCTAATTTTTGAAGTTATCAATAGAAATCAAACAAAATAAAACATGGAAAAGAAAATAAGATGATACCTTTTTTATTGGACATAACTTAATACATTTCTTGATTAGCTTTCAAAGGTTGCCCTTCTTCGTCAGATCGGAAATAATCCTCTAATTTATGAAGAACTTCTATTCGTTCAGCCAGTGTTAAAGTCTTACAGTTGTGCGACGACAACGAAGATGACTCCAGTGTATACTACTACTTAACATTTCTAAAGCACTACTAGGGTTTCTAACAACGTTCTTTCACTTATTCTGCCTGTGGCAGTTAACCAATGAGATTTCAAGTTTATCACCCCTTTGTCACGTGCCAATCGGCTTCCATATTCCGTGTGTGCGCATAGGCGGAGTCTTTCCTGCAGAGGAGCGGTCTTAAACCATGCATATAAGCGAATCTTGCACTTATCAGTGCTGCACTAAACCGAAGTTTGTCCCCATGGAAATTGATGGCGCCAAAAACGGGACCGAAGTACGGCATGCAGTTAAACAGAGCATGCGCTTATCCAACGTGCACTTAAATGGAGTGCACTGTATATTGAT
Organism: Microcaecilia unicolor; assembly: GCF_901765095.1. Lineage (NCBI taxonomy): Eukaryota > Metazoa > Chordata > Amphibia > Gymnophiona > Siphonopidae > Microcaecilia > Microcaecilia unicolor. The sequence goes on along the minus strand of NC_044031.1, from coordinate 651,252,660 downwards.
TTCTACACTTTTGGAAACCTATCCCTTGCAACTAGGCCCAATCCTAGTCTAGGCTCTGTGTTGTACACCTTCATAATTTTCAGCTCCTGGGCAAACAGCAAGCTTGTCCTCATACAGACTGTCAACCCATGAGGCAGCCTTCAAGTATCCTAAATACATAAAATTGTATAATGCACTTCGTTTCTATTCCAAGAGAACCAGTGAAAAAGCAGTTCAGACAGATGTTTTTTTGGACATTCATAGACTGAGCTGGCCTTATAATTCTGTTCTGACTTCAAATAACATGTCTCCAGTTCCTGAACTGATATGCACTGGAAGAGATGATCCTATACCACCTTTTCAAGGGGTTCATAATCTCATCTTGGACTACAGCTGGCAGGATTTTCCAAGGCATTACTTGTTTTGCTCCACCAAGTCATTGGTCCTCTATCTTCAAATGGGAATTACTTTGCTAGTTCGCAAGTCACAGATTTGATTGTTATTAGTCCTTTACCTATGAAATGCTTCTCTGTACAACACTGACTTATTCTTGTCCCCCCCCCCCCCCCCCCCCCCCACTGGAATGATTTCCATGGTACACCACTCTCAATTTAATCTGTAATCAAGCTTATTGGATTTACACAAAAGAAAAAAGGGGAACAGCGAATGATACATACCTGTAGTTCTCCGAGGACAGCAGGCTGATTGTTCTCACGACTGGGTTGACGTCCACGGCAGCCCCCACCAACCGGAAAAAAACTTCGCGGGCGGTCCCGCACGCAGGGCACGCCCACTGCGCATGTGCAGCCGTCTTCCCGCCCGTGCGCGACCGTTCCCGCTCAGTTGAATGACAAGCAAAGGAATGAGCAAAACGCAACTCCAAAGGGGAGGAGGGAGGGTAGGTGAGAACAATCAGCCTGCTGTCCTCGGAGAACACCTGCTACAGGTATGTATCATTCGCTTTCTCCGAGTACAAGCAGGCTGCTTGTTCTCACGACTGGGGTATCCCTAGCTCTCAGGCTCACTCAAATCAAGAACCCAGGTCAACTGAACCTCGCAACGGCGAGGGCATAACAGAAATTGACCTACGAAGAACAACTAACTGAGAGTGCAGCCTGAACAGAATAAAATCGGGTCCTGGAGGGTGGAGTTGGATTCAAACCCCAAACAGATTCTGCAGCACCGACTGCCCGAACCGACTGTCGCGTCGGGTATCCTGCTGGAGGCAGTAATGTGATGTGAATGTGTGGACAGATGACCACGTCGCAGCCTTGCAAATCTCTTCAATAGTGGCTGACTTCAAGTGGGCCACTGACGCTGCCATGGCTCTAACACTATGAGCCGTGAAATGACCCTCAAGAGCCAGCCCAGCCTGGGCATAAGTGAAGGAAATGCAATCTGCTAGCCAATTGGAGATGGTGCGTTTCCCGACAGCGACCCCTTTCCTAATGGGGTCGAAAGAAATAAACAATTGGGCGGACTGTCTGTGGGGCTGTGTCCGCTCCAGATAGAAGGCCAACGCTCGCTTGCAGTCCGATGTGTGCAACTGACGTTCAGCAGGGCGGGTATGCGGTCTGGGAAAGAATGTTGGCAAGACAATTGACTGGTTAAGATGGAACTCCGACACCACCTTTGGCAGGAACTTAGGGTGAGTGCGGAGTACTACTCTGTTATGATGAAATTTGGTATAAGGAGCATGAGCTACCAGGGCTTGAAGCTCACTGACTCTACGAGCTGAAGTAACTGCCACCAAGAAAATGACCTTCCAGGTCAAGTACTTCAGATGGCAGGAGTTCAGTGGCTCAAAAGGAGGTTTCATCAGCTGGGTGAGAACGACGTTGAGATCCCATGACACTGCAGGCTTGACAGGGGGCCTTGACAAAAACAAGCCTCTCATGAATCGAACGACTAAAGGCTCTCCAGAGATGGCTTTACCCTCTACACGATAATGGTAAGCACTAATTGCACTAAGGTGATTCCTTACTGAGTTGGTCTTGAGACCAGACTCTGACAAGTGCAGAAGGTATTCAAGCAGGTTCTGTGTAGGACAAGAACGAGGTTCTAGTGCCTTGCTCTCACACCAAACGACAAACCTTCTCCACTTGAAAAAGTAACTTTTTTTAGTGGAATCCTTTCTAGAAGCAAGCAAGACACGGGAGACACCCTCAGACAGACCCAACGAAGCGAAGTCTACACCCTCAACATCCAGGCCGTGAGAGCCAGAGACTGAAGGTTGGGGTGCAGAAGCGCTCCGTCGTTCTGCGAAATGAGAGTCGAAAAACACTCCAATCTCCACGGTTCTTCGGAGGACAACTCCAGAAGTAGAGGGAACCAGATCTGACGGGGCCAAAAGGGCGCTATCAGAATCATGGTGCCGTGGTCATGCTTGAGCTTCAGCAAGGTCTTCCCCACCAAAGGTATGGGAGGATAAGCATACAGGAGGCCGTTCCCCCAATGGAGGAGAAAGGCATCCGACGCCAGTCTGCCATGCGCCTGTAGTCTGGAACAGAACAGAGGCAGCTTGTGGTTGGTCTGAGAGGCGAAAAGGTCCACCGAGGGGGTGCCCCACTCTTGGAAGATCTTGCGTACCACTCTGGAATGGAGCGACCACTCGTGCGGTTGCATGACTCTGCTCAGCCTGTCAGCCAGACTGTTGTTTACGCCTGCCAGGTATGTGGCTTGGAGAAGCATGCCGAACTGGCAAGCCCAACTCCACATCCCGATGGCTTCCTGACACAGGGGGCGAGATCCGGTGCCCCCCTGCTTGTTGATATAATACATTGCAACCTGATTGTCTGTCCGAATTTGGATAATTTGGTAGGACAGCCCATCTCTGAAGGCCTTCAGTGCGTTCCAGACCGCTCGGAGATCCAGGAGGTTGATCTGAAGATCTTGTTCCTGGAGGGACCACAGTCCTTGAGTGTGGAGCCCATCGACATGAGCTCCCCACCCCAGGCGAGATGCATCCGTCGTCAGCACCTTCGTGGGCTGCAGAATTTGGAATGGACGTCCCAGGGTCAAATTGGTCCGAATCGTCCACCAGTGCAGCGAATTGCGGCAACTGGCAGACAGGCGGATGACATCTTCTAGATTCCCGGTAGCTTGGCACCACTGGGAAGCTAGGGTCCATTGAGCAGATCTCATGTGAAGGCGAGCCATGAGAGTCACATGAACCGTGGAGGCCATATGATCCAGGAGTCTCAACATCTGCCGAGCTGTGACCTGCTGAGACGCTCTGGTCTGGGAAGCGAGGGACAGAAGATTCTGTGCCCTTGCTTCAGGAAGAAAGGCCTGAGCCGTCTGAGAATTCAGCAGAGCTCCTATGAATTCCAGAGATTGGACTGGCTGGAGATGGGACTTTGGGTAATTTATCACAAACCCCAGCAGCTCCAGAAGGTGAATAGTGCACTGCATGGACCGAAGAGCTCCTGCCTCTGAGGTGCTCTTGACCAGCCAATCATCGAGATACGGGAACACGTGCACCCCCCGCTTGTGTAGATACGCCGCAACCACCACGAGACACTTCGTGAACACCCGTGGTGCAGAGGCGAGCCCAAAGGGCAGCACACAATACTGAAAGTCCCGTGTCCCCAGACGGAATCGGAGATACTGTCTGTGAGCTGGCAGTATCGGGATGCGAGTATAAGCGTCCTTTAAATCCAGGGAACATAGTCAATCGTCTTTCTGAATCATGGGTAGAAGGGTGCCCAAGGAAAGCATCCTGAACTTTTCTTTGACCAGATATTTGTTCAGGCCTCTCAGGTCTAGGATGGGACGCATCCCCCCTGTTTTCTTTTCCACAAGGAAGTACCTGGAATAGAATCCCTGCCCTTCCTGCCCGGGTGGCACGGGCTCGACCGCATTGGCGCTGAGAAGGGCGGAGAGTTCCTCTGCAAGTACCTGCTTGTGATGGGAGCTGAAGGATTGGGCTCCCGGTGGGCAATTTGGTGGGGTGGAGACCAAATTCAGGGTGTATCCGCACTGCACTATTTGGAGAACCCACTGGTCGGAGGTTATAAGAGGCCACCTTTGGTGAAAAGCTTTCAACCTCCCCCCGACCGGCAGGTCGTCCGGCACGGATACTTTGATGTTGGCTATGTTCCCATGGATCCAGTCAAAAGCCCGTCACCTGCTTTTGCTGTGGAGGCGCAGGGGGCTGCTTAGGTGCACGCTGTTGACGGGAACGAGCGCGCTGGGACTGTCCCTGTGCCTGAGGAGGCCTTCAGGCCGGCTTGGTGTACCTACGCTTGCTGTAGGCGTAGGGTGCAGCCTGCCGGGCCAGGGAAAAACATCCACCTGCAGAGGTGGATGCTGAAGGCGCCCGGTGGGAGAGCTTGTCGAGAGCGGTTTCCCGCTGGTGTAGTTGGTCCACCAACTGCTCGACCTTCTCGCCGAAAATGTTATCCCCCCGGCAAGGGACATCCGCCAGCCGCTGCTGGGTGCGGTTGTCCAGGGCAGAGGCACGCAGCCAGGAGAGTCTGCACATCACTATACCTTGGGCCGCAGCTCGAGATGCCACATCACAGGTGTCATAGATACCCCTGGACAGGAACCCCTGGACACGCCTTCAGCTGCCTGACCACCTCCTGAAAAGGCCTGGACTCCTCCAGGGGGAGCTTGTCGACCAGGTCCGCCAGTTGCCTCACATTGTTCCGCATGTGAATGCTCGTGTAGAGCTGGTATGACTGGATGCGGGTCACGAGCATGGACGATTGGTAGGCCTTCCTCCCAAACGAGTCCAGAGTGCGAGACTCCTGCCCAGGGGGCGCCGAGGCGGTATCCCTTGAACTCCGTGCTCTCTTGAGAGCAGAGTCAACGACTGCCGAGTCATGAGGCAATTGAGGCCGCATCAACTCTGGGTCTGAGTGGATCCTGTATTGGGACTCCGCTTTCTTGGGAATGGTGGGATTAGATAGTGGCTTCAGCCAGTTCCGAAGCAGTGTCTCCTTGAGGACATTGTGCAACGGCACCGTGGAAGACTCTCTAGGTCGTGATGGATAGTCGAGGACTTCGAACATCTCCGCCCTCGGCTCATCCACAGTGATGACGGGAAAGTGAATGCAAATAGACATATCCCTGACAAAGGAGGCAAAGGAGAGGCTCTCAGGGGGCGAGAGCTTCCTCTCCGGTGAAGGAGTGGGGTCGGAGGGAAGGCTCACAGACTCCTCTGAGGAGAAATATCTGGGGTCCTCCTCCTCCCCCCATGAGGCCTCCTCTTCTTCGGTGTCGGACATGAGCTCTTTCAGCTCAGACCTCAACCGGGCCCATCTCGACTGCAAGGAACCACGTCCTCGATGATGGCGTTGAGCGGTGGACTCCCGCGCCGGCGGGGACGAAGCTCCCTCCATCGACGTCGACTCCACCTGCGTGGCAATCGACACCGGTGCCACAAGCGGCGTCGGAGGCCTCAGCATCGGGCCAGAGCACACTGGCGCCTCCATCAATGGCGCCGGGGGGCGCAAGCACCCCCGGTGCCGGCAGAGCCTGGCGCATCAGCCCTTCCAGGTTCCCGGGAAGGATGGCTCGGAGGCACTCGTCGAGGCCCGCTGTTGGGAAAGGCAGGGGGGCCGGTGTGGGTGTCGGAAGCTGCTCGGGTCCAGGAGACGGTACCGAAGTACTTGCGGACTGACGCAGCGACACCTCTTCAACCAAGGGGGAACGCTCCTCCCGGCACTGCCGCTTCCTGGGCGTTGAGTCATCCCTCGAGGTACCGGAGCTGGCAGTCCCGTGCGCCGTGGGCGACCGATGACGGTGTTTCTTTGCTTTCTTTCGATGCCCGTCATCGGCGCTCGGCGGAAGAGACAAAGAGGAGGTAGAACCCCCCCCCCGGCCTCGAGGAATCGGATCCGACAGGGTTCGGTCCCGATGGCCCTGGGTAGAGGGAGTGGCCTGGGCCGACTGCCCGCGCAGCCGCTCACCCCCGCCGTCACCGGCAGGCTGGCGGGCCAACGGTACCTGTACTCCTGGGGTCGGTGCCAGGGTCGGCGCCAATTTCATCAACATCGGTACCAGTACCGAAGACCCGGCCGTCGACACCGATGCCGTCGAAGTCGACGTCGAAGGGCTGGCGCAAGTTCCGAAATGACGGTCCCGAAGAACTTGCCTCGCCACCTGTGTCCGCTTCCTCAAGCTGAGACACAAGGTGCACGTCTTGGAATTATGCTCCGGCCCGAGGCACTGAAGGCACCAAGCGTAAGTATCGGTCTGCGAGATCTGCCGGCCGCACCGACCACACTTTCTGAATCCGCTCGGGACCTTCGAGGACATCGATGGAAAAATCGCGTTGGCAAAGTCAAAGTCGTCGATGGTGGCGGTGAAAAGCACACCCGAAAAAGAAAACGACCGCGCGGCCACAAAGCCGCAACGAAGCGCCCTCGCGGCTAAGAACGACGAGGACACTCTTTTTTTTTTTTTTTTTTAAATTGGATAGAAAAAATACGCGTACGCATACGCTAAACAGAAAAAGAGCCGCAGCTAGGCTGCAATCCGGTTTCCAGGGCAGACAAAGAGAGAGACGATAACACGTCTCTCTCCATCGCGGAATAGAAAAAAACTGAGCGGGAACGGTCGCACATGGGCGGGAAGACGGCCGCGCATGCGCGGTGGGCGTGCCCTGCGTGTGGGACTGCCCGCAAAGTTTTTTCCGGTTGGTGGGGGCTGCCGTGGACGTCAACCCAGTCGTGAGAACAAGCAGCCTGCTTGTCCTCGGAGAACATAAGTTACAATCTAAAGTGCTTCCTAATTCACAGCAACTCAATGTGCCACTCCCCTGCAAGATGGATTCTTTTCTATTCTATAAACATCTTTTAATGGACATCTTTACTGTACTACGAGTCCTGAAAACCATCAATTCCACTGTATTCCATCTTTCCAAATGACTAAACATAACACCTAAAGAGGTGTGTTTTTCCCGTCTCCTAGCCCTGATAGGGAGGGGAAAAGCACTACAGCCTCATAGGCTGAGAAAAAAATAAGAAAGAGAACTTAGACTCCTTTAGGCGCAGCCAATTACCTTTATTACTATGTCACAGAGCCAAGTTGTCAGTCAGCAAATGCACATCCTGAAAGACAAGGACTGCTTAGCTCAGTGATGGGCAACCTTTTGAGTTTGGTGTGTCAAAATTCGCCAAAAAACCGAGCATAACTCGGGTGGTGTGTCACTTCGAGAAAAAAAACATAATTTCGCAATATTTATAGTTTAAATAACAAAAATGTATAATTGTAATATATAACTGTATTTAATAAACCAAAAACTAATTATTTAACTTACCTGCTTAGTGACTTCTTTGTTCATCTGTCAGTCGGTTTCTTTTGTTGGTCTTGATATTATTTAACTTGTGTGGGGTGCCGTGAACTAAGATAAGTGAGGGGGAGGGGGAATTCTTTAACTAATCTGCCTATTAGTGCCTTTTTTGTTGCTGAATTTCATTGGCTAAATCTTCAATTGAAGGTTGGTATTTTGTACACTTCAAGCCCAAGCAAGCGCTACTAACTTCATCTGTCAATCTGTTTCTTTTGTTGGTTTTGATATTATTTAACGCTGAGAATAAGGTTTCACAAAAGTACGTAGAGGGAAAAATTGTGAGTAAAGCCATTGCTATATTTTTCAGGGTGCTAAAAGTGTCTGGTAATCGGTTCCAAGCACTCCAAATTTCCTGTTCGTAGTGGCACTCCTCTTGATTCTCCAAGCGGCACCTTTCCAGATTCTCAAGCTTTGACCTCAAGTCGACAAACACCTGAGCCCAGATGCTGTCTTGAAATTCTACAAGTTGCATCTCCAAATCATCAATTTGCATCCATTGGAAACCATTTAATTCCAAACTACTGTAGACTACTACATCAGGATACTTAATTATTTTCATGGTCTGTTCTAGGCTTCTAAATTGATTAAATCTATCACTGAACTGGTCAAGTAACGAGTCTAAAACATGCTGGTACTTTATATGCAAGGGTTCCATTTCATTTTGTATAGTTGCACTGGCCTTCTCAAAATACTTTGTTACTCGAGGAAAATACTTATAAGTTTTAGTTTTTACATCTCGCTTGAAAATTTTAAGTTTACTTTCAAAAGCTTTTATGTATCCAAACATAACGTCAATACTTTTGCCAAAACCTTGTAACTTTAAGTTCAGTTCATTAATATGAACAGAGAGATCTGTAAAAAACATCAGGGTGTTGACCCACTTATCATCATTGAGCTGAGGAAAGTTTCCCAGATCCTTATCCTCAAGAAATACCTTAATTTCTTCAAAGCACTCCACAAAGCGCTCAAGAACTTTGCCTCGGCTCAGCCATCTTACATTATTGTACATCAGCAGTCCACTGTAGGTGGAATTAACCTCCAGTAAAAGTGCAGAAAATTCTCGCTTGTGAAGGGGGCGAGCAGCTATTAAATTAACTATTTTTGTAACAACTGACATTAAGTCGTTTAAGTCTGTGAATCCTGCCTTGGCACATAAAGCCTCCTGATGGATAATACAATGAAAAGGCACAATCGGATGTCCAATAGCTTCCGTAAACAATTTGACAAATCCAACTTTTTTCCCCACCATGTTTGGTGCCCCGTCTGTCGTCACTGACACAACTTTAGAGATATCAATGCTTAGGTCACGGAATGTTTGTATAACAACCTTACATATTTCGCTTCCTGATGTACTTGTTGGCACTGATACTAACTTTATCAACTCTTCTCTCGTTGTGAGACCATCAGAATATCGACCAGTAATGGCCAACTGAGCATGTGATGTGACATCAGTAGTTTCATCAAGAGAGATCGAAAAATATTTACAATTACTTATGTCTCTCTTTAATTGATGTTGTACGTTTGTGTTCAGTCTCATTATTCGGTCTTTTATGATATTTCTACTGAGTGGTAACTCAGATATTCTCTTAATAATTGCATCTTTATTCTGCATATCGTGAAACAGAACTGGTGCACATCTTAGGAGAGTTTCTTTAATAAATTCTCCCTCACTGAGTGCTTTTCCATGCTGAGCTATGGAGTGAGCAATGCTCAAACTTGCAGATGTTAAATTTGTAGAACCTTTTACAAATTTAAGGATGGAATTAGATTGGCTCTTATAAAAGTGTAGCTGCCTGGAAATGTATTCCTTCCTTTCATCCTCACTTTTTTTCAAGAGCTGGGAATGATTAGTTTCAAAATGTCTATTTATATTCCACATTCTGCTTACTACCGTTTCAGTACATAGAACGCAAAATGATCTGCCATTTTTTTCTATAATGCCATACATCTCGGTCCATGTCTCTTGAAAGCGTCGGCTACTGCTACTACCACTTCCTTTACTTAACCTTGGTTTTTTATTTTTTGGGATCTCCATCAGGGGGGCAGTGACAGAAGATAGAATTATAGATAGCCTGTTAGCCCTGCAGGCAATTAGGGGTTAACTAGCCTAACTGACCACCTTATGTAAATTAAGATGGCTGCCGCTATTTCTAATGGCGGGAAACGGCACCCATAGCACATGCCCTCCCCTCTCCCAGCCTCCCCCTCACCTATCTCAGTAATGATGGTCAATTAGAAATCCACGACACCCCAGAACAGTAGATTGGATGATGGTTGCTGTGGTTATGTGGTTGCTGGTAATGGCGATCACAGGGCCCCCAGTGATGCGTCCCCCACGGCATTCTGCTGCTCTCTGCTCCGCCGGCCGGAAGTGAGGTCAAAGATCCCCTAACGGCCGTGCAGGAGCCGGGGCAGAGGGAGCAGCAGGGAGGGAACAAGCGGAGGACTCAAAGGGAGCCAATAGGAGCGCACACGGCACCCCCCCAGCGGGTAAACATGCACCGGGGGGGGGGGGGGGGGAGGTCGCGCTGCACCTGGGGGGGGGGGCGCATTGGCGATCCGCCCCGGGGGTCAGCAAGGAACGCCGCTGCTTCTCTGTATGTGGCCACATGCGGCCGCGTGTCACCGAAAATGGCTACGCGTGTCATAGGTTCGCCATCAGGGGCTTAGCTCATACCTCTCAGACCTTACATAAATACTGAGTTCTGCTTTCCCAGAAATCATGTGACTTTTCCCAAACTAGAATCTGAAAGTAGCCTCTGTCAAATATGGGTATATCATTCTCTACTGACGTTATGTGCACATGCACACTTGGTGGCTATTGGATAATTAGTTATGAGTTCTGCGTGAACAACCAGAACAATACCCTTGTGTTCTGTCTCTCTGTCTATCTCCCCAAATGAAACAATCTGGACATGTTAGGCTCACACTGTGTCCTCAGCCTGTTAGCAACTGCCAAGGTTATCTTATATGAAAGGCATGATCTCTTAGCTCCCAGCTCCTGAGAAAAGCACTGTATGTTGCAAAGATGCTAACTTGCTAGGCCAAGTTCCCAGAACCAAACTGAGCAAAGCACAGGCCTTAGACCTAGCCCTTAGTAACAGGCCTATAGTACAGGCCTCAGGCCCAGCCCCAGCAACAGGCCTATTATAGGAAAGAATATACAGAGGGTACTACTTAGATTCTGCTTGCTACAATTAGCTCAGAAGAGATCTCTAGTACCTCTACCAGTAATAATACCTGTTGAACTTTTGACTTGGAAAGCTCTTGTAGTTTCTAGTACAAGAACTTATGTTCCTGTCTAACAACAGGACACCCCTTTGGAGGGATGTCTCTGTGGGTAGAAATACCAAGCCCATGAGAGTGGCTTTGTCTTTGGCTCTCTGCTCCCCTGACCACAGCAACAGAACCACTTAACCCTGCTGCACTGATTCTAGGTAAAACTGCAATGGGGGCCAAACCACCAGCACTGTCTTCACAGGAGAAAAGGTGGTGAAGCAGTGGAGACTTCCAGACAGGAGAAGTATCAGGACAGAGAACCCTAATAACTGCGGAAAGGACCTCCTTCAAGGACTTTGTACCTGAAGGCTCAGAGAGCCCAACTACCTGAGAGGGACTTACTTTGAAGCAGCTCCTCTGCTGGGAAAGGGGGGGGGGGAACAAAGAGAGTGAAGCTGCCATTTTTCTAGAACCTCTACTAGAACCCACTAAACATTGTAAGTGATTTCAACTACCTTATTCTACTACTGACTGTATATATAGTTGTGACTCTGTTAAGGTTTAAAATTGGGGGTGGGGTGGTATTTTTAATTGGAATATAGGTATTTTTTTTTATAACTTGACCTGTTTCTTTTAGTATAGCCAGGGCTATTAGGCCTGATGTTTGTCTAAGTGGAAAGAACCAGACTAGTTGTTTGTTTAAATTTGGAACAGGGACAAGTACACATTTCTGAGAAATAAATAAATAAATAAAACTAGTTTGATGTAAGCAGTGCACACAGAGAAAATGCCACCAGGGCAGCACAGAAGGGCAGGATTACCATTGGAGACCAAGGGAAACCTGAGAGGAGTGCACTAGCCTCAAAATGTAACATTTCTCACAGAAACATGGAGTCAACAGCCCTAAGCCTGACTAACTAAACCCATCTGTACTGCCATGCTCTGAGAAAGGGAAAAAAAACCTAGGGTAGGATCCCTAATTCTGATCCCTTTCTCCCCTCCATTAATGATGTACACACACACCCTGAACCTCCTCAAGGAGGGTCCAGAAATATTTTTTTTTTTCTTTTCACTTTAAATATTTTTATTAATGAAGCAACTTGCAACATTTAAGACAGTACAGATAATGCCAAGTTGACCTAACATATTGGACATCCATATAATATAACAGAAAAGAACAAAACAACAACCCAGTCACCCTTATGGTGAAAATTGAACTATCAACTCCCAATCACTATAAACAAGGGTCTACACCCTCAGCTCTGTCCTACCCCCTTAAATTTGTTCAAGCATATAATTGCCTCACTTCCCCCTCTAGCCCTGCTCTTCCGTTCCTCCCTTCCCTACCACCCCCCTCCCTCCCTTCCTTCCTCCCCCTCCCCAACTATCACCCGTTCCTATCAAAGTTTGATTGTCCCCACCCCTTCTTGCAGTTGAGACCATCCTCTCTTGCGCCATAGCTCCCCATCTCTACGGTATGCCGTTAAGCGTTCCATAGCTATGAGTTGTTCTAATTTTGCTTTCCAATCCCCCAAGGAAGGAGGGCCAGTAACTCGCCACTTCCGAGCTATCAGGCATTTTGCTACCGCCAGACCCCAACGTAACATTTTGCTCTGTTCCCATGAGTCACTGTCATTATACATCCCCAGCAAGCACACCTGTGGACTGCACACCATGGAATCTCCAAACATTCTTACCAATGCTTTCATCACTGCCTCCCAAAACAGTATCAACCGGGGGCAGGACCACCAAATGTGCAGAAATGAGCCCTTGTCTTTACCACATCTCCAGCACCGGTCAGAAGCATTAGGGTACATACCCCTAATTCTCTCAGGAGTGTAATACCACCTTGAAGCACCTTGTATGCATTCTCTTGCACTAGAGTGCACGTGGAGGCCTTTTGAACCTCCCCACATATCCTCTCCCATTCCTGGCCCAGAAATATTCTTAGTGCAACTGTAAGAGGGTGCACCCAAACCATAAATCACCTAGTGAAGCACAGGCATCTCCACCAGAAGACTTTCAGATAGTCAGTACTTTCCAAGCTGCAGCATAAGGCTCTCGCTGCCACAGAAGAGCCGCATGGGTCTATTGGTCCTCCAACCTCGCCCTTGGGAAGCTGTCGGAGACTCAAAGCTGTGGGAGACCCAAGGACTCCCACAGGAGTCTGCAAACTGCCCCAGGCCTCCTTCTCAGAAGCCCTTAAATATGAAGAAACTGGAAGCAATCCACCCCAGTTCCCCAGTCACATCTTCTGAAAGGCCTACATATAAAACTTCCTGAATCGAAAGCAAATCGGGCTCCAGTGCCGGTGCTTCAGCATTGCCATGTGGTGTGGCAAGACAGATGGTGCCCTCAGATGCGCACGCATGCCCAAGAAAACAGTTGCCCTATACCCACCAAAATGAGCTGGGAAGGAGCATACTGCTCCACGGAGTTGGGTTGTACAGTGAATCTCTGGCACGGGAAACGGCAGCAGCCCAGTGGCTCCCCCACAGGGAGCCGCTTTTGCTCTCCCCAACTGGCGCAGATAGGATAATAACTACTCACCCCCTCAGGAATCGCTGTTGCATGCCAAGTTGGTCCTCACACCCCTCAGTCGGTACTGCAAACCGGCATGAGCTCGCCGTGCTGGACAAATCAGACTGAGGAGTTGTTTCTTTTTTTTTTTTAAGGCAGGAGAGGACTCCACAGCAAAAGAAACCTCAGACTCATTTTAAAGTCAGGAGAGTGAGAACCACAAACCCAGTCAGGCAGAGAGCAGGGAGTGATGGGGGAGGAAAGGAGGGACCTGGCACCACTAGGTGTGCACCCAAGTCCCAAAACCAGGACACCTCAGACCCTGGAAGCTCGAATAGACCCAGGGGACCAGGCCAGGAGCACAGATATGACCATCCACCTGCTAGATAGAGAGAACTTCAGAGGTTTACTATATGTGGTCATGTACAGCCACCTTAAAGTCAGTAGTCTCTATCTCCACCTGCTGGTAGGGGGACATAACCCACAAGTCTTTGGATTGATCTGTGCTATGGAACACTTATGCTAATGTTTTTGCATTGAGAAAGGGTGGGAGTGGTTTTTCTTATCAGTATTTATAGGTTAAAATGTAAAATCTGAAGCCCTAGTTACAGAGTGAGGTGGGTGAGGAATAATTAGAGGACATAGGCCCCTGATCGCCAAACACTTTCTCATAAGCAGGTTGGGACAGGTTCAGAAGGGATTGGAAGTGAAGATATGCAGAAAAGTGAGTCAGGAGACAATTGCTACAAGCTGGAGATGTTTGAAAAACATATGTATATTTTGCCATTGAAAGAAACTATAAACATGACACAAGTTACACCTCACTTTTGAGGGAAGTACTTTAGCAATTACTTTTAGGGTTAATGACTGTGGAAAAGGAGCACATCCCACCCAACAGGCTGTGATCAGAAAGCCTGTGCTCCAATTCTGCTCATCTGACCCATCAACAGAGCATTCATCAATTACAAACAAGTGATACCCATGGAAACGTACCAATCTCTTCCGAGTCTGTATAATCCCACTCCAGCAGAGCACCCTGCAAACAGAGAAATGAGAGAAATCCGCAGAGTTAGTCATCTGCACTGGAGTGTAAAAGAAATATCAACACGTAGCTATTATAAAAACAAAACAAACAAACTTCATCCCAATAGCTATTGTTCGTTTGAAGAGACCTTTGTATGCCTTTTTACACTCTCCCTCTCTCTACATCACTTTATTTTGATTTCTGGAAACTCTTCTTATTCCTTCTACCTCATTCTTTATCGTGGAGGTGACTGATTATCTCAAGGTGACGACAGGTAGAAGAGGTGACTGTCAAAGCCAGAAGGATGCTTGGGTGCATAGGGAGAGGAATGGCCAGCAGGAAAAAAAGAGGTGATAGTGCCCTTGTATAAGTCTTTGGTAAGGCCCCCATTCACAATACTGTGTGCAATTCTGGGGACCGCACCTACAGAAAGATACAACTAGACGTATGAGGAGAGACTTGCTGAACTGAACATGTATACTCTGGAGGAAAGGAGAAATAGGGGTGATATGATACAGACGTTCAAATATTTGAAAGGTATTAATCCGCAAACGAACCTTTTCCGGAGATGCGAAGGCGGTAGAACGAGAGGACATGAAATGAGATTGAAGGGGGGCAGACTCAAGAAAAATGTCAGGAAGTATTTTTTCACGGAGAGTGTAGTGGATGTTTGGAATGCCCTCCCACGGGAGGTGGTGGAAATGAAAATGGTAACGGAATTCAAACATGTGTGGGATAAGCATAAAGGAATCCTGTGCAGAAGGAATGGATCCTCAGGAGCTTAGTCGAGATCGGGTGGCAGAGCCGGTGGTGGGAGGCGGGGCTGGTGGTTGGGAGGCAGGGGTAGTGCTGGGCAGACTTATACGGTCTGTGCCAGAGCCGGTGCTGGGAGGCAGGGATAGTGCTGGGCAAACTTATACGGTCTGTGCCAGAGCCAGTGGCGGGGCTGGTGGTTGGGAGGCGGGGATAGTGCTGGGCAGACTTATACGGTCTGTGCCAGAGCCGGTGGTTGGGAGGCGGGGCTGGTGGTTGGGAGGTGGGGATAGTGCTGGGCAGACTTATACGGTCTGTGCCCTGAAGAGCACAGGTACAAATCAAAGTAGGGTATACACAAAAAGTAGCACATATGAATTATCTTGTTGAGCAGACTGGATGGACCGTGCAGGTCTTTTTCTGCCGTCATCTACTATGTTACTATCTGAGAGTGTAGGGGTGGGACCTTCCTTTAGTCCATTACTCTTTTTTTTTCATTTACTCACACCTTTTTCAGTAGTAGCTCAAGATGAGTTACATTCAAGTACATTGGGTATTTTATCTCTAATCAACAAATTTTAAATGTTACTATTCCTCTCAACACCTATTATAGGTTCGGAGTAGATCACAATTCAACTTTAACCAAATCAGTAGGACTGGGAGCTCACATCTGATATGATATTGTTAGTTTATGTCAATTTTGTTTTATTTTACAATGTTAACTATATTACACAAACCTTCTAAACAGCTCTGTTTTTAAGAGGTTTACGAAAAATCAAACAACATGATTGAGATTTCATCAAAATTTCTAAAGAGTTCCAAATTTGAGAGACTTGATATGAAAATAAAGCTGTAAATATTTCTTTGAACATAAACCTCTACATGATGGAACAGAGAGGTTTAAGTTATTATGGGTGTTATACTTAGAAGTCATTATATTGATCATTGAAGACATAACATGGTGCCATTCCCTTCAGAATATTATGAAACAACAAAGCTTATAAGGGAAAGGGGACTTGATATACCGCCTTTCTATGGTTTTTGCAACTACAGTGCACTCCATTCAAGTGTACGTCGGATAAGCACACATACTCTGTTTAACTGCATGCCGTACTTCGGTCCCATTTTTGGCGCCATCAATTTCTATGGGGACAAACTTTGGTTTAGCGCACCATTGATGTGCAAGATTCGCTTATATGCATGGTTTAAGACCGCTCCTCTGCAGGAAATACTCTGCATAAGCACACGCTCGGAATATGGAAGCCGATGGCATGTGACAAAGGGACGATAAATTTGAAATCTCATTGGCTAACTGCCGCAGGCAGAATAAGTGAAAGAATGTTGTTAGAGTGTACACTGGAGTCGTCGTCGTTGACTTTAACACTGGCTGAACGAATAGAAGTTCTTCTATTCGTTCAGCCAGTGTTAAAGTTCTTCAAAAATTAGAAAACAAAGTCAAGCATCTATTGCTAAAGAATATGGTGTCAATCCCAGTCAAATTTCATGTATCTTGAAGAAGAAAGATCACTTTCTGGAAGACTGGCAAAACAATACAAATCCACACCGGAAATGTAAACGGGCGGGAAAAGCTGAGGAGGTAGAAGATGCTCTTCTTCAGTGGTTTTCTCAAGTCAGGAGCAGACAGTTTCCTGTCAGTGGTCCACTGCTTATGGAGAAAGCTAATCAGCTAGCTGAAAGTCTTGGACTAACTGAATTCAAAGCCACTGTTGGATGGTTGGAAAGATGGAAAGAGAGGAACAACATAAAATTCAAGAAACAGCATGGTGAAAAACAAGACACCGATGACTTTGGTGCTGAAAAAACTTGGGTTGTTTCAGTTCTTCCTACCATCTTGAACGAGTTTGCACCTCATGACATTTTCAATGCTGATGAAAATGGTCTCTACTGGCGAACGATTCCTGATGGAACACTTGCATTCAAACGAGCCGAAACTACAGGAAGTAAAACGTCGAAGGACCAACTGACGATCCTCCTTTGCTGCAATATGAATGGGAGTGAGAAGTTGGAACCACTCGTCATTGGAAAGAGCAAACAGCCCTGTTGCTTCAAGAATGTTAAGTGACTTCCTGTGTCATAAGAGGCTAACGCAAAATCATGGATGACTGGGGAAATTTGAAAGCAGTGGCTAAAGATGTTAGAATGCAGGCACAAAAGCGTCAGATTTTGTTGCTTTGTGATAATTGTGCACACAGTGATGATGTCAGGCTGTCTAACGTCAAGGTGGTCTTCCTGCCACCAAACACTACCTCTCTGATCCAACCTATGGATCAGGGCATAATAGCCAATTTCAAAACACATTATCGGGCTCTTGTGCTACGTTATCTGATGAGCGTTATGGATGACCAGACTGGCAAGGATAAACGTGCTGTTGAACTGACTCATAATCTATCACTGTTGGGATTCCCTACATATGCAGAAAGAAGCCTGAAATCATGTTATACAGGCAAACATTGTGAACTGCTACAAGCGGGCAAGCTTTGTTAGGGATGTGGAGAGGGGCGAAACAGATGCAGCTGTTGCAAACGCGTCAGATGAACAGGCTATTGACATCCCAACCGTTGTTACTGAAGAGGAGTTTCATCACTACGTAGCTGTTGATTACGATCTACAAACAGCTGACAACAGCACTGATGTTGAGATATGCGTCTACACGCAGGCAACGGTGGCTGATGATGACACAGTGATGAAATGATCAGCGAGGCACATGCTAACGAAATTCAACAACCTCCTGTCACTTTTGCAAGAGCGCTGGACAGTCAACACCATGCGGTCATATCTGGAGGCCACTGGATGCCAGTGCTATGACAGTTTTTACCGTCTGGCAGACGTAGTCTATGGAACTCACAGACACAATAGTGTACAGAGGACTATGACTGATTACTTCAAGTAAGCCTAACGTCAGTTAACAGAGACTGTATAACCTCATTTAACAGAGACTGTATAACATCAGTTAATGGAGAATGTATACTGTACGTATAATAAACAGTACTGTACATATGTTTATCAGATGTCTGTCAAACTTCTTTGGGTCACAACGGTTAAGTGCACGCTCCGGTTAACTGCATGTATTTCTTTGGTCCCAGACCCTTGCACTTAAGCGGATTGCACTGTACATTCAAAGCAGTTTACATAGTACGTACAGTCACTTATTTGTACCTGGGGCAATGGAGGGTTAAGTGACTTGCCCAGAGTCACAAACAGCTGCAGTGGGAATTGAACCCAGTTCCCCAGGATCAAAGCCTGCTGCATTAACCACTAGGCTACTCCTCCAAGAATTCTGGCCTCCACTGGAAACCAATGGAGCTTTTCATAACATGAAGAAACTATCAAATCTACCCAAGCCACATTTAAGATGAATTGCTGTATTTTGGATAGTTCTAAGTCGTCTTAATAGATTTTTTTTTGTACAAACAAGATATATTGCAATAGTTAAGCATCATAAGAATTAATGCTTGCACTAGCAGCTGAAAAGACTCTAAGTAAAAATATTTCTGAATACATCTTCAATTACTTAGCAGCTTAGCAGAATTTAAAAAGGGGTTTGATGGTTTCCTAAAGGACAAGTCCATAAACCACTACTAAATGGACTTGGCAAAATCCACAATTCCAGGAATAACATGTATAGAATGTTGGTACGTTTGGGAATCTTGCCAGGTGCCCTTGGCCTGGATTGGCCGCTGTCGTGGACAGGATGCTGGGCTCGATGGACCTTTGGTCTTTTCCCAGTGTGGCATTACTTATGTACTTATTAGCCAGAAACAATGTTTGATGAGATTTATCTGGAATTCCCATGATATATTTTGATCTAACAAAACACCTAGAATTTTACTACTACTACTACTTGACATTTCTAGAGCGCTACTAGGGTTACGCAGCGCTGTACAGTTTAACAAAGAATAGGGTTACCATATGGCTCCAGAAAAAGGAGGACGGATTGAGCCAGCCGGGTTTTACTTCCATTGCTTTGAAAGCAATGGAAGTAAAACCCGGCTGGCTCAATTACTTCCATTGAAAGCAATGGAAGCAAAACCCGGCTGGCTCAATCCGTCCTCCTTTTTCTGGAGCCATATGGTAACCCTAAGAAGGCCAGTCCCTGCTCAAAGGAGCTTACAATCTAAAGGACGAAATGTCAAAGGAGCTTACAATCTAAAGAACATCAATATCAGTATTGATAACCTTTAAGAGTGGACTAACACGGCTACCACACCTCTCTACTTAATCTAAAGGATGAAATGCCAAATTGGGGCAGTCTAGCTTTCCTGAATAGAGGTCAGTGGTTAGGTGCCGACGGCGATATTGAAGGGGGGCTTTGAGCAAGGATTTGAATATGGGCAGGGAGGGGGTCTGGCGTATGGGCTCAGGGAGTTTATTCCAAGCATAGGTTGAGGCAAGGCAGAAAGGGCGGAGCCTGGAGTTGGCGGTGGTGGAGAAGGGTACTGAAAGGAGTGATTTGTCTTGAGAGCAGAGGTTACGGGTAGGAACGTAAGGGGAGATGAGGGTAGAAAGGTAAGGAGGGGCTGCAGATTGAGTGCATTTGTAAGTTAATAGGAGAAGTTTGAACTGTATGCGGTACCTGATCGGAAGCCAGTGAAGTGACTTGAGGAGAGGGGTGATAAGGGCATATCGGTCCTGACGGAAGATAAGATGTGCAGCAGAGCTCTGAACGGATTGAAGAGGGGATAGATGGCTAAGTGGTAGGCCAGTGAGGAGTAGGCTGCAGTAGTCAAGGCGAGAGGTAATGAGAGAGTGGACGAGTGTTCGGGTGGTGTGCTCAGAGAGGAAAGGGCGAATTTTGCTGATGTTATAGAGAAAGAAGCGAGAGGTCTTGCCTATCTGCTGGATATGTGCAGAGAAGGAGAGGGACTCCGAGGTTGCGGGCAGATGAGACGGGGAGGATGAGGGTGTTATCAACTGCTCCAACCAGCAGCAGAAATAATTCAACTGAGCCTCAATCAAAGTGAGTTACTATTAATCCGGCATAATTAATCATTCTGCCATGCTAACAATAGTTATCTTGTGGCACATTTCCCTTGTGTAAAATCCTTAAACTGCCTTCTAAAATTATTGTATTACCAGTATTGTAAATAAACTTTATCTGTATCTGAAAATAAGTATCTAGCCCTTATGTTCTGAGCACATTTCCTTAAACATTATACAGTTCAGGTTAATGCAAGTCCCCAAACATACATATGTTTTGTTTTTTGTACAAATGTTTCGGTCTAGACCTGTTTCAATCACAAACTAAGTCACAAAAAGGTGCCCTAAATTACCACTGCTTTTTAACATATTTATAAATGATCTAGAGAAGGGAATAACCAGTTAAGTAATTAAATTTGCTGATAACACAGTTATTCAAAGGAGTGTGAAAATTACAAGAGGACCTTATGAGACTGGGCATCCAAATGGCAGATGTTTAATGTAAGCAAGTGCAAAGTGATGCGTATGGGAAAGAGGAACCCGAACTACAGCTACATAATGCAAGTTTCCATATTAGGAGTCACTGACCAGGAAAGGGATCTAGTGTCATCATTGATGATACACAGAAACCCTCTGCTCAGTGTGCGGCGGTGGCTAAGAAAGCAAATAGAATGTTAGGTGTTATTAGGAAAGGAATGGAAAACAAAAATGAGGACGTTATAATGGCTTTGTATCGCTCCATGGTGCGACCGCACCTCGAATATTGTGTC
The DNA here is from genome assembly GCF_901765095.1 of Microcaecilia unicolor. Classification (NCBI taxonomy): domain Eukaryota; kingdom Metazoa; phylum Chordata; class Amphibia; order Gymnophiona; family Siphonopidae; genus Microcaecilia; species Microcaecilia unicolor. The sequence continues at coordinate 651,232,154 of NC_044031.1, read as the reverse complement.
TAATTCTGGTCACCGCATCTCAAAAAAGACATAGTGGAATTAGAAAATGTACAGAGAAGGGTGACAAAAGTGATAAAGGGGGTGGGATGACTTCCCTATGAGGAAAGGCTAAAGCGGCTAGGGCTCTTCAGCTTGGAGAAAAGATGGCTAAGGGGAGATATGGTAGAGGTCTATAAAATAATGAGTGGAGTGGAACGGGTAGATGTGAATCGCTTGTTTACTCTTTCCAAAAATACTAGGACTAGGGGGCACACAATGAAGCTAAAAAGTAGTAAATTTGAAACGAATCAGAGAAAATATTTCTTCACTCAACATGTAATTAAACTCTGGAATTCGTTACCAGAGAATGTGGTAAAAAGCTAGCTTAGCGGGGTTTAAAAAAAAAGGCTTGGATAGATTCCTAAAAGAAAAGTCCATAAGCCATTATTAAAATGGACTTGCGGAAAATCAACTGCTTATTTCTAGGATAAGCAGCATAATTTAGGATAAGCAGCATAATATGTATTGTACTGTTTTAGGCTCTTGCCAGATACTGGTAACCTGGATTGGCCACTGTTGGAAACAGGATGCTGGGCTTGATGGACCTTCGGTCTGTCCCAGTAAGGCAATACTTATGTACTTAAGGCATGACTTCCCATGCTCACCCCCCCAACCCCCACCCCCCAGTGGTCACTGACCCCTTCTCACCACCTAAAGATGTGAAAGAAACAGTACATACCATCCTCTATGACAGCTTCAGATGTTATGGCCAGTCCTATTTGAGCAGCAAGCAGGTCCCTGGAGTAGCCTAGTGGTCGGTGAAGTGCACCTTGGAGAAGGGGACCCACGCACATATCCCATTCTAACTGGTACATTTGTGGTGGAAAGTGAGAGCCCTCCAAAACCTACCAAAAACCCACTCTACCTGTCAGGTTTTCAAGGCAGGAACCAGGTTTGTGAGCCCTTGGGCCACTGCCGAGGAGCAGCAGTGGCAGGCAAAACCACGCCACACAGGGATAAGACAGAACTCTGACAGGGACGGCTAGTCTTCACCTGCACTTGACCACCATTCCTCAGGAGTTGAGCCCTTGGGTGCAGGTGGCCGGCAGGACTTACCGGACAGGGCAGGAACTGGATACCCACTAGGCAGGAAGTGGACAGGCAAAAGGGTCAGGAACTGAAAGCTGCCAGGGCAGCCACTAAAACAGGGAACAAATACTGACAGACAAGAGACAAGACTGAAAGCTGCCAGGCAGCCACTAAACAAGAAACACAGACAACCAAGAACTAGACAGAGAAATACAAACAAGAAACAAGGCTGGGAACAAGCAATACAGTACAAGAAAAACTACACACAGACTATACTAGAAACAGACAAGAATCTCAGACAATAAACTGGACTAGGCAGAAGTGCACAGCGCACACCAGCATACCAGGGACCTTAGGCGATGCAAAGGCAAACACAGAAGTTTCCAAATGGCTAATAAGCCAAGCAGCAGCTGAGACTCAGCTGCAGCAATCACAAGGCAGCTACGGGTGCTGTGCAGGCACAAACAAGAAAGACAAGTCTGGCAGCCTGGAAGATCCGGACCGGACTGAGCTGAAGCCTGGAACGGGTAGAGACAGCAAGACAGTCTATGGCAGCCACCGGTTCTGGTCACAAGAAGGCGAGGGGAGCACAAACCAAGAAGCAGGCAGAAAGCATACTGAAGCATACACAGGTGCAGCACAGTGGAGCAATCAGAGCCATGCTGGAAGCAGCCAGCACACAGAGACAGAGCTAAGTCAGGCAACACACACAGGTGCAGTATAGTGCAGTAATTAGAGCCATGCTGGAAGCAGCCAGGACACAGAAACAGAACCAACTCAGAAAGGAAAGACAGAAGCCAGCTCAGAAGCTGACCCCAGAAATAAGGTAAGTCTGAGAGGGATCAAGACCACAGACATGACACTACCTACATATAGGTGCAGCTATAAGGGTACACTAGGCTTTTGGAGGGCTCACCATACAACATAAGGGGGTAACAGTAAGATGTGTACCTAGGACCTTTTATATGAAGTCCAGCTGCAGTGCCTGCTAGGGTGCACCACTGCTCTGCTGGGATGGCTGTGTGGCCAGTCTACTAAGAATACTGGCTCCCCCATATGTTTCAATGGCTTGTTTGTTTGTTTTTCCATCTGATTTTTTTTAATAGACCAAAAAGATAGATGCACTGAGCACAACAATGTCTAGCAAATGGCCATTTTCAAAACAAAAAGATAGATGCCTTTTTGGTTTGACAATTGCTATGCTTGCAAAACATCCAAAATCGGATTTAGACATCATATCGAAAATGCCCCTCTATATGTAGGATTGTGTGACAACTGCAACTTTTCTTTATTTGAGTGTATTTTCTCTTTTTTTCTTAGTTCTTACCAATCTCCTCCTCTTCTTTTAGTGGAGTATGGAATATAATTTTTCTATAAGTGGAGTATGGAATATAATTTTTCTATAAGTATTTCCTGTCACATGTAATTATTATTTTTTTCTGTACAAATTTATGTTTGATTAATGTATCTTAATTCTAGAAATAAAAATTAAAAAAAAGCAGATGTTCTTTGCAAGTATATGAGCTATTGAAAACTGCAGCTGTAGTAAATAATCCAAAGCAATAACCTGATCAGTACTGGATGCTAACCAAGTAAGTGCTGTTCTATTGTTGTCAAATGTTTTTATGTTGAAAATAAACACATTATAACATCAGGTCATATTGTATACAGTAGTAATTAAGAAGGAACATTGTGTCTTATCTCATTATTCATAATGGAGAATTCACAGAGTAAAAAAAAGAACAGGCCAATGCCTTACAGCTTCCGATTTCAAGGAATATAAAAATCTAACAAAATCACATTTTTAAACTTTAATCTCTGAACCCACCCCCCTCCCCCCCCCCCCAAAAAAGGAAAGAAAGCAATGCAACCCCCCCCCCCCCCCCCCCCCGGTCCCCCTCACATATACCACTCTGTTAGTACAATACAATACAATTATGGCTTAAAGGCCGCAACATACCATAAATAGCTCAGCATGGCTTACAAAAGAAAAAGGGAGAACAAACTCCCGAATATGAAGAAGCATAATTAATAAAACTTACAAAAAATAAAAACTTAGGGCCCGGAACACTGCCCCATTAGTACAGGACAAGAGATCTCAACCCAGTCCTCGGGACACACCTAGCCAGTCAGGTTTTTGAAATATCCAAAATGAATATGCATGCAATAAATCTGCATACAATGGGGGCAGTGCAAGCAAATTTATCTCATGCATATTTTTTTTTGTTTGTTTTTATTACATTTGTACCCCGTGCTTTCCCACTCATGGCAGGCTCAATGCGGCAGGCAATGGAGGGTTAAGTGACTTGCCCAGAGTCACAAGGAGACGCCTGTGCTGGGAATCAAACTCAGTTCCTCAGGACCAAAGTCCACCACCCTAACCACTAGGCCACTCCTCCATTGTGGATATCCTGAAAATCTGAGTGTCCTGAGGCCTGGGTTGAGAACTCCTGGTATAAGATTGTAAGCTCCTCTGAGCAGGGACTGTCCTTCTTTGTTAAACTGTACAGCTCTGTGTAACCCTAGTAGCGCTTTAGAAATGTTAAGTAGTAGTAGTAGGAGAAAAGACAGAGCTGTGAGAACAGCAAGAAAAGAAAATTTAAGCATTTAAAGAACAGAGGAGGAAGAGAAGGGTGAAACAAGCTAAGTAAGCAGGATCCCTGAAGAAGAGGATGAAAATTAGAAAGCATAACAACACTTGTCTTAGGAAGTAGAAAGCAGAACTATCTGCGCCTTATCTCTGCCACAACTACACTATCCTGGCCGGGTCAGTGCACTGAGAATAAGGGACTGACATCTGCTGAAGAAAAAAAAAAGAGGCTGGAAATGTTTCTTTGCCTTACTAAAAAAGTTAATGGATCTGCTCATTTAGCAGAGCCAGGCTCAGGGGCCAATGCAGAAAGTCACGTGGTCTAGAGCTAGCTCAATGTGCAGCTTCTACTGCAAAATTAGCAAGACAAAAATACTGGAGCTATGCAGTATGCAAACAGCATGCAAATTACTGCCACATTCAAAATGTGAAAACAAATCCGCAGCTCATTGCAAAAAACGTTGTCCTTCCTGTCAAAAGAAAAAGAAAGAAGATTGCTGGTGGTCTGCATCAGCCCCAATTTCTCTCCCCTCCCACCCAGCCTGACCTCAACTGTCTCCAGATAAATAAAAAATAAAAAAATTCCCTGGTGTCTAGTGGCACCCCCCCTGCCCCAACCCAACCAGCTCCATCCCTCCCAACTTTAAAATGCCCTGGTGTCTATTTTTTTTTTTTTGTTACATTTGTACCCTGCGCTTCCCACTCATGGCAGGCTCAATGCAGCTTACATGGGGCAATGGAGGGTTAAGTGACTTGCCCAGAGTCACAAGGAGCTGCCTGTGCCTGAAGTGGGAATTGAACTCAGTTCCTCAGCTCCCCAGGACCAAAGTCCACCACCCTAACCACTAGGCCACTCCTCCACTCCATATTAGCACCCCTCCTCCCAAACTTACAAAAATAAATAACTACCCTGGAATCTAGTGGTACCCTTTGAAGACCTCCGACCCCCCCCCCCCCCAAAGTGTATCTTAACAAGAGGCAGGAGCGATACCTACTTGCTCCTGCCTCCAGTGCGGCTTTGAAAAATGATGGTACCCGGCACAATGCGCCATTAACGTATGCCTGGGAGGGGGCTCGGGGGGCCAGGGTAGGGTTCAGAGGGTGCCACTAGATACCAGGGATTTTGATTTTTTACGATGGAGGAAGGTGGATTTGGGTCAAGAAGATGCCATGGATTTCTTTCTTTTTTAAGTTGGGGTAAAGGGGGGAGGTCATTAGAACACCAGAGATTTTTATTTTTAATTTCAGGTGCAGGGGGTTGGGCTGGGAGGAAAGGAAGGGGGCCACTAGACATCAGGAACCATACACAAAGGTATTGAGAACAGGCAGGCTGGGTTGGGAGGAGGGGGGGGGGGGGTGCCAAGAGACATCCTCAACTAACTCTATGTTGCCCTGGACTTCACAAAAGATTTCCTACATTGTCCGCGTGTTAGAACCCGCTGTTTCCTTCTATGAATTGCAGTGGAGTACTTAATAGCCTCATTAACATCTGTTTTAATAGACTATGTGGCTATGTCTTCCATGAAAGTAAACACTTAGTGTGGAGTGGAGGAGTGGCCTAGTGGTTAAGAATGCTGCTCTTGACATCCAGAGGTGGCCTGTTCAAATCCCACTGCTGCTCCTTGTGAGCTTGACAAGTCACTTAACCCTCCATTGCCTCAGGTACAAACTTAGATTGTGAGCCCTCCTGGGACACAGAAATATCCAGAGTACCTGAATGTAACTCACCTTGAGCTACTATGGAAAAGGTGTGAAGCAAAATCTAAATAAATAAGTAACTAAACACCCGAACTTAACTCCTCTCTGCATTGCTCGGACGGTAATATGGGCATGCAACCTGTGGTAACTGCACGGTTATGATTGTGGTAGCTTTCTGCACTGGCATGTTCTCACCACAGAGTGGCGCAGAACTCATCTAGGATGTGTTAAGGGTCTTCAGGAAAAGCTCCAGGAGTTTCCTACATTGGTTAGCACATTATGCGGGTTCTTTTAGAAGCCTTAACATTTCCATGTGTAAATTCCAGCTTTACATGTGCCAACAACAACCATGTGTAAAATGATAATTTTAGAAAGGGCTCAGCTTACACATGGGATGCCCCTAAATATGTGGAAATTGGAAGGGGTGTGTTGGGGATGTGGTGTGGTCATGGCCTGGGTGGTCAAAAATCCACACATGTATTCCTCATGTCATAAAGGGAACGCACATATAGGACCAAGTATTTCCATGTAGGAATGTACAGCTGCTCCTTTGCATATTTAGGTTATAAAAACATGCTCACTTTGGCCAGTATTTTACTGGAGGGATTATAAAAGCTATCCTCCTTAATCCTCCACTGTCTATTTCTACTTCCAAACTGAAAATAAAGATGGCAACCTCTGTATTTAATTAGCAGCATTCATATACATAGGGTTGCAAAATGGCTCCCATACACATGTGTAAGCTGCTGAGTTTTCTCTGTTGATTTTTTTCACATGTATCTTTGCAAACTAGCTACTCCTACTACATGTGTTGGTAAACACATATGTACTCCTGCAAGATATGCTGGCAGATCCTTTTCTAAAATACCACCAGAATTAAGCACTTACCAACTGGGACATCTCAATTCCAGTCTCTACATTCGGTGTAAAATGAGGTTCCAAATCTGTACTATATTCACAGTTAAACTGAGGTTTCTTCACCTCAAGATATTACACCCACAGACACACAACACCCATACGCATGATATCACAAGCCAGTGCCGCCAGACACCAACGAGGTAAGTGCGTGAAGAGATGAGCCTGGGGCTAGTGGTGAATGTTAGCATATCTGCACACCTGCCTAGGGCAACAAAAATACTTGTACCAACCCTGGGTACTGGCAGTGCAGCTTCCTTGTAAATTCGGATCTCAGTAATATATATAACATGAAGTTTGATACCTGGTCCTCCATGGTTCAGCTTCTTATGATTTCCTTGCTTCCACCGTCTGAGCAAAGGCAAAGAGCTAGAAACTCAGCCCACGATGAGGTTGATTATCCGATGGAGAAATGATGAAATCAAACTGTAAGCAAACAGCAGAGAGAGAAAAGCATGGGACTTGCTGTACAATGTGCTTCTTTCTAGTTCTCCTAATTTTCTAACAACCGTCTGTACAAGAACAATTGCAGAACATTTGTGTATGTTGAAGACATACCACATGTACTTAACAAACCGGTTTAACAACAGCAAGACAGACACCATCAGGAAGCTGCTAAGATTCAAGGAAGTACAGCATAATATCCTTAACAAAGAGATTCATCAAAGCTGTTTGAAGGGTGCATGTGTGCCAGGCAGTGCAAAATATCACCGCTATCTACTGTAATTCAAGTCAAAACTCGCCCCCGGAACACCTCCTGCACGTCCTCTTTGAGGCAACCAGCTAAGTTGGATGGTTAAAATTTAATTGCTGAGTGGAAGGGGAACAAATTTTAAAACCTAGATTAATCTGGATAACTCTAAAGGCTGCTTGGAAAGATATTTTCAATATCTTTCCCTGACAGGTTTAGTGAGTCCTAAACTTGGAGAACGCATCCATCAACTGCAACTGCCCTCCAACAGCTCACATCTAGGGTTTCTACACTACACCTAGGAGTTTATAAAAATTGTAAGTGTCTCCAGCTAATTAGGAGTTCTTAGAAGATGCAAAAATTTAGAGTTTATTGGTGGTTTTGCACCACAGGTACTATTAGTTGGGTACCCACTTATGAGCTGTTAATGCAAATAAGACACAAAACCTGAGTGAAAGATACAAGGGAAAGGGAGAGGGGGAAGGGAATGGGACTTGATATACTGCCTGTGTGTTGTTGTTTTTTTTTATTTTTTTGCAACTACATTCAAAATGGTTTACATAGGTACTTATTTGTATCTGGGGGCAATAGAGGGTTAGGTGACTTGCCAGAGTCACAAAGAGCTGCAGTGGGGGTCAAACCCAGTCCCCCAGGATCAAAGTCCACTGCACTAACCACTAGGCCACTCCTCCATTCCAAGACAAGTCAGGAATTGGGTGAGAGAGTACTAGGAGAAGCAGTTTTCCCAGTGTTTATCCAATAAACACGTATTTTAAAATATTTGCATTGGGGCATTTTATTGGCATTTCTTTTGGCCTTTACAAGGTGTTATGTTAGCCCTGTACATCCAAGAGATTTAAACCTGAGATTGCTAGCTACCAAGAAAATAAACTCTTAATCCTTAATCCCAATTCTTTATTTAATCCAATTGATAACAAGATAAAAAAAACAGTTGTGTTCAGAGGATTAGGGATTTTGCACATACAAATTGAGCCTGTGTCTGTCTGTGATTAGCCTCTCTCCAGAGAGGAGGAACTGTCAGTGCCTGGTAATTTGGATACTGAAATCAACAGGCACAGCTGCACAGATAACCATAAGCAGCCATACAAAGGTGAAAAATCAATATACTGTACCTTTCTACCCTGAGATGATAAAAACAAGCAGCAGTTTACTGCCTCAACATGGAGAGTTCATGCCCTCTACTTGTTGGATCTAAGACCTAGGTACAGCTTCCAGCTCTCTCTCAATTCTCTCGAAATAAACAATCAGGGGTGGGGGAAGTCTGTGCCTCACAGCATGCCAAGAAGCAAGTACTAACAAAGCTCTAAAAGACACTCAGGACATAGGTGTTAACAAAGGCTAACATCAGAGGACTGCAGAAACGCAGGGACCTGGTTCATAAACACAGGGCTTTTTTTGAGGAGGTACTTGGGGGTACTGAGTACCGGCACCTTTTCCATTGTCTCCTAAAATTGACTTGTGGACCCCAAATTTTAATGAAAGAGGTCAGGCTCTACACACTAATTCTGCCTTGTCATAGATTCTGGGACTGGTTGCAGGGGGCCTGGCCGTTCTGGGGTGGGTCCCTCGGTAATCTCCCCACCCCTGAAGGGTGGCCTAGCATTTGAATACCGGCACCTTTTTTGCTAGAAAAAACACACTGCATATACGCAATTTAATACAAAGATACTTACCTGTAGCAGGTATTCTTTGAGGACAGCAGGCCATTCATTCTCACGTGGGCGATGTCATCCATGTTGCCTGGTGTGGAGTGTAATCAGGCTACTAGAGCTTCAAGAGCATGCAGAGTGTCCCCCCACTACGCATATGCAGGTGCTTTCCCACCCGCTGCTAAAGCACAGGATCATCAGTACAATACTACAGCATACCATGGAAAGGAGACAACTCCAAGGTGTATTGCAATAGTCCAAGTGACTTAAAACCATGGTTCCGAAAAATGGCTCTTGGGAAGAAAGGTTTTACTCTTTTTAGTTTCCTCATGGAATGGAACATTTTCTTAGTTGTATTCTTCACGTAAGTTTCAAGTGTGAGATTTCGGTCCAAGGTAACTCCCAGAATTTTCAGATTGTTTGAGACGGGGAGGGAAAAGTTAGGGGTGGTTATGGTGGTGAAGTTATTTGTATTGTGTTGTGAAGTGAGTATAAGACATTGTGTTTTTTCTGCGTTGAGTTTTAGCTGAAGTGCATTCGCCCAGGAGTGCATGATTTGGAAGCTTTGGTTGATTTCGTTGGTGATTTTGTTTAGGTCATGTTTGAAAGGGATGTAGATCGTGACATCGTCTGCATATATGTACGGATTGAGATTTTGATTGTCTAATAGCTTGGCTAGTGGTATCATCATTAGGTTAAAGAGGGTTGGTGAGAGGGGGGGATCCTTGGGGAACTCCGCATTCAGGTGTCCATGGGGTTGATATCTCCACATTAGCTGTTACTTGGTATGATCTTGTTGTCAGGAATCCTCTAAACCAGTTAAGAACGTTACCTCCAATTCCAAAGTATTCCAGGATGTGTAATAATATTCCATGGTTGACCATGTCAAAGGCGCTGGACATGTCAAATTGAAGGAGAAGTATGTTATTGCCGGTTGCAATTTTTTGTTTGAATTTATTCATTAGAGATACTAGTACTGTTTCTGTGCTGTGGCTCGATCGAAATCCTGATTGAGATTCGTGCAGAATTGAGTGTTTATTTAGGTAGTTAGTGAGCTGTTTCGTCACTTGTACTTTTCTTTGCGTCTTTAGGTAGAGGAGTAAGTAGTATATTTCCTTTGTCCTTTGGGAAGAGACCATTCTGTAGCATATAGTTTAGGTGTCTCGTGAGGTCTGTTATGAATTGCTGAGGGGCAGACTACTAGGACAGATATCTAGTTTGCATTACGACTTGGCGTATCTTTTGAGTGATTGAGAGATGTTTTCAGTTGATAGTGAGTCAAAGTTGATCCATGATCGGTCTGCTGGATATTCCTCATGTATTGGGTCTAGGCATTCAAGGAGGTTTACATAATCAGTTGTGTTGTTGGGTATCATGGTTCGTAGCTTTATAATTTTCTCTTTGAAGTACTTCGTAAGGTTGTTTGCTGATGGGGTATCTACGTTGTTAGAAGTAACCGGCATTGTATTTAGTAGATTATTTATGAGTTGGAAGAGTTTATGTGTATCCTGGTAGCCTGGTCTGATTTTAGTTTTATAATATGATATTTTGGTTCATTTGATGGTATATCTGTATTTTCTTTGTAGTTTCTTCCATTCGTTGAATGCAGAGTCATCTTTTTTCTTATTCCATGCTCGTTCTAGTCTTCTGACTTGTGTTTTTAGTTCTTTCAGTTCTTCATTAAACCATGGTATTGAGTTTTTTCTATGTGAGGTTCTGGTTTGGAGTGGTGCTATTTGTTGTCATTGCACCTTTTTATTGGATATGTTTTATTATTCCCCACATTCATCACACACTGTTGGCATTCCAACCAATTCAACATCAATTTCACCTTTTCAATAATCTTTATGTTTTTGTTACACTGGTGACACTATGGTTCATGTATAACTCGGAATCGCTCAATATGAATGTTCACATTATATGGGTATTGGCTCCTTTTAAAGTTCTTTTACTGTTCTCTTTTTACTGTAATTGGTTTATAATACATGATTTATAATTATATTTATGTTTTAATATAGATACTTCACGCCAAAACACAGTCTGTGTCGAGCCAATGATATATGATGCACAATTAAAGGTTTTGCTCCGCTTGTGAAGGCTCCTGGTACTTTTTTTTTGCTGTTTGGACACATAACACCAGGATCGTAAACCTCATCGCAGGCTGAGGGCCTTGCAGGGCAGCAGCAAGAGGCATGGCTGGTGCAAAACCCCCAGACACCGAGGCACACTGTTGTAAAAACCTCACCAAGAGCTCTGGGAGCATGGCCCAGATACGCTCATCAAGAGATGCCATCAGGGAAGGCTGGGGTGTCAGTTTAGAGACCTGCACATCGGCGCCTCCTGTATGGGGGGGGGGGGGTAACAGTCCTCCCGGCACCATGCATTGAGGGGGGGGATCAATGCCAGTCATCGATGCTACTCAGTGCTGACTAGGACGACATCAAACCCTCATGTCAACTCAGAGTTGGGTCCGATAATGACTGGTCCCAGGAGTCCTGCACAGTGGTCAACGTCGAGGAAAGTGGAGACTTCCTCGATGAGCGTCCACTCCCAGTGTCCGAAATAGGCCTCTCAGCCATACGGACTGATGCAGCTGCCAACTTGATGTCAATATCGATGCCGAGGCTTTGGACCGGGTCCAAGAATCTTTTTCCTTTGAGCCTTTCCGGCCAGCAGGGTTCTTTTCTTCATATGGTTACTGCCAGGTTATGGTGGGAGCTCTTACCGTGGCGGTAAGTGCTCCTCCTCACATGGCCACACGGTAAAAATAATCTTACCGTATGACTGTTTTTTAGGGGCTTTTTACCTGCTGCAGTAAAAAGGGCCCTGGTGTGAGGCAAAAACGGCCCCTGCCGCTACTGCAGGGCCCTTTTTACCATAGCTTGGTAAAAGGATCCCTGTGTGAAGTTATCTGGCAGACTCTTTAACAGTGGAATACTGAAGAAAGAGAAACAGAAATGGATTCCTCCAGAACAAAATGTAAACAACGTACGTTTTCAAAAGATGTCATACTTCCATTTTCTAAAAACAGAAAAATAATATTTTGTACCTTTCTCTGATCATTTTATTTTTCCTGTTAGGTTGGTCTTGGTCCCTTTACCACATCCTCTTGTTTTTGCTTAAGCCCTTCTCCATTCTTCCATCTTCTATCCCTTCATCTCTCTCTAACATCAACGCTTCTGCTTCAGCTTTTTTCTCAATTTCTCTTATCTGCTTTTTAAATCTACTTTCAGCTAGATTTTATTCCGCTTTTTTCCACTCTAGCCCTGTATCCCTCCACTTCATATCCTTGTTTCTCTAGTCCTCCCATTTTTGCACCTGTCTCTTCTCTCAGTCACCAGCTCTAGTATCAACTGGTAGCTCCTTTCTCCCAATGCCCAGCCCCAGGCTTGGCTTCCATCTCCTCTCTCTGTTTCTCTCCACCCCCACCTTCTTTATAGCCCAACATCCTTCCCTCTCTCTCCCCCTCCACTCTTGTGGGGGGAGAGAGAGGGAAGATGTTCAGTTACATTTGTAGCATAGCATCTCCCTCTATCTCCTTTCCACCATAATTAGCATTCCCCCTTTTCTCCTCCTTCCCCTCCCCCAGTAGTCCAGCATATCGCCAACTCCCTTCCCCAGTGTTTCAACATATCTTTCTCCCTTCCCCTCCCCCAGTAGTCTAGCATATATCTACGTCTCCCTTCCCTTCCCCCAGTAGTCCAGCATATCTCCATCTCCTTTTGGAGATTGGGTGGCAGAGCCAGCTGGTGGTGGGAGGTGAGGATAGTGCTGGGCAGACTTATACGGTCTGTGCCAGAGCCAGTGGTGGGAGGCGGGGCTGGTGGTTGGGAGGCGGGGATAGTGCTGGACAGACTTATACGGTCTGTGCCCTGAAGAGGACAGGTACAAATCAAAGTAGGGTATACACAAAAAATAGCACATATGAGTTTGTCTTGTTGGGCAGACTGGATGGACCATGCAGGTCTTTTTCTGCCGTCATTTACTATGTTACTATGTTTTTCCCTTCCCCTCTCCATCTCCTCCCTCTCCCTTCTCTCTGCTATTCAACTTCCTGTTCTCTCCTGGTTTTTCTCAGTCTAGGCTCTCAGTCTTACTAGCATCTCATTCCCTCATAATTTCTTTACCATCTTATTCTGAGCGTTTGTAGGGATGTAGCAAGGAGACTGTGTTGTTGGGGGGGGGGGGGGGCAGGGGCAGAGTGTCAAATGTAAACTATTGCACAACTCACAGGATTGCAGCAGAAAATAGCTGTGGGACCATAGAACTGGAAGGCCCCTAAGAACATAACAATAGTCGTACTGGGTCAAACCAATGGATCATCTAGCCCAGTATCCAGGAATCAATTCAGGCTAAAAGTACTGTCAGAATCCCTAAGAATAGTAAGATTCAATGCTACTGATCCCAGGGATAAGCAGTGGCTTTCACTGTGTCAACCTTAATAGCAGTTTATGGACTTTTCCTCCAGGAACTTGGCCAAACCTTTTTAAACCCAGATAATGCTAACTGCAGTTACCACCATCCTCTGGCAACGAGTTCCAGAGCTTAACTATTTAGTAAGTATTAAAAAATATTTCCTCCTATTCATTTTAAAAGTACCTTCCTGGGACATGGCTTTGGCAGTTGAGGGAAGTAGTGTAGCACAGCTGCTCCTGAATGTATCTGGCTCCTCTACACAGGCAGCTTCAGGAAAAGAACACCAGAGCCACACAGGATCCAGCTTGATGATTGTCAGCCCCAGTGCTGCAGACAGGGCTGGCCCAACCATTACACAGGACTAGCACTAGTTTAGGGAAGCGGCTTCTATGGGACACCAAAAAGCAGCTGGAATCAAAGCAAAACAAAACAAGACTTGGACTCCATTTACAGTCAAAGAAAAAAATAGGAGGAACTTTTACCAGAAGGAAGAGTGGGCAGTTTTCAAATACCCCATGTACCCAGATTAGTCTAAAGAAAGGTAGTATTAGGCTGATCACAATTGTTGGCAAAAGCAGGAGGCTTAAAAGTTAATCAGAAGGAACACAAGGTTGAAGGACTGCCTAAGGTTCCTAATACCCTTGGCACAGGCCCTGACTGTATGTGCAATTACAGTGTCCGTCTGCAGTGAACTTAAAGGAAAGGGACTTGATATATTGCCAATCTGTGCTTGCAATCAAAAACAGTTTACATACTATATGCAGGTACATATTTTGTACCTGGGGCCATGGAGGGTTAAGTGACTTGCCCAGACTCACAGGGAGCTACAGTGGGAATTGAACACAGTTCCCCAGAATCAAAGTCCGCTACACTAACCACTTACTCCTCCACTTAAAGAGATAATAATAGAAAAGAGAGCAGAAGAAAGCAGAGGTGCCAAAACTAAACAATGAAAGTGATAAAAGTTATTAAAAAGTTAGTTAAACTGAGGGTGTATAAATGTATAGTAAAGGTCTATAAAAGAGACAATGAGGTAGGGCAGCCAGCAATGGCCATGTTTTGGCTATATATCTGCATTGAGGCTCATATTATACTGTCAAAGCATAGCATCAACCAAATATATCAAAAAGAACTTAGGCACTTAAAAATGAGCCCAGAAAGCTATAATTTCTCTTCCAGATCACATATATCTCCAGAAATTATATTCATGTTTGCACCCTTAGTAACTTTTTAACAAATTTTATCACTTGGTTTTAGCACCTTCACTTTTTTCTGCTCCTGGTTGCCTGCGGTTTGTCCTCTTGTTTTTTGCTCTATTGATGAAAAGGCCCAATCATACCGCACAGAAAGTGAGGTACAGTAGTACAAGACTATTAATTCTACAAAGAGAATGTTTATCACCATGATTTTATATTTATTTATTAGGATTTATTTTATTCTGTTAATTTCAGATACTATATAGTATTTTGCTATTGCTTCCTATTTTTGCTTTGTATGTCCTGGGTGTGTGACTGTTTATTTTTCTATGTTATAACCCACATTTCCAAGTTGGACTGAAATGAGTAAATTCGTATCTCTGTTTTACAGCACTTATATTTTAGTAAACAAAGATGACATATATGTCCCACAACAGATCAGTTTTTTTCCCAATGTGTGCGAAAATCTGTGAGAATAATCCGAGTTCATAAAGTGAAATGCTGCGGTTGTGTTAGGAATAACAAACCCTATGCACTCAAGTCAGAAAACTGTTCATAGTTTCAAACTTTAAAGATTTAAGAAACTTTGCTACTGGGAAAAGTACATCCTATTTCTCCTAGAGTCCCTTTCACTTTCTTGACTGCGTAATTGTTATTCTCTCACATTACACGGGCTATTCCACCATCAGTAAATATCTCTGTTCTCACATTTTCTTGCCCTGGATAACAAGATCAGCTCAGTGCACAACGTCTGTGAATTTAATGTCAGTCAGCTTTTCAAAGGCAGAAGCTGGGAATATGCGATAAAGTTGCTTTTACAGACTATCCTCTAATTACCAGCCCAAGAGATCTACTGGTTACCATATTAACGTTAATCTGTAAAAGGATTATTATAAACCCTTACCTTTGTAAAACTGATCCAGTGCTCTCTTGCTTCTCTAACCATGGACTTTCGGTTTCTGATTACTGTACTCAGATGCCATGGGTGGGACTTGTTTGTTCTTTTTTTTTTTTGCCAGAGCAGCTGACCGTTTTAGACTGAGACAAAGCTGTAATGTATTTGTCCTGTTGCCAGACATGAATGTGTGCAAATTAAGATCAATAAAAATATACCATTTTTGAAGTAACATAATACATTTGTTGACTGACATGAATGTGTGCATTGAGCCTGCATTGTGTGGGAAAGTACGGGGTACAAATGTAATAAATAATAATATGCCTACCCTAATCTCGCCAACCTCCACTCCCAATTCTGTTCTGACTTAAATACCAACCTCCCATCCTTCTCTTTCCATCTCTCCTTAATTTTATTCCTCCTTACCCCTTTTCTCCCAAATTACACTATCCTATCTACCCTCTTTTATCCTAGTCATATATTATCTAGCTCAACTTATCATACACTATTAAGCCCGATTTTACGTTGTTTTACTACTGTTTTATTGAAAATTCTATTCTTAACTTTGTATTTCAAATTACTATGTAAGCCACATTGAGCCTGCATTGTGTGGGAAAGCGTGGGGTACAAATGTAATAAATAATAATAAAATATACAATTTTTTGAAGTAATGTAATACATTTGTCGACTAGCTTTCACGAACGCCACTTCTTTTTGTTTTAGCAGATTGAAAACCAAACTCTGTGCTGCTCCATATGACGAATTATTTCCTGTTTGTGATTAGTGATCTGAACTATAGTACTGCTGCCAATTAAGTAAGGTTAGAGGCAAGTGCTATGTGCCATTGATTCAGTCCTAGTTTTCTGCTAATTTTTAAAATCTATTTACTTTTCTAGCAGGAAGGATTAATCCTCTTGCTTTATGCCATCTTGATAGAATGAATCATAGTGTACTTAGTGGGGTGGGACAGGGTGTTACACCAGGCTAAGAAGGCTGGAGATGTTTGGTACAGGGCAGCGCTACAGAATATCTCCTCTGACTCCTGTCCTGTGCCACTGTCCAATTACTGCCAGGGTGGTTTGTGAGGGCTGCCGGGGGGGGGGGGGGGGGGGGCAAAATTCCCTAGTCCCGGCCTCTAAGGGGTGGGGGGGGGGGGGAGAGCCCTGCAACTTCTTCCTGCCTGCCTGCTCCCGGGTCTGTCTCTTCTGCAGGCTCCTGTGTGCCGGGACCTGGATGATTGCATTAATGCAATAACTCGGAGTTATTGAGTTAATGCAACCATCTCGGTCCCGGCATACAGGAGCAGGAGACAACAGACTGAGGGAGGAGCAGCCAGACACAGGAAGGTAAGGGGGCAGGTGGGGTGGCGGCCTGAGTAGGAGGGGCACATGTGGCGCAGTGGCCCAGGTGGGAGGGGTTGTCAGCGGTCCTGCCCAGGCCCAGCTGTGTCTCTCGGCAGACGGGGCAGAGTGGTACTTAGCAGCAAAAGGGCTGTCCTGACTGTAGCTATAAAGTTACCTGGGCACTGGTCTGACTTCAGGGTTTCAGCACTGACCTGGATATTCAGTGCCAGTGCCCGGACATGGCCCCACACTGAATCCAGACTGACAAGCAGTGGCTTTCCTTGTGTCTAACTTAATAGCAGTTTATGAACTTTTCCTCCAGGAACTTGGCCAACCTTTTTAAAACCCAAAGAATGCTAACTGCTGTTACCACCACCCTCTGGCAACGAGTTCCAGAGCTTTACTATTTATTTAGCAAAAAAATATATATATTTCCTCCTTTTCATTTTAAAAGTAACCTCATAGGGCATGGCGTTGGTAGTAGAGGGAAGTAGTACAGCACAGCTGCTCCTGCATGTATCTGACTCCTCTTCATAAGCAACTTCAGGAAAAGAATTCCAGAGCCACACAGGATCCAGCTGGATGATTGCCAATCCCAGTGCTGCAGACAGGGTCGGCCTAACCATTACACAGGACTAGCAGTTGTCAGCAGCCTATAAACTGACTGCTGTGTGCTATTGGTCAGTTACTGTAAAACATTGTCCACACGTGCAAAATTGTCATGCCAATAAAATTATCTGAATGTGAAACCCTGCTTGCCTATATTTCAAAATGGTGTTGGAGTTTATACACCAGTTTAGCCAGAAGGAGAAATTAGATCTTACTTGCTAATTTTCTTTCTTTCCCCTGATATTTAAAAGCATTTAACCAGCCAGGAACAGCTCCTGGCCGGTTAAATGGAACTTAGCTGGCTATCCGGCAATATTTAGTGGGATATTGCTGGCTATCTCCCGCTGAATGTTGCCAGTTAGCGTCTAGCAGATAATCAACTAAATCATGTGATATAGCCAACCATCCGTGAACATTCAGTGCACCACCGGCTAAGTTTGGTGGCCTAATAGCTGGTATATCTTTGGCCGGTTTCAACTTAACCGATCAGTGCTGAATATCGGCTTTGAGAAACTTAGGTCCATGACTGAACGAAATTGTACCAGCAATTAGTAGAGTTCCTGAGGAAGCCGTTTGAGAGTGAAACGGAACAAAACAAACGGTACAGAACAAAGAGCTACATGCTGGGTCTTTAACGCTAGACTAATAAAGCTAAGTGCTTGCTGATAAAGAGCCATAGGCTATTGAAGTTAAGTGCTTTCAGATTTTCAAACCATCTGTTGTTGACTGTAAAAGGTTACCAAGCACACTGACAACTGAGGCCTAGATGCACTAAACGTTTTTCATCGTTAAATGAGCCCTCAAGGAAGAATTTCCTATCCTTTCCATGCACTAAAGCCTATTTTCCGACGACAGTAGCAGCTAACGAAAACTGAATGCAGATGAGTAATTCTTCTACAAATCCCATTGAAATGACATGCACTAACCTTTTCCGATTCGTTTAACGCAGGAGAACACCGTGAAATCTAACGAGAGTCTGTACCTCTCATTAGGGCTGTCTGTCTGCTAGAAGTTAACAAAATCCAATAAAAAAAATAACTGGGGGGGGGGGGGGACGAAAATGCGTCAGGGGCGTCCTTTATTGATGCCCCAGGTCGCCGCTGCTCCCCTCTCCCTCAGCACCAAAAAAGAAAAAAAAAAAAAAAGGATCGGGAGGGGGCAAAGGCACTCGTCATGAGCGTCCTGTATGGACGCCTTGCCCCCCCCCCCCCGGCACGAAAAATCTCCAATTTTAGCAGCCCCGGGCCGGCCCTCCTCTCTTCCTGTATTCTCCCACACTAGCTCCGCCTCCTGCCATGCTCCGGTCCCGTGCCCCGCCCCCGCTGCCCCCCCCCTTGGTCGTGGCTGCCGCGCCCCCGTCCAACGACCCCCCCCCCCTTTGCCTTACCGGCCCGTGCAGCGCCTGTCACCTCTGCTGCACGGGCAAGAACAGCTGATCGGCGAGTCAGAAGGCCTCCTCAGACGTCCCTTCTTTCTTCCTGGGCCCGCCCTCCTCTGACGTAGGTAAACTGACGTAGGTAAACTGAGCGGCATACAAGTGCCGCTCAGTCTTTTGGAATTTCCGCTTATTTTTATGCCGATGACATCCTTCTTATTTACCCAAACCAATCCCTTTTCTCCTAACATGCCTGCTTCAGACATGTCTTAATAAAGTGGATAGTTTGTTAAAAGAACATAGATTAGTCCATAATAAAGACAAAGCTGTTGCCTGCTGCCCAGCGCGAGCGCAATACAAGATGGCCACTTAGGGTTTGAGCTCGGCTTCCCACTGCCTTATATTTTCCATAACATCTCATCAGACCTTGTGTTTTGGTGTCAAAACCCCAAGATATGGCTTCAAGATCTCATGAGAATGAAGTCGTGGTTCATTACTCTGCCCAGAGTTTAAAACGGTCGAAACACGAGTTGCCATCGCCGATTAAGAGTAAAAACAACCACCCTGAAGAAGTTTCCCTTCCAACCTTGCTAGCGGAGCTGCTCTAGGTAAAGGACTTAATTAAAGACAATGCTGAGACACTGGCTGATCTGAAGGAGGAAATTATTAACATTAAACAGCAGCAAACTTTGCACACGCATCGAATCGAACAGACAGAAAGCCATTTGAATGCTCAGGCCGATCAACTGTCTGAAATCCCAAAGCTGGCCCGGAGGCTTCAGCGGCTCGATAGAGAGCTCGAAGATCTAAATAACAGATCCCGGAGGAACAATATTAAAATACTGGGTATACTGGAAAAATGCGAAGGGCAAGATCTCTCTCACTTTCTGACGTCCTGGATCCCAAAAGTACTTCACACAACATTTTCACCGCCCCTGGAATTTGAACGAGTTCATAGAGCACCATCGTTCCTGCTGCAGGGAGCTCAGAAACCACGCCCGATAGTGGCCCGCTTATTAAGATACCAGCAAGCATACCAGATTCTGCAGCTTGCAAAAGCAAAACCACCTTTAAAGTATGAAGGGCATTCAGTACTCATGGTGGCCGATTTGCAAAAAAATACCATCGCCAGAAGGAAAAGATTCCTAGCAATGCGGCCACTTTTGAGAACCATAGGAGCCAGATATGGTTTGTTCTTTCTGGCGATGATGAAGATCACAATCAACAACGCCACAAAATCTTTTGAAGACCTGGATGCCCTGGTGGATTACTTGGATCAGCAAGGTTTTTCACCTATGGATGTCACGGTTAGGAGGTCTATATCTGCCTCTTAGACTGTTAAACATTATTTAATCTTTAAAGTTATGTGGTTCTGATGTTAGTCTCATAGAATACAGTGTTCTATTCTGTTTATCTAAAGGGAAGCTGTAGCTCGCTCTATGGCTGCGAGTTAGGCTCGTGATGGCAATTACTAAGTTGTCTGTTTATATTATTGCAGTTGTTTACTTAATTTTTCTAATTTTAGTTTATGTACACACCTTGTTGTCTTTCCAAAAGCTGAGTTTTTCTTGTGTATTCTTCAGGCAGGTGGCAAGGAGTTTTCTGAACCTTATTGTATCACTGCCCAAGCCTTTCACTGGTTTGCATGACCAACATACTTAATTTTCTTTCACTCAACATAAAGGGTCTAAATAATCCATTTAAGAGAAGCAAGTTTTGGACCCATATTGTCAAGCTGTCACCAGATGTTCTCTTTATTCAAGAAACCCATTTGGACTCTCACTCGGTGAAGTTACTGAAGAATCACAAATATATTCTTGGGTCATGTTCCCCAGCAGTGGGGAAGAAAAATGGTACTGCTATTTTTTTTTTTTTAAATCCTCTGTACCCTTCTCCATTATCTCTTCAAATTCTGATTCAGAAGGCAGATGGTCCTCTGTTATTGTTTCACTTGGTCCCAAGCAATTTTTATTTGGGTGTATTTATGCTCCAAACAATGATGACCCGCAATTCTTTAAAACAATTGCGGATTCTTTTGTACATTAAATCTCATATCCCTATATTAATTGGAGGGGACTTTAATGTTACTTTGAATCCTGTGCTGGATAGGAAGTCTACCTGCAAAGCTCCATCTTCAAAATGTAGACCAGTTCTGCAGAAAATTATGGAGGACTTAAATCTTTATGATATATGGAGAACACTCAATCCCACCACTAGAGATTATACTTTTTATTCGATACCGCATAAATCATTCTCAAGGATTGATATGTTTCTAATATCTAGCAAGCTTGTCTCAGAGACTATTGCTACAAGTATTTTACCAACGACTATCTCGGACCATGCTCCTATAAGTTTATCATTATCAAGGGCAGCGCCTGCAAAGCCTCCTTTGGTTTGGAGATTCAATGCAAAATTAGTAAATGAAGAAGGCTTTAAAGAAACTACTGTCAGATTTATTGAAGAGTATTGCCTCTTCAATAAGATAACAGACACCTCGCTATGCAATTGGTGGGATTCCCTGAAGGCA
This sequence comes from Microcaecilia unicolor, assembly GCF_901765095.1. Taxonomy (NCBI): domain Eukaryota; kingdom Metazoa; phylum Chordata; class Amphibia; order Gymnophiona; family Siphonopidae; genus Microcaecilia; species Microcaecilia unicolor. The sequence continues at coordinate 651,211,161 of NC_044031.1, read as the reverse complement.
TACGTCAGAGGCATTATTATTAGCTTCGCCGCTGCATGGTACAAAAATTAGAAAACTGAATTTAGAAGCAAAAATTAGAGCTCTGGAGCATGCTTCTAACTCCAAATATAACATTTTCCAGATTTTAAGTAAATACCGCTTGGATTACAACTCTATGTTAGCTAAGATTTCTTATCATCAAATGACCATTTTTGGAGCTAAATATTATTCTGAAAACAAAATCGGTAGCATGTTGGCTAATTTGTTGCGAGGTAAACGGACCAGAGCGAGGGTGGTATCTCTCAAAGACCCAAGCGACGATTCCATAGTTACAACTGATACCAAAATATTAGAGTTGTTTGAAAGCTTTTATCACACGTTATATCTCTGAGCTATCTGTTTCAGATCATACCATTAATGCCTTCTTAAAAGACTTATCCTTTCCTAAATTATCGCAACAATCTCGTCTTTTGGACTCGCTGTTTACAATAGGAGAGATTGAGCAAGCCATAAAACAATTACTATTAAACAAATCTCCAGGACCAGATGGCTTTAAGGCAGAATTTTATAAATTCTTTAATAAAGAACTATCTCCACTGTTATTTGAACTGTTTTCTGGCATTATGAAGAGTCACTACATGAACGGCACATTCACAGAAGCAAAAATAATTGTCCTGCCCAAACCAGATAGAGATTTAACCTCGGGTTTCCAATTTCAGACCAATTTTGTTAATTAATATAGACAAGATTTATGCAAAGATGCTGGCTCTTGATATATGGGTTCAAAATGGCTGCCGAGAGGGAAAGACGTACTTTTCTAGCTCCTGAGGAACTTACTTTTTGAACTTGGGAAAAACTTTAGTTTCTCCCTAAAATTACCTTATAATGCCGAAAAGAAGGGGGAAAGCCGCGGCTATCGTCCCCCAACGACTTGGAACCCCGATTCGAAGCAACACGATCGAACCGTTCCTACTGCGGGCCCAAACCGCTAGTACGCCGACGGGCGGCTCGCTGTTGTCTCCCACAGCAGTTGAAGATCTGAGAGAGACACATGAGCTGGAAGTTTCATTGAGCCCGGACGCCCGAACACCTCCTCCTCCTCCTATGTTCCGCGAGCAATCTCCTTTGATGGTGGCGCTACCGAATCGAACTCCGGAAGGAGATGTAGTAGTAGGAGCGCAGGGGACGATTAAAGATCAGGAGAAAGCTGGGCTGAACGGAACACCAACGGAAGAGAGTTTTTTCTCAAACCGACCAGAAGGCGTACAGACGGAGGTAGGAGCCTTATCATTTGATTTAACACAAACTAAACCCCCTGAAGTGACTCTTGAATCCCTTTGGAAACTTATTATGGATTTGGGCAAAGCTCTAGTACCCCAAATGCAGATGGATAAGCAAGATGTTGAAAAGTTGGAAGAAAAAGTACAATCTTTAAATTCACAGGTGGGACAACAAGCTAAAGATATTCAATTACTACAGGAAGTGCAAAATGTAGTCATTAAGGATTTGAGTAATTTAAGACGAAAAGCAGAAATAATGGAAAATTTTTCTAGAAGCAATAATCTTCGCTTTTTAAATTTTCCTTATTTAAATACTATGGCTCCTAAAGAGATGTTAAAATTATACTTTAAAGAAATTCTTCAAATAAAAGAAGAGGATATCCCCCCTTTGGCACAAGTATTTTATATTCCATCAAAAAATTTACAACAATTAGAAAATCAACCTTTGGATGTATCAGCTATATTAGAACTTTCGGACACTGAACAAGTAATACCTGCTACCTTGATAGTAACGGTAGTTTTATCTCCGGATAAAACTTGGATACTAAGACTATTCTATAAAAATTCAGCAAAACTTTTCAAAGGCTTAAAGATCAGCATCTTTCCGGATGTATCAAGGGAAACACAGCTACGCCGGAAGAAATTTCTACAGAAGAAAGGAGAAGTGCTTACTTTGGGGGCATCTTTTTTCCTTAAATTCCCTTGCAAATGTTTAGTCACCTACCAAACCGAGAAATTTACGTTTTTTGATCCTGTTCAACTTGAGAATTTCATAACATCTAGAAGGACAGTTGGAATTAATTTTCCTACTAGTATTAATGTTCAATAGTATTATAAATAGCGGTTAGAGTCGTCTTTTCACTCTTTTTCTTATGATAATTGCCTGTTTACTTTAATTCATTTATATCCATTTTGAACTCCCTTAATGTGGACTTGTATTGATTAGAGGAATAATTATGGTGAAAATAATTTTTCTTGAAAAATTTGTAACCTCTAAAATCATTTTTCTTTTAACAAGTTTTATGCTTGTAAAATGTGAAATTTATAAATAAAAGAAAAAAAAAAAAGAAAAAAAAGATGCTGGCTCTTCGGCTATCCAAAGTGCTATCAGGAATTATCCATCCAGACCAGTGTGGATTTATGCTCAATAGATCCACCCGTGACAATGCCAAATTATTTTGTAATATTCTTCCGGTAGCTAATCAAAGTGCAGACCAACTGGTAGCCCTTGCCTTGGATGCTGAAAAGGCATTTGATAGAGTGGAATGGCGATATTTGTTCCTGATCATGGAGTGCTTTGGTATTGGCCCGGCATTCCTAAATATGGTGAAATTGTTGTACCAACATCCTAAAACATGTGTCTTTGTTAACAATAAGTCTACTCCTTTCTTTTCGGTGTCTAGAGGAACCCGGCAGGGTTGCCCTTTGTCTCCATTGCTCTTTAACTTAGCAATGGAACCGTTGGCAATTGTGATTAGAGAAGATCCACACATAACAGGATTTCAAATGAAGTCAAGTATTGTTAAACTGTCCTTATATGCGGATGACTTGCTGTTGTATACCAGCCTACCATGTATACTATCTCTGATATCTTCATTCTGTACCATCTCGGGATATCGGATAAACTGGGATAAAACTGAGTGCCCTCCATTGCACGGTGATATAACAATTCAAGACTTGAGTGTTTTCCCTTTTAGAGCACAAACGTCATTCATCAAATATTTGGGTATTTATTTGGGGAGGACTTTGCAAGACACCATCAGCAGAAATACTGAATTAATCTTAAATTTCACGCAAGAATCAGTTTCTAAATGGTCTCCTTTGTCCCTTAGTTGGTGGGGCAGACTGGATACTATCAAAATGACTTGGCTCCTAGAATCAACTATGTGTTGTATGCTTCCAGTTCCATTTCCAGTTAGTTTCTTTAAGAAAATTGATAGGCTTCTGACGCACTTTTTATGGAAATCCAAACCTCCCCGAATCTCGATTCGCACATTAAAATTGCCTAAACAGAAGGGCGGAGTCAATTTTCTAGACTTCGCTACATATCACACCTCCTTTATTCTGTCTAAAGGGTCTGAGTGGTTTTTACAGGAGTTCTCCTTCTACACTCCTTCATGGTTATCCGTGGAAAGGTCCTTATCTCACCATTATCCACTACAGATATTGGCGGAAATGGGCTCTAAAAGTTGCAGGAGTTTACTCCCAAGCAATAGATCAGTTTTAATTGCAACAACTACAGCTTTTAAGGCACTGGCAAAGTCTCTGCCGAAACCTGCTGTTTTCCCCTCAAATATGGTTCTATGGCATAATAAACAACTACTGATCGACAAGAAAATCATAAATTGGTCTATCTGGCAGAAGTGTGATATTTGGTTCCTGAATCAACTGATAACAGATGGCGTTTTCAAAACATTTGCTCAGCTGCAGGCTGAGTTTCACGTCCCTTACTCTCAATTGTTACAGTGGTACTTACCTCTAAAAAGTGGAATTTAAATTGTGTCACCGCTGATATGGCTAATCACTCACTTCATTACCAATCGGTGCAGGATGTAGCCCAAAGCCTCATTGTTTTACAAAACTATGAGGTCTACTACTCCTGCTCCGCGGTCCTCTACGCAACATGTATGGGAAATGGATCTTCAGGACTCCTTGTCAGATGCTCAATGGTCTCGTGTATGGTCCAGGGGCCCAAGGGCGTCCCTGTCGGCAACAATATCACAATCTCTCTTTTTTTTATGTACCACAGGGCCCTTTGGACGCCTAGAAAGAGCAAACTGTCTGGATCTTCTAACTGCGATTTTTGTTGGTCATGCAAACAAACCACAGGAACTCTTATGCATCTTTTGCTAGAACGTCCTAATCTAGTATTGTTTTGGACAGATGTTTGGGATAAGTTACAAAGAGTTTTGGGGTTTCAAGATTCTTTTCTACCAAAGTATATAATCTGGAAGTCCACTTGCACCGAATTTATATATTCAGAGAGTGATAAACTGTTATTTGACTTCTTAGTCTCTATTGCGTTGAAATTAATAATATCACACTGGAAAGATAATTCTCCAGTTAATGTTATTCTTTGGTGGAATTGGGTCCTATTGTACAAAAAATATGTGCAACTGTCCTTAAATATTACACCTGGGCCCAAGCATGGTACTCAGAAATGGAAAACCTTAGATCTCTTTCTTTTATCAGCAGTCTAGCTATATTGCCTAATGTTTGAACTCAGCTTGATGTATATCATTGTATTGTATAGTACAAGTTGTTTTCTTTCCTATTTTTCTTCTTTTGTTTGCTGTATTTTTGAAAAACTCAATAAAAATATTTAAAAAAGAAAAGGCAGTAAATAAATCCTAATAAAATAAAAAAAAAACAAAAAAAAACTGTTGCCTGCTGGGTCATTGACACTATGTTGCTATGGCTAAATCCAGAGGTCTCTATTCTATCCTTATCCTTCTTGACCTATCTGCTGCTTTCGACACTGTTGATCACACCATACTCCTTGATACGCTATCCTCGATTGGATTCCAGGGCCCTGTTCTTTCCTGGTTCTCCTCTTACCTCTCACTTCACACTTTCAGTGTTCACTCTGGCGGTTCCTCTTCAACTTCCATCCCGCTTTCAGTTGGGGTCCCCCAGGGTTCTGTCCATGGACCCCTCCTTTTCTCCATCTATACATCATCTCTTGGTACCCTGATTTCATCTCATGGCTTTCAATACCATCTTTATGCAGATGACTCTCAGATCTACATCTCCACCCCTAAAATCTCAACCGTAATCCAGGACAAAATTTCATCCTGCTTGTCTGACATTGCTGCTTGGATGTCTCAATGCCATCTGAAGCTAAACATGACCAAAACTGGACTTCTCATTTTCCCCCCTAAATCCATCTCCACTCTTACCCCTTTCTCTATCTCTGTTAATGGCTCTCACATCCTCCCTGTCTCCTCGGCTCGTAACCTTGGAGTCATCTTTGATTCCTCTCTCTTCTTCTCTGCGCATAGTCAACAGATCGCCAAAACCTGTCGTTTCTTTATCTACAACATTAGCAAAATCCGCCCCTTCCTTTCTGAATACGCTACTAGAACCCTTGTCCACACCCTTGTCACCTCTCGTTTGGATTATTGCAATTTACTTCTCACTGGTCTTCCTCTCAGCCATCTCTCTCCTCTCCAGCATGTCCAGAATTCTGCAGCACGACTTATTTTCCGCCAAAATCGTTATACCCACACTAGCCCACTCTTCAAGTCACTTCACTGGCTCCCTGTCCGCTTCTGCATACAATTCAAACTTCTCTTACTGATCTTTAAATGCATCCATTCTGCAGCTCCCCATTACCTCTCCTCTCTCCCTACATTCCTCCCCGTGAACTCCGCTCACTGGACAAATCTCTCTTGTCGTACCCCTTCTCCTCCACTGCTAACTCCAGGCTTCGTTCCTTTTCCCTTGCGGCACCTTATGCCTGGAATAGACTTCCTGAGCATGTACGTCTAGCTCCATCTCTACCTGCTTTCAAATCTATGCTGAAAACCCACATTTTCACCACTGCTTTTGTCTCCTAGCTACTACTCAATTGCCTCCCCTTGTTCCCTCTCACCCAGTACTTCCCTCACCCTTAATTGTCTTGTCTGTCCGTATTATTCTTAGATTGTAAGCTCTATTGAGCAGGGACTGTCTCTCTATGTCAGGTGTTCAGCGCTGCGTGCGTCTGGTTGCACTATACAAATGTTAATAATAATAATAATGTTGCAACCTACTATTACAGTGAAGCTTTTTTTTTTAATGTTTCTTGATTAGTACTTTTATAATATTTCACAAAACAATGTGATTATGTAATCAGAATTCAATTTAACAAAAATTTGAAACAATTTTTAAAGGAAATAAAAACAGCAACTTTTCCATCCACAATTAAAACTGGTTCCAAGTTTCAAAAAGACCTGATTAAAAGGAAATTATAAGAAAATTCACAGTTGCTACCTCTGTATTCAAACTCCAGCCTGCTCTTTAGGGAGACATACAACATTCACTTCAACTCTAGCTTCTAAGAAATCTTTAAGCTGTTTAGGGTCCATAAATTGAAACTGCTTACCCTCAAGCACTATATTACAAATACAAGGAAAACGTAATACATAATTTGCTCCCATAGCCTCAACTCTGGGGCGCAGTTCCAAAAAGGCCCTGCATCGCATCTGTGTTGGCCTAGAGAGATCAGGAAAAATTCTGACTTTTGAGCCCATAAACAATCTTTCTAAGTGTCCGATCTGGCTCCAACACAAAAGTGACCAACGCAGTAGTCCTATGAGTAATAACATCCATCGAACTTTCCAGGAAAGAAGTAAGGTTCATTTTTTCACCCAACCCAGGGGTTTTTCCTGGCATACCCTTAGAATTCCAGATGTAATAGGCTCGTGTGATGGGAGGTAATGAATCTTTGTTCATTCCTAGTATTTCAATCATATATTTTTTGACCATCTCCAAAAGGAGGAATTAAAGGAGACTTGGGGAAATTAAGAAACCTAAGGTTAAGTCTTCTAGACTGGTTCTCCAGGTATTCCAAACGCTTATGTAGAAAATTGTTATCTTTAACCAAAGCAGTTTCTGAAGTCCCCATTTCTTGAATCTTAGTATCCACATTTTCAATTTTAGCGGATTGCTGCGCAGTCACTTGTGCCTGTATCAGAACTGCTTCTGAAAGTGTTTTTATATCATTAGTATTTTCTTTTATCATATTTTGCATAGAGGAATTTGTGTTGTATACCATATCCCACAATGACTCAAGCGTCACAATGGCCGGTTTAGTTATACCACTAGTTGGTAAGGGGGAGTGTGGCGGGGCCTCGCTACGAGAGAGTTTAAAGACAATATCTTGAGGCAAAACTTTGAGGCCAATTGTACAAAAGTCGCCTGAGCCTGGGTCCCGCTTGTATTCGCTGTAGACCTTCCCTCTAGCAGCTCCGGTTTCACCCCTCCGGTGTCCGTCGCTGTTTAGGCTGCTGCAAATAACTCACTCCCCGGTTGTCGTGGTGCCATGCGTTCCATGGGGCTCAAGGAAGCCCCGTCTCCGCTCTCTATCGACGTCAATGCGTCGACAGCTGCAGAAGGAGTCGAAGTACTCAGAGGTCCTGGTTGCGACTTAGAAAACTGCAAAGTCATTTGCTTCAACATCGACGAGGTTCCGGGAGCTGAGAGATACTCCTTCACCTTTCCCCTTCGCTTTCCCATCGTTGTCGATAGGTCGAAGGCCACGAAGGAAGCAAAGGCCTGACAGTCCTCTCGGAGCAAACTCAGGTGCGTCCATTCAGAGTGCCATCTTGGATCCACAGTGAAGCTTTTTGATTCTATAACAAGTCAAGTCTCAACCTTCCGCTACCTTGGAATTATTTGGGATTCCGCTTTATCATTTTCTCCACAAATTTCTAATTTGATAAAATCTTGTTTCTATGCCTTTTGCCAGTTGCATAGTATTCAACATCTCTTCAGTCATAATGACTTTTACACTTTAATACTCTCATTTATTATATCCAGACTTGACTATTGCAATATTGTATACGCAGGTTTGCCCCGGTATTCCTTGAAAAAGCTCCAAACAATTCAGAACGCTGCTATTAGACTTCTTTGTCGTGCCCACCATTCCGATCATATAACTCATTTGCTTAAAATCCACCATTGGCTGCCTGTAGAACAAAGGATTGTTTATAAAGTTGCTTACTCATCTATACAGCATTCCGGACTGGGATCCCTGATTACTTGCCCAGCCTTACTATACCTTACTGTCCTAATAGAGACTTATGGTCTTAATGACCACGGTCTTGTAACGCCAAATCCAAAAGCAGTCCATTACCCGATGTACGGCTTTTTATTTTCTGGCTCCTTTTACCTGGAACAACCTACCCCTTTTTCTTCATGCTAACTTGTCATTTAAAGGTTTTAAGGCTGACCTTAAAACCTTAGAGCTGCCAAGTTACCCATTCCAGGAGGGAGACTGGCCAGTCCTGGATTTCTGTCAACCTCATCCTGCTGCATTACTGGATCTGCAGCACTGATTTAAATGAATAGAACCATGGACTACAAATACTACACTGCTTTGGGATGTAAGTTTAAAACCATGACCGGCCAAAAAGTCTCCCTCTCGGAATGGATAACTTGGCAGCTCTGAAACCTAGTTATTCAAAGAAGCGTTTGGTATTTCTGATTGACTTCTAAGACTGTCTGACACTGACCCATTTGTCCACCCTGAAATATTATCCCTTGGCAGTGCTTGTTTTTCTTTCCTGTAATTTATGCTATTCCTTTCTTGTTGTACATTAGATTTGTAAACCGTTTTGCTCTGATTTCAGTACAAGCAGTATAGTAAAATGTTCATAAACTATAATCCAGCATTTCCCCAAACTATGCGCCGCAGCAGACAGTTGCATACCGAGGGAGGGGTGGACAGGGCCGGCGGCAGGGCAATGTAGTGGCCACTGCAGGGATGGGAAAGAATCCTATTCTGATTCTTTCCTGCCCTCTGCCGCTCCTCTGTCTCCCTTTTCTCTTCTGTGCTGTACTGTTGCTGCCAGGTTTTCAAACTGGCTGCCGAGACTTCGGCAGCACGACTGCTGCTGGAGGCCTTGGCGGCCATTTTGAAAACCCGGCCAGCAGCGAGCAGTACAGCACAGAAGAGGAAAGGGAGACAGAGGAGTGGTAGAGGGCAGGAAAGAATCAGAGTAGGATTCTTTCCTGCCCCTGCAGCGGCCACTACACCACCAGGGCAGCCAAGAAGGATCGAGGTAGGTGTCCTGGGGGTGGAGTGGCATTACTGCAGCGGCATCAGCATCCACGTTGTCATTCTTTTATTGTTGGTAGCATTTTTTAATTTAATCTCACATATTTTCAAACATGCTGGCTTATGCAGCATACGGATATACACAGAGGAAGTATAATAACGGAATAACGTTTCATAGGTAGAGTAGTAATTTGTTATAAATTGTAATCACTGTCTCTTTTGGAGAGGCTGGTTATAGGGGCACCCTAGAGCTGTTATATTTGTGCAGAGAAAAAGAGACCTGTGTGGTCAGAGTCTGTATGTTTCCATGTAAACCATCACTTGCAAGGATGCTGTAATTGTGGGTAAGTATGATCCTTAAATGGGTTAGCCTAAGCCTGTACTTGGCTAGGCTACTGTAGACATCTGTGGGGTATAGGGAAGCTTGGAACTCTCATTTCTGTATTGTCACTAAGGCAAATCTCAAAGTGTCCATACAAAAGCTGGAGGCTCATAACACCCTGTACACCTGACCGAGGTTCAGGATCAAACACAACATGCCTTCTTTTTTTGGGCGCTATGAAGTGCACAGAATATCTGCCCATTCCTTCCTAATCCTAAGGAACTGGGACTATGGCCTTGAGCTGTAGCAATCTGCCTAGCACTGACATGACTGTTGCCACGTTGGCAGGAGACTTGCAGGAACATTCTAGAAAGGTGTGGGACAGGCTGAGCAAAATCCAGGGCACTCCTTCATGGATCACTTCAAGAACCCCTTGATCCAAAGATATCTGGGTCCATCTCCGGTCCCTCCTAGTAGATGAACCAGAGAGTGGGCTCTGTCATATAGAAGGGGTCCAGAGCCACAGCAGGTGTTTGGGCATGAAGATCGTAAAGGGGAAAAATCCCTCCATGAGGGACTTTTCAAATGCCAGGAAAATCCCAGATGAGAAGAAATGAAAAGCAGAGGAAGCTTTACCAGCATATATGTGGGGTTTGAGGGATATAGACTTCTGATCCTAGAGAAGCAGTGGGATCAGCATGATCCTTGTGCTTTAGAAAGCTAGAGTCATTACTCTGCCCAGGGATGCCAGTAATTCAATCAGAGTCAAGGGAAGGGGAGGGCATAGTTTTCCAGAGGGCAATATAAACTTTATCCCAGGAGACAGAAGGGGGAGAAGAGGGGCTTCCTCAGCTGCCCAAGCTCACTGCTAAGGAATGAAATGCTCAGACTTTGGACTCTGATAGCCTCATGTTCTGCTGGGAGAAATAAGAATGGAACCAGGCAGAAAGGACTGGAATACTGACAATGTTGATAGAAGAGTAAGTTGGAAACCTGAGAGAAGCCAGGTGAATTGTTTCTGCTTTTAAGTGTAACAGCCATGGGGAGAAGGATAGTTAGTTTTGTTGTAAATCTTTTGACTATCCTGAGCTGCAGAGCTGTGCTACAATACTCTAAATGCCAGCCAGCCTTGTAAACGTTAAAAGAACTCCTGTTTGGATGTACTTGAAGAGATAGAGTCTGGCTACATGACTGGATTCAGAGAGTGAGTGTTAAGTTGCAGACAGAATGACACTTAAGAAAGAGAATTTAACCACCAGGGACTATTTGGAAAAGCCAGTGAATGAGACCTCCAAACTAATTTACATCAAATTCCTGACTTATGTTGCCTGTTTTTGAGTTCTAACTCCAGGAGAGGAGGACATGACCTGGATATCTTGTAATAACTGAAACCCTTTTAAGAAACCTGTGTTTTGAACTGCTGCTGAAAAGCTCATTCTCTTTTTCATCCTGAGTGTTCCAGGTGCTAAGAATAAAGACCTCTGCAAGTTCAGCAATGTGTTTGATGGATTTCTTTGCTTGCTGGTGTTCTTAGTCCCTCAGCCCAGGTGGACTAATTATGGTCTTTGTCACAGTCCTTGATTCCTCATTGTATTTATTAGGCAACCCCCAGTGCCCCTAGAGCTGGTCTCCAACTACCTTTTTGAATACCATGAAAGGACTGCCCACTGGACCAGAGTTTATTGTGCTGGAAACCACTCTTCCTGGTCGGTATTGTCTCACATCCTTAAAGCCTCCCCTGGCTGTTTGAGACAAGTTCAGTGCTCTGGGATGATCCTCCACCAATGTAGGGACCTTAGGTTTCCCTAGGTCTTTCACAAGCTACTCAAGTCTTTTCTAAAGAGCTGTTTGCTTTTGAAGGGTACCTTGCTGAGGCAGATTTTTGAGGCCATAACCATTGAACAATTCCTAAGCCACAGAAAATGCTGGGTGGACACAAGTAGAACTATAATCTTAGCCAAGGCTCTAATTAGGTAATACAGGGTGTCTGCCAAGTAAGCTGTACCCATTTGAAGCTGCACCACTTCCAAAACCTTCTGCAAAGGCTCTATCAGAGAACTCTCTGGTAGGTTTTCAGCATATCTAAAACAAGCCAGAGCCACCACATCAAAGGACTGCTTCAGCATCTCCAACCTGCGGTCTTTTTCATCACTGTACACCACTGTGCCCACGTTCGGGAGTCCTTTTCTTCCCCTGGGAGTGGGTAAAGCCTTAGACCTGAATCTGGGATCTGCCACTCTGCTGTGCCCATATCATAAATATCTTTATGCATTAGGAAGGCTCTGGTTGGTACCATCAGCAACTGGGTGATAAAGAAGGACAAGTCTTCTCAATGAAAAATGCAAATGATTGAAGTGTTTTCTCCAGGGAGTGCTTCTCTCTCATCCATGACATCTTCTTCAAACTCCACCTGGGGCTCCATGGACTCTTCCCAAGAGTCAAATGAACCTCTGGCTCCAGGCACTCCCTGTCATTCTCCTAGTCTGCCAAAAGACAATATCTCTTAGTTTCTGTTAGACCCTTCCTTAAGAGGAGTCCAAGGCCCACAACCATTCCCCATGCCCTCAGGCCCTTCTTTAGATAGAAGACCCACTGTATAAACAGAATATATTTTGAGGTAAAACCTCTTGCTGCCTCTTCAGCGTTCTCCTGACTGCTGCTCCAAGCCGTGATATCTGGGAGTTCTACAGGACTCGGAATCACCAGACTCTCCTCCTGAGCTTTTCTCACTGAATCCAGGTTTAAAATGCTGGCAGTTCCTACCAGACTTTTGACCCCAGCAAGCTGCCCGCTGCGGACTATTTCTGTACCACTCAGGCTCTCTAACTCCCATAACAATGCCTGGTACCACACCAAGGCCTTCCCACCACTCCTCATTATAGCAATGGCATTGGTAGGTAGGCAACATCCCAGGCTGAACAGCACCAGCCATTACCCGTGAAGCCATGTTCCGCGTGGCCTCACTGGTGTTCTCTCTCAGTCATGGTTTTCCTCTGCACTCACACTGTAATAATGGTCCCCTCCTCCAGAGACCCAACAAACTCACCCAATTGCTTGAAAGCACTTTGCTGCTCTAATTTTCCTGTCTGTTTTTTTCAAAGTTGTTGTCACTTGCTTCTGGGCAAGGCACTCAAGGGCCCCTCTCAGGAATGGGAAAGGGGGGGGGGGGGCTGAGGCTCCAACAAAATGACTCCAACAGGATACCTTATTTGAGAGGGGGGAGAGGCTATACAGGATAGCATGGTTGAACCTCTGTATATCCTATATAATAATTTGCACCTCCAACATTCTATGTCTGGATGCCTGGGTTCGTAACATCCATTCCCACTCATTGCCCCGCCCTTGCGTCAAAACATAATGATGTCAGAGGGTGGAACAATGAGGGGGAAGGGAACGCTGGAGGCGAGATGTCAGGAGGAGAGAATCGCAGGACATTGAGGGGAGGGAGAGAGGAAGGGAAGGGGAGGGCAGGGCAGAGGAGAATTGATGGACATGGATGGGATGGGAGGACAGTCATAGGCGCCCCGTATAAGAAGCTTGGGGAGGCTAAGTCTCCCCAGCCCAACCGTGACCTTCCCCTGGCTGCTGCCCCCCCAAATGCAGGGCTGCCTGGTGCAGCAGTGCTGCAGCCAGGCAGCTCTCGGACGGTCCCTCCGCTCCTTCCCGCCCTCAGCTCCCTGATCAACAGTCCTCCTCTCTGTTCCTCCCCCCCTTTTATCCCTTTTACTTTCAGGTGCAGCGACTGCAGTGAAGAGGACAACACAGCGGGCTCACCTCCAGCTTTTCCCTTTCCTCACAGTGTCCCATCTTCTGTGATGATACATTTCCTGTTTCCACGAGGGCGGGACACTCTGTGAGGGAAGGGAGAAGCTGTGTTGTCCTCTTCACTGCGCCTGAAAGTAAAAGGGTTAAACACGCGGGGGGGGGGGGTAAAGAACAGAGAGGACAGGAGGGCTGTCAGGGAGCTGAGGGAGGGCAGGGGGGGAGAGAGGAGAATTGCTGGACATGGATGGATGGAGGGGAGGGCAGGGGAGGGGAGAGAGGAGAATTGCTGGACATGGATGGATGGAGGGGAGGGCAGGGGAGGGGAGAGAGGAGAATTACTGGATATGGATGGAGGGGAGGGGAGAGAGGAGAATTGCTGGACATGGATGGATGGAGGGGAGGGAAGGGGAGAGAGAATTGCTGGACATGGATGGATGAATGGGGGCAGGGAAAAGAGGAAATTTGCTGAATATGGGTGGATGGAGGAGAGGGCAAGGGAGAATGGAGAGTTCCTGGGCATGGATGGAGGGGAGGGCAGGGGAGAGAGAGGAGAATTGCTGAACATGGATGGATGAATGGAGGGGGCAAGGGAGAAAGGAAATTTGCTGGATACGGGTGGATGGATGGAGGGGGCAAGGGAGAAAGGAAATTTGCTGGATATGGGTGGATGGAGGAGAGGGCAGGGGAGAATGGAGAGTTGCTGGACATGGATGGATGGAAGGGGAAAGGGAAATGGGACTTGATATACCGCCTTTCTGTGGTATTTTGCAACTACATTCAAAGCTGTTTACATATATACAGGTACTTATTTTGTATCTGGGGCAATGGAGGGTTAAGTGACTTGCCCACAGTCACAAGGAGCTGCCGTGGGAATCGAACTCAATTCCCCAGGATCAAAGTCCACTGCACTAACCACTAGGCTACTCCTCCACTCCATGGATGGAGGGGAGGGAAGTAAGGAAAGAGATGCACATGGATGGAGGGGAGGGAAGAGAGGAGAAATGCTGGACATGGATGGAGTCTGCGTACTCTTTATCTTTTAAAAAATACTATAAATAAAAATCACAAAAAAAAAAAAAGATTAAAACAAACAAAAAAAACCCAGATAAAACAATCCGTATCTCATACCCCTGGAGCATACTACTCATTATACACCCTTCCCAATTATTACTTATCATGACTGAACATTTCTTCTAACGGTTCCCTTAAAAACATAATCGCCATTACATGATAACTTTGCTAGCACCCGTTTCATTTGTGTGAGAAACGGGCCTTTTTTACTATATATATATTTGTTGCATTTGTATCCCACATTTCCCCACCTTTTTGCAGGCTCAATGTGGCTTACATTATGCCGTAATGGCAATTGCTATTTCCGGAGTGAGAAATACAAAGTAGTGTTACATTAAAGTTCATAGATGTTAAAGTAAATTATAAAGTAGGCTGGATAAATTGTACATTCCAAGCATAGATAAAGGGGTAGTGCATAAATTGTACATTCCAAGCATAGATAAAGGGGTAATGCAAAATGTTCATTGGTAACAAATTGATTGAAGCAGTCAGGTGTATATATATATATTTTTTTTTCCTCTTTCTTCTTCTTCTTTTTCTTTATTTGTTTTAATGAAGCAGCAAACTAATTCCCCCAGGAACTCTTCTAAAGCAAGTCTGTTCTAGGCTGTACAGATGCTCATATGACATACAGTGAAGACTGAAAAATACTGGCTGATTGTAGACTGCACAGTCCCTTTATAGGATAAGGGCCTCGAATCAGAGGTTCTCAGTCTCCATAAGCCGGCAGGAGAGTATACATAGGAGCCAACTATGTGGGTGCTTGAACACCCCCAATATTGAGAAAATTCCTTGTATGTGTCCAGGGATGGGTTATTTCCATTGGGCTTAGCACCCCCAATAATTTTGAAAAGTTGGCTCCTATGAGAGCATATACTTACATGTATGGACTTGGTCTGGAGGAACAATGAGGAGGGGTGGTTTTCTGCAACTACAATGATAAACTTTACAGTCCAGTGTAAGAGTCACTGAAACTGTGAGTTCATAGATACCATGGTGTAAACTTCATTCAAAAGGTTTTCAGAGTATAAAAGACAATACAAAGAAAGAGTAAAAAGTAATGATAAAACTCTATTACTCACTGATATCTTGTCACAGACAAGTCCTGGACGCAACTTAAAGAATCTTTCTAACTTGCGGTGAAAACAACCATGCGTTTTACCATCCAGGACAGGCCACCGGTGCACTGATCACATAAAAAAATCCCACTGTCATTTCTGTCTGTTTTCCATTGCTCTGTCAGCTAAACTGTATCAAATTTCTACTTTCCACTTCCTGACACCATGCCAACCGTACAGAAGTTTTGGAATCAGCCAATGGTAAAATGTCACACATCTATGTCAGGTCAACAACCAATGCAATGTTTGCTTTCATTATGACTCGTTCGATCCAAGCAGACTCAGTGATTGGTTGGACTGGAGAGGAGGTGATGGCAGGCAGCACTTACGGACAGGTTTTTTTCAGTTGAAGCCCCCCTGATAGGCTGTGTGGGCGGGGTTACGGGGTACAGTGTGCTCAGTCAGGAGGCCTTGAAACAGGTGGGAGCAGCTGTCAGCCAGCAGAGTCCGGGAAACCAGTACGAAGAAAAAATATAATTAACCGTTATCTTGTAGATGATAATTAGGGAGGGCGTTGTGGATCATTGGAGCATTTGCTAGCTGTTTGCGTTCTGATTATAGACATTTATATAAATAGAACCCTATAGTGTACTATAAATTATGGGCAAGGTAAGCAGTTTTTTTTTTTTGGGGGGGGGGGGGGGGTTAAAATTATTTTATATACACATCTACCAAGAGGATAGTATTATAAGATCACTATTGTGTTTGGTGTTCTTGCCAGCTCATATTGTCAGGACATGTCAGGAGGGGCTTGATGATTCCAGAGTGTTTGTTTTAGAATCCATGCATATCTGCAGACATCCTGATGTGTGCATCCTGGAAAACAGACTCCTTTATTTCTGGGTGAAATTTCTTACTGCATTTACAACTTATTTTACTGCTTTGGGTTTCCCATGTAATTCTGGGTCCTGTTTCACTTCAGAAATGCTACCAAATTCACTATTGTACAAAATATGATTCTCAATAATACATCTCCAAAGGAAACATTCTCTCAGCTAGTCCAAATATTTTTATGCACTACGAGAAAAAAAATGCCACAGATTGAATATTGTCAGATACATGGCTTGGAATTGTTGTAGACCAGAGATCAATGTTTTTGATGACCTGTGGGCAAACTGAAAGGATCCTGGGAATAAAACCATTGAATTATATCCCAGTAAAGGTATAGATAGCAAGTACCAAGTCACAAACAACTTATGGGGGTTGCCACTTGCGTGACAGTTTCTTGGCAGACGTTTAGTGGGGGTGGTTTGCAATTATCTTCCCTAGTCATTTTCCCACCCCACCAGCTAAGGCCGGGTGCTCGTTTGCTGACTGAAAGTAGATGCTTGCTGAGTTGGCTAGAGGCAGGCAATCCAATTCCAGTACCATTCTGTAAAATCTTCAGACAGCTATTCTCTTTCCATCATTGAATGTGATTGGTTGATTCGCATGGAGGAACCAAGGCTGGATAGACTTTTATGGTTTGAGAATATGTTTGGGTCATAATCCCATCATGAATTGATACGTGTTTTTCTCGGAGGCCTCTGAAAGGATATATACTTATAGTAATATCCCAAACACTTCCAAATATATTGAATTTGTAGAAAATAATATCTTCCACAATCTTCCACAGTGTAATGCCAGTTTTAAAAAAGGATCCAGAGGTGATCTACCACTGCAATTTCCCCACCCCTAGCTGTCTGTTCGTCTGTCCAATTTAGACTGTGAGCTTTGTTGAGCAGGGACTGTCTTTTCATGTTAATTTGTACAGCGCTGCGTAAGTCTAGTAGCGCTATAGAAATGTTTAATAGTAGTAGTAGTAGTAGTAGTGATCTGAGAAATTATAGACTGGTGAGCCTGACTTCGGTGTCAGGTAAAATGGTGGATACTATTATAAGGAACAAAATTACTGAACATATACATAGGGATTAATGGGACAAAGCCAAAGTGGATTTAGCCAAGAATAATCGTGACTCACCAGTCTGCTACATTTCTTTGAAGGGGTGAATAAACATGGGGACAGAGGTGAGCCGGTTGATATTGTGTATTTGGATTTTCAGAAGGCATTTGACAAAGTACCTCATAAATCACTCCTGAAGAAATTAGAAAGTCATGAGACAGGAGGCAGTGACTTATTGTGGATTAAGAACTGGTTAAAAGATAGAAAACAGTTTGAGACTGATTGGTCAGTACTCTGAATGGAGAATGATAAATAGTGAGGTTTCCCAGGGGTCTGTGTGGGGACCGTTGCTTTTTAACATAATTATAAATGTGAGATGATGAAATTTGCTGATGATACAAAGTTGTTCAAGGTTGTTAAATCACAAGAGGATTGTGAAAAATTGCAAGATGACCTTACAAGACTGGGAGAATGGGCATCCAAATGGCAGATGACATTTAATGTGAGAGAGTGCAAAGTGATGCATGTAGGAAAGAGGAACCCAAGCTGTATCTATATGATGCAAGGTTCCAAATTAGGCGTCTCTGCTTAGGAAAAAGATTTAGTTATCGTCATCAATGATACATTAAACCCTCCACGCAGTGTACAGCGGATGCTAAGAAATCAAATAGGAATTATTAAGAAAGGAATGGAGAACAAACTGAAAATATTATAATGCCTTTATATCACTCCATGATTCGACTACACATTGACTATTGTTTCCAATGAGGTCACCGCATTTCAAAATTATAAAAGGTACAAAAAAGGGCAATGAAAATGATAAAGAGGATGGGATGACTTTCCTATGAGAAAAGGCTAAAGAGGCTAGGGCTCGTCAGCTTGGAGTAGAGGAAGCTGAGGAGAGATACGATAGAGTGGAATGGGTAGATGTAAATAATTTGTTTACTGTTTCCAAAAATATATGGACTACATGGCATGCAATGAAGCTACTAAGTAGCAAATTTAAAACAAATTGGAGAAAATATTTTTTCACTCAACGTGTAATTAAACTCTGGAATTTGTTGCTAGAGAATGTTGTAAAAGCAGTTAGCTAAACAGGATTTTTAAAAACAGGTTTGGACAAGTTCCTACAAGTTCCGACAGGTTCCTACAAGCCATTATTAAGATGGACTTGGGAAAATCCACTGCTTATTCCTGGAATAAGCAGCATAACATCTATTTTTACTCATTTGAGATCTTGCCAGGTACTTGTGACCTGGATTAGTCACTGCAGGAATCAGGATACTGGACTTGATGGACCTTCGGTTTGACCTAGTTGGCAATGAGTATGTTCTTATGTGAGGTTGCAATAAAGGCAAAAATAGACCAGGTACCTTTAAATAAAGAGCAGGCAGACTTGAAAGATTGCAAATTATCACTGTCAACTGCTATACAAGTTGTTACTTCAAACAATGTTGGGTTTTTTTTTTTGTTTCTATTATCTGTATACAAATGGTAGAAGCCTAAAAATATACGATGGGATAATTAGAATATTTAGCACTAAAGAAAAAAGATAAATATCATAGGCATTTCTGAGACCTGGTAGAATGAGGATAACCCATATTTCCCCAGGTTCTATATATGGCGCCTGAAATTCCGTACGGAAACCGAAGTGTATTCTATAACAATGCACATAACTTAATTAGTTAACTAGCTAATCAGCACTGTTAATTGGATATTAAGCAATTATCAGCACTAATTGGCACTAATTAAGGTTTACACGCACAACTCGCTCAGTGTATTCTGTAAGGTAGTTGAAAAGGGGGCATGGCCATGGGCAGGGTGTGGGTATTTCTTTAATTTATGTGCATTATTGAATACACTCACTGAATACCTAATTTATTAGTCGGGATTTTACCAAGTAAAACATAACCTAAATGGGCACAACCAAATTTGGTTGTGTGATGAGCCGCTTGGCGTATTCTATTTCTATATACCGTGCAGAAACTTAAGCCTACTCTATAAAATGTAGGCGTACTTTAGAAAATACGCCTAGGTGTATTTTTTTCTGCGCAGATTTTTCAGGCACCGTATATAGAATCTAACCCATTAGGGTGAAAATTATATTACAGTGCCAGAGTGAACCAGATTGGTTGAGGGGTAGTGCTATATGCTAGAGGGCCTTGAATTAAATAGAATAACATTTCTGGAGGAAACAATATACACCTTAGAATCCTTATGGATAGAAATTGCACGTGTTAAAGGGAAAAGAATGATACCTTAGCATCCCTCCAGACCAGACCAGAATGTGACTGATGGGTTGTGCAGTTCCAGCAGGTGGAGACTGAGAACTCTGGCTGTACAGAGAGACAATAAGAGCCCCTGCCAGGTAGAGACAGATCCAGTATTCTCAGTCTTCAGTAGGTGGTGAGCCCTTAAGTCTCCTTATTTTCTGCTTTCTTTTTCTATCCTTCTATGTTAGAACAGTTGATACTTTTAAGGATAGCAGAGTTTTATTTTTCTCAGAAGTATTTTCTTATGGTTGTGTGCATCCGCTGTCTTTGTCTCGTTGTGGAGGCTGAGGCCCATGGGGGTCTCTGTCAGCCTTCGGGGTGTCGCACTCGGGTGGCCGAGTCCCTCCCCCCAAGTCCTCCCTATTGTCAGCGAGCTGCACTGCTTATTGATGTAATTGCCTCAGTCTCTTTAGGGGAAGAGCTGGTTATGGCAGGGAGAGGCAGATGCTTTTAAAAAAATAAATAAATAAAGGAAAGAAAAGCTTATTAGCAGAGGTGCAAGCAAGCAAGGCAGCTCCCTTTCCTCCGTTTGTTGCAGCTGGCCTCGGTTTCTAATTTTGCTGGCTCCAGCGTCGCAGGAGTTCCTGCTTTTAAAAAAAAACGCCAGTGCTTCTTGGCGTGATGATAGAGAAACTCTGCCGCTGTGCAGTGTGTCAGTGGGGTCTGGGAGCAAGTGAATGTTGTAAATATTGCACCGTTAGAATTTTCACCGGAGGTGGGTCCCGCTCTTTCAGTCTCAGCGGCGGTGGCCTTGGGTGGTAGATTCAGGTGTTGGGAAGGATAAACTGCCGGCTCTGGTTTTGGCGGGAAATGCCACCATCTTGCCTTCTCCTTGTGTGCAGATTGGCCTGCCTCTCTTCCAGTTCTTTCAGCAGTGCAGGCTGCAGGGAGTCTATCTGCTCTACCAGCAGGGTCAGAAGGGGATTTTCCTTCTCAATTCATCCTGCAGATGTACAAAGCTTTTTTACACAAATCGGGCCCTCCTTCAGCTCCTTTGAGAAGGTCTGTGGAGGGTCAGCTGGTCTCTGCTAAGCTACCTAGGGAGTCCTGGGACCTGGAGGAAGACCTGGGTTCTGATCCAGACCAGGAGATGCCCTCTCTAGAGGAACAAGATTTTTTAACTGAAGGACAGGTTGCTGAAGACTCTGGTCAGGTAGACTCGGGTGCTGAGTCTCTCTTCCCTGGGGAGGACCCTTCGGTGGTTAGCATTTTTCACAAAGAGGATTTACAAGAGCCAATTTCTTTAGTGTCCACTACTTTACGTTTTGAGGATGAGGAGCCCCTTGCCATAGAGGGACGTAAAGTGGATCTCCTAGTGAAGGGCGTTCGAAGACCAAGTAAGACCTATGCGCCAGGATATCAGGGACATCATTCAGGCACAGTGGGTTGTGCTGGATTCTTCTTTTAGACTCGCTAAGTCTATGGTTCGTCTCTATCTGGTCCCTGATTTGGACAAATCTCTTCTTAAGCCTCCAGTTGTAATCGCAGTCATCTCTGCAGTTACTAAGAAGAATACAGTTCCCGTGGATGGCGCACTGCACTTAAGGATGTTCAGGATTGCCACATGGAGGCTTTAAAGAGTAGTTTTGATGTATCTGCTTTAGAAGTACAGGCAGCTATTTGCGGCTCCTTGGTAGCTAGAGCTTGCTTTCGCTGATCTGAGAAGGTCCGTGATAGAACTTCGGATGATCTGACCGTGATAGACGCTGAAGTTGCAAAGATTGAGATGGGATCGACCTTTTTGGCAGATGCTTTATATGATTTGCTGAGAGCCTTAGCTAAGTCTATGGCCTTAGGTGTACTACTACTACTACTTAACATTTCTAGAGCGCTACTAGGTTTACGCAGCGCTGTACAAAATAAACAAAGAAGGACGGTCCCTGCTCAAAGGAGCTTACAATCTAAAGAACGAAATGTCAAGTTGGGCAGTCTAGATTTCCTGGGTAGAGGTGTAGAGGTTAGGTGCCGAAGGCGACGTTGAAGAGGTGTAGCTGCAAGACGGTCTTTTTGGTTACGAGGATGGTCAGTGGATGCAGCTTCTAAGTCTTAGCTCAGTAGATCATTTTCGGGGTTCTCTGTTTGGTGAAGAGTTGGACAATTTAGTCCACAGTTTGGGAGATACTAAGGTTCCGTGGCTTCTAGAGGACTGGCCTAGGGCGTCGGGAGACGGTCTGTTTTCAGTCTGCGGTTGGGGCCGCAATTTTCTCTGCTATAGGCCAGATAGAGTGGCTCCGGTTCAGCCATCCCTGTTCTTTAAAAGAAATCAGTCAGAGACGCAGGAGCCTCTTTCTATTCTACCGCTCATCCTGCAAAATGAAGGTTTCCGGGCCCAGCCTCTGATTCCTGTGGGAGCTCGCTTAGCGTAGTTTTATTGGAGGTGGGCCAAAATTACCTCCGATCTTTGGGTACTAGAGGTTATTCGAGACGGGTATGCCTTGGAATTTGCACGTCATTTTCCAGACGCCTTCCTGGAGTCTCCCTGTCTTTCTCGTCTGAAGGCGAGCTTGGTCAGGGATACTCTAAAAAGGCTTCTTGACCTTCAGGCTATTTGTCCAGTTCTCTCTTCTGAGTTCAGACAGGGTCAGTATTCCATTTACTTCATTGTCCCAAAGAAAAAAGTTTTTTTTCAGACTGATTCTGATCTCAAAGCAGTAAATTGGGCTCTGAGTATACAGTTTTCGTATGGAGACTGTTCACTCGGTCATAGTGGCAGTTCAGGCCAGAGAGTTTTTGACTGCTCTAGATCTAACAGAGGCCTATCTGCACATTCCGATTCGGCCCATGCATCAATGTTTTCTACACTTTGCGGTGTTGGGCAAGCATTATCAGTTTCGGGCACTGCCCTTTGACCTGGCTACTGCCCAGCGCACATTTACAAAAGTTATGGTAGTAGTGGCAGCAGCTCTCAGGAAAGAGGGAGTTCTAGTTAATCCTTACTGGACGATTGGCTGATCAGAGCAAAGTCATAACAGGAGAGTATACAGGTCACTGGTCATGTGATGCAGTTCCTACAATCCCTTGGTTGGGTGGTCAACTTGCAAAAGAGTCGTCTATAGCCGTCTCAGTTGCTGGATTATTTGGGGGGGGGGGGTTCTTCGACACTCGGCAGGGTTGAGTGTTTCTTCCCCAGGCCCAAATTCTCATTACAGTTGCAAATTCAACAGTTTCTGCAGAGATTGGTTCCGTGTGCAAGGCACTATCTTCTAGTGTTGGGCTCCATGGCAGTGACAATAGAGGCGGTGCCTTGGGCCAGAGCACACATGAGATCTCTTCAAAAGTCCCTTCTAACATACATATATAGTAACATAGTAGGTGACAGCAGAAAAAGACCTGTATGGTCCATCCAGTCTGCCCAACAAGATAAACTCATATGCGCTACTTTATATGTATACCTGACCTTGATTTGTATCTACCATTTTCAGGGCACAGACCGTAGAGGTCTGCCCAGTACTAGCCCCGCCTCCCAACTAGCTCCACTAAGTTTCTGAGGATCCATTCCTTCTGAACAGGATTCCTTTATATTTATCACACACGTTTTTGAATTCCATTACCGTTTTCATCTCCACCACCTCCCGCAGGATGGCATTCCAAGCATCCACCACTCTCTCCATGAAAAAATACTTCCTGACATTTTTCTTGAGTCTACCCCCTTCAACCTCATTTCATGTCTTCTAGTTCTACTGCCTTCCCGTCTCCAGAACAGTTTCGTTTGCGGATTGATACCTTTCAAATATTTGAACGTCTATCATATCACCCCTGTTTCTCCTTTCCTCCAGGGTATACATGTTCAGATCAGAAGAAGGCGGGACACTGAGGGAACCAACCAGCGCGAAGGGAAGGGAGACGTCGGCAGTGCTTTCACTGACGCTGCTGCGACCGGAGGTAAAAGATTTAAAGGCCCAGGGCACGGAGCTGAGGTAAGGGAAGGGCAGAGAGGCATGGATGGGAGGGCAGAGAGGCATGGATGGGAGGGCAGGGCCCAGGGAGAGGACAAATTGCTGGAAATGGAGGGGAGAGGAGAGAGGAGGATTGCTGGCTATGGATGGAGGAGGGAAGGGCAAAGAGGGACAAGGATGGACATGGATGGGAGGACAGGGCCCAGGGAGAGGACAAATTGCTGGAAATGGAGGGGAGAGGAGAGAGGAGGATTGCTGGCTATGGATGGAGGAGGGAAGGGCAGAGAGGGACAAGGATGGACATGGATGGGAGGACAGGGCCCAGGGAGAGGACAAATTGCTGGAAATGGAGGGGAGGGGAGAGAGGAGGATTGCTGGCTATGGATGGAGGAGGGAAGGGCAGAGAGGGACAAGGATGGACATGGATGGGAGGGCAGGACCCAGGGAGAGATGAGAAATTGCTGGAAATGAATATAGAGCAAGAAATGAAGAAAGGAGGAAAGTAAAGAAATAAATGGAAAGGAAGCCCTGGAAACGGAGTTAAGAGGACAGATAGCAGCAGAATCAGAATGATCGGAAAAAGAAAGTCACCAGACAACAAAGGTAGAAAAAAATCATTTTATTTTCATTTTAGCGTTTGGAATATGTCCACTTTGAGAATTTACATCTGCTATCTTATTTTGCAATGTATAGCAATTTGTTTCTAAGAATATTGCTGACAATTCCTTTCAGTGTGGCAAGTGGTGAGCGATCATTTTCACGGGGGGGGGGGGGGGGGGCGCGCCAACTAATAGTCTGCAGGGGGGCGCCATAGACCCTAGGCACGGCCCTGTGCGAGGATATGCACCCTGACTCTGCTTGGCAGTCAAGCAACCCAGAGGTTCACCTGCGGTGACCGCCGTTCCCTGGGGGTTGAGCCCCTAGGTGTATGCGGCCGACAGGACTTACGTAGAGAGAAGATGAGAGGGGCGCTGAGGAAACCAGCCAGAGGAGAGTAGAAGGGAGTGGCCTGAGTACAGGCAACAGTCCAACAAGCAGGCAGCTGGCAAAGGAGAGATCCAGGTACAGGCAAGGTCTTATAGGCAGGCAGCAGACGAGAGAGTAATCCAGGTACAAGCGAGGTCTTACAGGCAGACAGCAGACGAGAGAGTAATCAGGTACAAGCGAGGTCTTACAGGCAGACAGAAGACGAGAAAGTAATCAGGTACAAGTGAGGTCTTACAGGCAGGCAGCAGACGAGAGAGTAATCCAGGTACAAGCGAGGTCTTACAGGCAGGCAGCAGACGAGAGAGTAATCCATGTACAAGCGAGGTCTTACAGGCAGGCAGCAGACGAGAGAGTAATCAGGTACAAGCGAGGTCTTACAGGCAGGCAGCAGACGAGAGAGTAATTCAGGTACAAGTGAGGTCTTACAGGCAGGCAGCAGATGAGAAAGTAATCCAGGTACAAGCAAGGTCAAGAACCAGGAACACAGGCAGAACACAGTGAAAATAACGCTTCCCAACTAGAAACCGAAGCAATAATGCAGAGGAAAGCTCTCCTGAAGTAGTGCAGGTGTCTGACGTCAACAGGAGGCAGCTGGAGAAGGAGAGCTTGATAGGTCAGGAAGGCAGTGAGGGGAGGGGCGCAGAAGCCCACCCGCGGAGCAGGAAGGCGGGTTGGCGGTTTCAAGCAACCTTGGAAGTTCCTCAGGAAGCGCGCTGATCCGACCGCAGACAGGGCGACATGGGGGACCTGGGCACGCTCCCAGCGCTGGAAAGGGCCACGGAAGGGCGCAGCACCACCCCGAAGTGCCGGACCCGTAGAGACGGTGAGCGTCCCCGCACCGCCGGAGAGCCCCGCCGATGAGGAGGTAAGGGGCGTGACATCTGCCTTGAACGACAGTGCACTTGGGGTCTGTATTTTTGATTAGAAGTAATTCTGTTTGTGTGAAATGTGGAAGAAGATAAGACCCACCTCTAATTAATTTGGTATGTGAAGAGGGAGGTGGAGCCTGTTTCGAGTTCAGACTGGCCACCTGGACTGAGAAACGTGACCACATTCCCACATTATGGCTTGTTTACCTAAACAGAGAAATTCTCAAGCATTCTGTAATTTTCCTTAGCTCTGAACAGAGTTCTAAGCCTAATAAAAAAGGGAGGCCTCTTACAGTGAAATTGGAAGCTCATCTATGGGTGGACGCTTCACTGAAAATGGGGCTTCTCTTGGCTGATGTAAAAAGTCTGTATGATGTAAGGACCAGTGATGGATGGATGTATAATGATTGTTTATTGATTCTTTTCCTGGTCAAGGACTCCAAGCATTGCTTGGATGTAGGGACCAGTGATGTAATGATTGTTTCTTTTCAACTATAGATAGGTATTTCTTTTCAGTTATATAGCTTAATCTTTGTGTATATAGCTTAATCATTGTGTCTTAGAACCTCTAATAAAAGTCTCATTTACCTAATACGAACCCAAAAGAATCCACAGTAATTGCTGAGTAGTCTGTGTTAGGTCTGTGTCACTGAGGCAGGCTGTAAAACTAGGGCAGAACATTGTTCTGCAGAGTTTTTGCATGATTGAGGTGAGAAATATTCCATTTCTAACTGTATTAGTGAACAAACCATTGAAAGAGGATAAATTGCCTGATCAGCTGAAAATCTGCTACTGTCAAACTGCTATTAAGGAAGGAAACATTAGATCCTTTATATATTGCCGGTCATCAGCCAATTTCAACACTACCTGCTCTGACAAAGATTATTGAGAAGTTGGTGTTAAATCAGTTAAAGTCTGTCATTGATAGTGCTGAATTATTGGATGAGAATCAATTTGGTTTCTGGAAGGGTCATGATACTGAGACCTTGTAACTATCAATTGTTGATGTACTTAAAAAGGGAATGGATAGGAACCAGGGGCGTATCTGCGTGGGGCCACAGGGGCCTGGGCCCCCGCAGATTTCGCCCTGGCCCCCCTCCCCGCCGTCAACCCTCCCCCGCTGCTTACTTTTGCTGGCGCCGAGGTCCGACCCGCAATCTCCGTTTTTCGTCTTCCTCCGTGGCCATGCTTCCAGGAAGTAACGCTGCAGTGCTGCTGATTCGTTGAATCCAGTTCGGCGTCTGACGTCAGACGTCGAACTGGATTCAACGAATCAGCACTGCAGCGTTACTTCCAGTGTTGCCAGGTGGGCGGTTTTACCGCCCAATTGGGCGGTTTTCCGCGACCCGCCGCGGGAAATTTTTGCCCGCGGCGGGTTGCGGTTTTTTGGGCTGTTTTTGGCCTTCAGTGCGGTTTTTTCGGCCGTGGGGGGGCGGGGTTAGTGACGTTTTTGGGTGGGGTTAATGACGTTTTGGGCGGGGTTAGTGACGTGGGAGGCGGGGCCGATGACGTAGGAGGTGGGGCCGATGACGTGAGAGGCGGGGCCGATGACGGGGAGGCGGGGCCGATGACGTGGGAGGCGGGGCCGATGACGGGGAGGCGGGGCCGGTGACAGCGGGGGCGGGGTTGATGACGGCGGGGGCGGGCGTGATGACGCGGGGGTGGGGGTGTCAGGGGCGGGGTTTGTGTTTGGGCGGGTTTTGGGCTGTTTTTTGGGCTCGATCGGGCTGGAAAAAAATTTTCCACCTGGCAACCCTGGTTACTTCCTGGAAGCATGGCCACGGAGGAAGACGAAAAACGGAGATTGCGGGTCGGACCTCGGCGCCAGCAAAAGTAAGCAGCGGGGGAGGGTTGACGGCGGGGAGGGGGTGGAGAGAGGCGGCGGGGGGGGGGGGAGGGAGGCAAAAATGTGCCCCCCCTCTCTGGCTGTGGCCCCCCCTACCGCCGGATTCCAGATACGCCCCTGATAGGAACATTAAGTTCTGTTTTGTGACTCTTGATGTATCATCGTCTTATGATATAGTAAACTGTACCATTCTTTTAATTTGGCTTTGGAGCTTTGGGAGCTTTTATAATTTACATATTTTAAGAAAATCAAGGCAATGATTCCCAAAGTTGATTTTAACATAGTAGATGGCAGCAGATAAAGACCAGTGTGGTCCATCTAGTCTGCCCAACAAGATAAACTCATTACATATGGTATGAAGTGATACATCATTGAATATCCGATCTTGATTTATCCTTCTCTTTTTTTTTAGGGCGTAGACTGTAGAAGTCTGCCCGACACTGACCTTGTTCCTAAAATTTCAGAAGTTGTTGTCATAGCCCCTGAAAAGCTCCACTCCAGCCCATCCAAGTCTATTCAGCCTCGATCAGGACACAGACCGTAGAAGTCTGCCCAGCACTGGCTTTTCTACCTAATCTCCCCTAAGCTTCTTTGGATACGATCCTTCTAAACAGGATTCTTTTGTGTTTGTTCCATGCATTTTTGAATTCTGTTACTGTTTTCATCTCTACCACTTTCTGTGAGAGATCATTCCAGGTATCTACCACCCTCTCAGTGAAAAAATACTTCCTGACATTATTCCTGAGTTGGCCCCCTTTCAACTTCAATTCATGCCCTCTAGTTCTACCACCTTCCTGTTTCTGGAAAAGGTTTGTTTGCAAATTAATCTCTTTCAAATATTTGAAAC
Organism: Microcaecilia unicolor; assembly: GCF_901765095.1. Taxonomy (NCBI): domain Eukaryota; kingdom Metazoa; phylum Chordata; class Amphibia; order Gymnophiona; family Siphonopidae; genus Microcaecilia; species Microcaecilia unicolor. The sequence continues at coordinate 651,183,264 of NC_044031.1, read as the reverse complement.
TCTTTATCATATCACCCCTGTTTCTCCTTTCCTCCAGGGTATACATGTTTAGGTCAGCAAGTCTCTCCATTGGAGACTTGCTAGTGGTTAGTGCAGTGGACTTTGATCCTGGGGAACTGAGTTCAAGTCCCACTGCAGCACCTTGTGACTCTGGGCAAGTCACTTAACCCTCCATTGCCCCTGGTACAAAAGAAGTACCTGAGTATATGTAAACAGCTTTGAATGTAGTTGCAAAAACCTCAGAAAGAGTCCCCTTTCCCTTTCCCATGTATGTCTTACTACGTAAACCCCCTACCATTTTCGTCACTGTTCTCTGAACCGCTTCAAGTCTTTAAAGCTGTGGTGCAATGTCTTGTACTTTCTAGATTGAGTTATAGCAGTGGTCTGTACTTAGGTGCTCTTCAGGTGATACAGCATGCGGCTGTGCATTTGATAATGGGGCTTCAACAAATTCATCACGGTTCATCTGCAATGCAGACACTGCATAGACTCGCTGTACAATATAAAATATTACTTTTGATTTTTAAGACATTGAATGAACCAGCTCATTCTTTAAGATCGTCAGGAACTCGGCAGTTAATGCAGCCATCTTTGGCAAAGTTACATTATGTTGTTACTTTTGATGGTGCACTGTCTTTAGTGGGTCCAAGTTTATGGAACAACTTACCAGGTACTATCTGGATGATTTCATCAATAATGGATTTCAAAAGGAATCTGACAATGCAGCTGTTTGTACAGGCGTTTGCATAATATTAGTCAAGACTGTTGTTACAATAGTAATATTAAGATTGTTTTGTCTGATTTTATATTGTATATGTGCATTTTTACTTGTAACTCACTTAGTTGATAGGCTATAAATCAATAAATCAAACCAATCAGCGTGCCTAAAATGTAGGTGCCTACAGTTATACCAGTCATACTCCTGGCACAACTACAGGTGCCTATGAGACTAATTTTCAAACCACTTAGACTTACAAAGTTCCTTAGGTTACTACAGGGCTCATTTTCAAAAGAGAAAAACATCTAAAAAGTGGCATAAAGCAGCATTTGGACCAAATCAGTATTTTCAAAACCTATTATGTAGACATTTTTCTATGCAGTTCGTCTGCAGTATGTCCAAATCTCAAGGGGGTATGTTGGGGCGTGTTAAGGGTGGGATTTGGGCAGTGGTGTGCTGGTAAATTTTTAACAACAGGCTCTCTCCCTGGTCCACCTCTGCGCCCCCCCCCCCCGTCTACCTCTGCACCCCCCCCAAAAAAAAAAAAAATTTGCACAGCTGGCTATACCTGGGGAGAGAGCGTGCTATCAAACAATCCTTACATACAAATTTACCTTCTTTTAATGTAAAAAAAAAATCCTTTATCCTCTATCTTTTTAAGACTGCCTACCTGCTGGATAGTGATGGCACAAGGAGAGTAAGTTTGGTCCAGTGAAGACTAACTCAAAATAACCTGGCTGTTCCTTAGATGGGCACTAGTATTACCATATTGAAAATGTGACCATACCATGACTCTGTGGTTATGCTCCACTAATAAGTTAAAAGATTAACTGGATTTCTTGAAAGAATTATATAAACTTAGGATGCAGGACTAGGGACACACACATACATGTATTTAGTCAATATCATAATTCTTCATGTACAGCCACAAAACAACCTTTTAGGGTGGATAGTGTTCACAATGAGCTCCTTTTATTATCAACTAGATAGAGATAAGAGTTTTCAGTTTTGGCACAGTATAATTTATCACAAGAACAAAATATAAGAAAACCAATGGGCTGCATTAGGGGCTTATGGCCCATTTATGTTTAAACAAAATAAATCTGCATGAAACAAAATATTTATATCATATGGGAAATAAATCTGCATGAAACAAAATATTTATATCATATGGGAAGCTTTCAAATAAATTAAAAAGCTGTCCAATACGTTAAAAAAAACCCCAAACCCAAAACTTTTGACCTCTATTTTTTAAGGCACTACTCCTATCCAATTGAAACAGCTTTAGACTTGTTGCAGATGGACAAATAATAAAGAACGACAACGTGGATGCAGCATTGCAGCAGCTCATAGGTTTGCTGTATCAACAAGACTCAGTGAATGATTAGATTGAGTCCCCCAGTCACCACAGAGAGTGGTGTTAAGAACTGAGACCCACTAATGAAGTATACTGCACTGATATCAGCAAAAGTAGTCCAAGCACAATATAACAGTATGTGATAAAGCTGATATAATGGAACCCCATCTTAATCACTGGAGAAGTATATGAATATATGTGTGAACACATGTATAAGAAGTTAGATTTGATTTTGCTAGACAATGAAAGCCCTTCTAATGTTTTGTGAAAAATGAGTACTTAGAGATGTAGATATTAATAACTTGAAGTACCTCAAATAGGGTTAGAGATTCCAGGGAAGCAGTGTCAACAGTAGATCGAGCAACGAAAAATTGGAATGTAGTAAACTAATCCAACAACAATCCCTCCTTCTGCACAGCAGAGTGTCTCACCTTGCAGCTCCTTTTGATCATCTCACTTTATGGGTCAATGAAGACGAATCTGAACTCATGGAGAGAGAAACCTCTGCAATTTGTAGCAGCTCTAAGTTTCCATCACTTAATCTCAGTAAAGGAGGAGGGCATTATGGATGGCTTAGGAGCTGATCTGGAGCTGGCTGCGTCAGCACTGCTTTGGTTTGCATGTACACTAAAGGAGATGACAGCTATGGGGGGTAGTGAAAATAGAGATTAAACAAATTGGTTTCCTTGCTTACCGTGGAGTAGATAGGCGGCTCATCATCACTTCAAACCTCTTGGTCCCAACGGTGTCCTTTGCCTGCCGCGTCCTGCCTACGCGGAAACAGCAAGTTGAATCAGAGTAGGCGGGACGTGGCAGCAGAAGGACCCCGACATCCTGGTCTAACCACTGCCTGCAAGTACGGTAATGGTTCGGTCCGACGAACTGCGGCTGCAGCGGGGGAACAGGTTGAAGGAGGGAGGCAGGGAGAGGGAGCGAATGCGGATGCGGGAGGGAAGAAAGTGAAAGTTCAACGCATGGGGCAGTGGGAAGGGCAGCAGCAGGGGAGAGAGAATCAGGAATTCAGACGGTGCAAGTGTTCTGGGGGACAGGGGACAATGCAATTTGTGAAAAAAAAGCCTTCAAGTCCCTGCTGACAGCACAACAACCGGCTCGCAAAATAGTTCAAAAATTAACAACCGGCTCTGCAGAGCCGGTGTAAGCCGGCTCCAGCACACCACTGGATTTGGGTATTCCTAAGACTTGTTTTTCAGCCATAATGGAAATATCCAGGACTAAAGCTAAGACGTTTTGAGATAGACCTGTTTTTAGAATGAATAAGCCATAAAAAGTGCCCTAAATGACCAGATGACCACTGGAGGAATAAAGGAATGACCCCCCACTCCCCAAAACTGCAAAAGGAACAATACATACCAGCCTCTATGACAGCCTCAGATGTTATAGCCAGTACTATAAGAACAGTACCTTGAAGCTTTTATGTGACTTTTACTGCAGTGCCCCCTAGGGTGTCCCACTTTCTCTGCTGGGATGTTTGTTTGCCCATTCTACTAAGAATGCTGGCTTCTCCTATATCCCAATGATTTGATTTTGTGCGTTTTTCAGTTGGACTTATTTTTTTTTTTTTTTACAAAAATGGACTAAAAAGATAAACGCATGGAGCACAAAGACATCTAGCAAATAGCCATTTTTGAAAAACAAGATTATCTAAGTCAGATTTAGATGTCATATCGAAAATGCCCCTCTATGTAACTTTGTAAGTCTTAAGTGCTTTGAAAATACGCCTCCACATGGATGCACATAACTTACAAAATTCTGCAAGTTGTACATGTAAATGAAGCCCTGCCCATGCTCCACCCCCTTGCCCTTACACATTATGCCACTTAAGCACACCCATACAGAATAGTGCTTGGTTGCATTACTCCAGCACATAAGTGTAGAATCACCAATGAAAGTGTTGGTGTTCTGTACATTTATGAATACAAGTGGCACATAAATAATGGCGCCTGGTTATAGAATTGCCCTTATGATGTGTTTACTCTGGTTTCATATTCGTTTAAGTAGAATCATAAGGAAGCACAATGCTACTGCTCTTAAGATAATTTGAAATTGAATAAAAAATACCCTAAAAAGAATAACACTGCTGGCCTGTCCACTGGTATGGAGACTGATGCTGCTCTGTGGTGGAGTTTTGTTTTTTCTTTTTCAAGTTGTCTTCTGGTCTCTCATACTGTGAACACTTAAAAAGAAGGATGAAGACGGTCTCTCTCGTTTCATTTAACAGATTTATGATAAATCCCCTTGAAAAAGCTTGAGAGTGTGAAACGTGGCTCCACGTTGGGGATAAAGATGGAGAGCCGGTGGTTTTAATCACTATGCACGAATTATGGGTGTTCTGGAATTAACACAGACCGCACACTTGCCAAAAGCGTTGATAAGTGCCTGAACGTTTATTATATTTGTTTTTTGAGGGTTTGTTTTAAGCTGAGACCATTGGAGGCAAGGAGGGCGAGTGCTATGATGCGTGGCGGCAGTGGTTCTAATCCAGAAATATTTGGTTTAATGAACACAGTATGACTGAGCACTGCATTTTAAAAATTAAATAAAGTTTAGCGTAATAGTCTGTTGTAATTGTCATATATGATAATTTAGCAAAACACATGCCAATCAATTTTATTGTTCAGACCCAACGGTTCTAATGATTTTAATTTGTGAGTCCATTTAGCATCTCTTCTTTGTAACATTAATTTTCTGTTGCCCCCTCTTAAATTCCCATATATCCTATCAATAATGCAACATCTGAGTTCTTCAAATTTATGCTTGAAACTGATACAATGTTCCACCATTGGTTCTTTAATGTTTTGCCTGTTGATGTTAGATCTATGTTCTAACATTCTTGTTTTAAATGCTCTTGTTGTCATGCCAACATACAATTTATCAAATTAAATAGACCTTGTTTTCAAGTGTGGGGAGTACTATTCCTCTCCCAGACACAAAGTGTTTTAAATGTATATTTCCTTGTCATCAAGCAGATGAAGCCATTACGTATGGGTTGTGTCCATCAACCAGCAGGGGGAGATAGAGAGCACTCAATTTTTCACAGTGCCTCATGGCCAGCTAGCTCCACTGCCTCTTCAGTATTCTCTATCTCCCCAAGCAAGGTGGCTGCAGCTTCTTCGAGCTCCATCAAAAATCTGCCTGGGGGTGGCTCCTGGCTTGCCAGTTGTTAGCCGGGGTGTTAGAGGCTGTAGCAGCTTCACTTTGAAGGCACATAGGTCAGCCCTTTCCCTGCCTTACCCATGCCCCCGTGGATGTGGACATATTAGCTTGCTTTTCCCTGTCCTTTCCCACTCAGTGGATGCAGGCACATTGGTTCGCCTTTCCCTGCCTTTCCCACTTATCTGAGCCTCCAGAGTGTTTTTATTTACCTCTTTTGCCTCTGCTTTCCTCACAGCGTTAAAAAATAAATAAATAAATAAATAAATAAAGTCGCGCCGTGCTTTAGCGCAGCGATCTTGGAAAAGAGGTTTTTTTCTTGAGATTCTTCTGCAGGACCGGAGCTGTGATACTCGGTCTAGTGAGGTAAGAGTGTTTTCTGACTCCTCCGGGGTGGGCCCGCGATCGGGACGTTTTTGGCACGAACCGCCATTTTTGAATTTTACCACCATTTTCAGTGATGGCTGCAGAGACTGTAAAGTGCTGTTCTAAATGTGGCAAGCGCAAATCAGCAGTGGGGCTCTGTAATTCGTGCTGTACAGACGGTAGAGCCGGCCCGAGCATGGCGAGCGGCGATCTGTTGCGCTCTGAGCTGGCAGCGGACGCCATTTTGGATTTTCCACATGGCGCGGCCTCCGTTGCGACGGAGAGCCCTGAATCCGGGGGGGGGGGGGGGGGGGTCCTCTGAGTGAGGCTAATAATAGAGCTGATAGCCCTGGGCAGGATCCGGGCGGTCAGGGAGTGGTTTTCGCCCCTGATTTTGTTTTAATGCTGCATAGGGCGTGCATGCTTAAAAGAGCTCTTCCACAGGGATCTTCGGACCCTCTGCCTGCCCCCCCCCCCCCCCCCCCGGTGGATCCTGGCCTTTTGGAGTTGGTTTTGCCTGTTTCTTATCCTCCTGATAAACGCAGAAGGGCTAATTCCCCTTCTGAGTGTGGCGCCCCCCCCTTTTCCCCCCCGTGGTCGAGCTATGAGGATTCTGAGGGATCTGGCAGAACTTCTTGGGCTGAGGAGCCAGAGTCGGGTGCAGAATTGCCACAGGAGCTTGATGATCCGTCTGCGGTGAGGATTTTCCACCGTGAGGAGCTGCTAGCGCTTATTTCAGATGCCTTACAAGCCCTCTCGATTGAAGATCCTGGGAGTGGCACAGCCTCCTCTGTTAATCCAAGGATGGCTAGTACCAGAAAGCCTGCTCGAGCATTTCCTTTGCATGACTCCATCCAAGAGCTTATTTCGGCTCAATGGGCTGACCCCGAGGGACCTTTGAAGGTTGCCAGGGCAATGGGGCAATTATACCCTCTGAGTGAGGAACATTTGGCTCGCTTTGCAATGCCTAAAGTGGATGCCCTGGTCACAGCTGTGACAAAGAGAACTACCCTCCCTGTTGAAGGAGGTGTTGCCCTGAAGGATATTCAAGACCGCAGGCTTGATTCAACTCTGAAGCAGTCCTTTGATTTGGCAGGTCTCACTGTTCGGGCGTCTGCATGCAGTTGTTATGCTGCTAGAGCCTGCCTGGCTTGGTTACAGCAGGCAGTGGAACAGCCCGGTGATGGAGCGGAGACCTTATCTGAAGTGGCTCCGTGGATGGAGTCGGCCTTGTCCTTTTTGGCTGACACCCTTTATGATATGGTCAGAGCTTTGGCTAAACAAATGGCTGTAGCAGTGGCAGCTCGCCGCACTCTTTGGCTACGACATTGGGCGGCGGACATGGCCTCTAAGCAAAGGTTGGTGAAGTTGCCCTTTCAAGGCCTTCTCCTGTTTGGTGAGGAGCTGGAAAACACTGTTAAAGGCCTGGGGGATTCCAAACCTCAGCGCTTACCCGAAGATAGGCCGAAGGGTCAGGCGGTCCGCTCCTCTTATAGACCTCGCTTCCGTGAAGCTAGAAGGTACCACCCGGGGCGTGCTGCTGGGTTCACTTCGCGTGCCCGCTTTCAGCAGAGGAACTCCTTTCACTCGGACAAACGTTCCGCAACTGCCGGTTCAAGGCCTGGAGTTCAGGGGCGACCCTCTCAATGATGGTGCGCCGGCCCCCTCCTCGTTTCCTGTCATCGGAGGAAGACTTTCCCTCTTTTTCGAGGAGTGGGCCAAAATCTCCGCAGATCAGTGGGTCTTGGACCTGATCAGAGACGGATACCGAATAGAATTTGATGCCCCGGTGAGAGACGTGTTTGTGGAGTCCCGATGTGGTTCTGCTGCCGAACGGGCGGCGGTAGAGGAGACTTTGCACAGTCTGTGCCAGATAGGGGCTGTGACCCCGGTTCCTCCCGCCGAACAAGGTCTAGGCTGCTTCTCCATTTACTTTGTGGTGCCACGAAAAGGCGGGTCTTTTAGCCCGATCCTGGCCTTAAAAGAGCTAAACAAGTCCTTAAGAGTGCGGCATTTTCACATGGAAACTCTGCACTCCGTCATTGCGGCGTTACAGCCAGGAGAGTTTCTCACGTCTCTGAACCTGAAAGAAGCTTACTTGCACATACCAATTTGGCCCCTGCACCAGAAGTTTCTGTGGTTTGCTGTGTTGGGAAAACATTTCCAGTTTCGGGCCTTGCCTTTTGGCCTCGCCACAGCTCCCCGAACCTTCTCCAAGGTAATGGTGGTAGTAGCTGCCTTTCTCAGGCGAGAGGGTATTCGGGTTCACCCGTACCTAGACAACTGGCTCATCAGAGCAGACTCAGAAAAAGAGAGTCATCTAGCTACAGCCAGAGTGGTTTCAGTCCTTCAATCTCTGGGCTGGGTCATCAATATGGCCAAAGGTTACCTGACCCCCTCGCAATCTCTAGAATATTTGGGGGGCCAGGTTCGACACAGCCTCGGGCTATGTGTTTCTTCCCGAGCAAAGGCGGTGCAAGCTTCAGAATCAGGTCCGTCTGCTCCTGAGGATGCCCCGCCCGTGAGCTTGGGACATTGTCCAGCTGTTGGGATCGATGATGGCCACCTTGGAAGTGGTGCCATGGGCGAGAGCGCACCTGAGACCTCTACAGTATTCTCTACTTCATCGATGGTCTCCAGTATCTCAGGATTATCAGTGCAGACTTTCTTGGCTCCCTGCGGCCCGCCTCAGTATGGAGTGGTGGCTCTCAGACAGCATGTTGCGGCGGGGAATGCTGCTGGCGCTCCCCGATTGGTGCCTAGTGGTGACAGATGCCAGCCTGATGGGCTGGGGTGCACATTGCCAGGGGAAGCATGCTCAGGGTCTGTGGACGCCCGACGAGTTGGAGTGGTCTATCAACCACCTGGAGTTGAAAGCAGTGTTTCAGGCGCTTCTGGCCTTTCAAGTGACCCTGAAAGGATTGGCTGTCCGAGTGATGTCGGACAACACGACAGCAGTGGCCTACATAAATCGACAAGGCGGCACTCAGTGCAGAGCTCTAGCTGCGCAGGCTGAACAAATTTGCCACTGGGCCAAGCTGCATCTACAGTCCCTGTCAGCAGCTCACATTGCAGGTCAGAGCAACGTGCAAGGCCGACTATCTAAGCAGGCATCAGATCGATCCAGCGGAGTGGGAACTAGCAGACGATGTATTCCTGCAGATATGTGCCAAATGGGGCAAGCCAGTGATGGATCTTATGGAGACCAGTTTCAGCATTTCACCTAAACCAGCCTGTTTTTCTTCCTTTGTTGAGGAGGAGTTTCCAGATTCATTTGGGCAGTTGCACCTTTTGGATGTGCGCAGGACTCTGTTGCAGTATCTGCGAATTACAAATTCTTTCAGGACCTCTGATCATCTTTTTGTGCTGTTTGCAGGTCCTCACAGAGGGTCTTCAGCGTCTAAAGCCACTATTGCCTGTTGGCTCAAAGAAGCTATCTTTTCAGCATATCTGCTGTTTGGCCGGGGTCCGCCTGAAGCCTTTAAGGCACATTCCACAAGAGCGATTTCCTCTTCCTGGGCGGAAACTGGAGCACTGTCTCTTCATGAAATTTGCAGTGCTGCAACATGGGCTTCTAAGCTCTCTTTCGCCCGACATTACAGGCTGGATGTGGCTGCCAGGAGGGATGCGCGTTTTGGAGCACAGGTGCTAGCGCGTGGTGTGGCTTGTTCCCACCCTATTTAGGGATTGCTTTGTTACATCCCATACGTAATGGCTTCATCTGCTTGATGACAAGGATAATTTTCTTTCCTTTAGTCATAGCAGATGAAGCCATGAGCCCTCCCTGTATGATTGTCTGTATTGCAGTGATTCTGATTTTAGGTGCTGTTCTTGTTTCCTGAAGTTATATTCCTTCCTTGGGGAGTCAGAAAACAGTCTTCAGGATTCTTGTTACAGTTATAGGAGGATGAGTTCATTCCCTCCAGTTCATGTTTTGGGAGGATGAGTTTATTCCCTCCAGGAGGATGCAAGTATTCCCTCCGTTTATACAAAGTGGAGGACGAGTTTATTCCCTCCAGGAGGATGAGTTCATTCCCTCCTTTTTGAGTTTATGCCCTTGTTAAGGGGCCATCGTTCGCTGTGAGGAAAGTTCATGTTATTCCCATTGCGGTTTGCCATACTGCTTTGGAAGCTTCAAATACTGAAGAGGCAGTGGAGCTAGCTGGCCATGAGGCACTGTGAAAAGTTGAGTGCTCTCTATCTCCCCCTGCTGGTTGATGGACACAACCCATACGTAATGGATTCATCTGCTATGACTAAAGGAAAGAAAATTATCATGGTAAGAACCTAATTTCCCCATTTTTCAGTCTTTTATTCCACCATACAGTGGGGGAAATAAGTATTTGATCCCTTGCTGATTTTGTAAGTTTGCCCACTGACAAAGACATGAGCAGCCCATAATTGAAGGGTAGGTTATTGGTAACAGTGAGAGATAGCACATCACAAATTAAATCCGGAAAATCACATTGTGGAAAGTATATGAATTTATTTGCATTCTGCAGAGGGAAATAAGTATTTAATCCCTCTGGCAAACAAGACCTAATACTTGGTGGCAAAACCCTTGTTGGCAAGCACAGCGGTCAGACGTCTTCTGTAGTTGATGATGAGGTTTGCACACATGTCAGGAGGAATTTTGGTCCACTCCTCTTTGCAGATCATCTCTAAATCATTAAGAGTTCTGGGCTGTCGCTTGGCAACTCGCAGCTTCAGCTCCCTCCATAAGTTTTCAATGGGATTAAGGTCTGGTGACTGGCTAGGCCACTCCATGACCCTAATGTGCTTCTTCCTGAGCCACTCCTTTGTTGCCTTGGCTGTATGTTTTGGGTCATTGTCGTGCTGGAAGACCCAGCCACGACCCATTTTTAAGGCCCTGGCGGAGGGAAGGAGGTTGTCACTCAGAATTGTACGGTACATGGACCCATCCATTCTCCCATTGATGCGGTGAAGTAGTCCTGTGCCCTTAGCAGAGAAACACCCCCAAAACATAACATTTCCACCTCCATGCTTGACAGTGGGGACGGTGTTCTTTGGGTCATAGGCAGCATTTCTCTTCCTCCAAACACGGCGAGTTGAGTTCATGCCAAAGAGCTCAATTTTTGTCTCATCTGACCACAGCACCTTCTCCCAATCACTCTCGGCATCATCCAGGTGTTCACTGGCAAACTTCAGACGGGCCGTCACATGTGCCTTCCGGAGCAGGGGGACCTTGCGGGCACTGCAGGATTGCAATCCGTTATGTCGTAATGTGTTACCAATGGTTTTCGTGGTGACAGTGGTCCCAGCTGCCTTGAGATCATTGACAAGTTCCCCCCTTGTAGTTGTAGGCTGATTTCTAACCTTCCTCATGATCAAGGATACCCCACGAGGTGAGATTTTGCGTGGAGCCCCAGATCTTTGTCGATTGACAGTCATTTTGTACTTCTTCCATTTTCTTACTATGGCACCAACAGTTGTCTCCTTCTCGCCCAGCGTCTTACTGATGGTTTTGTAGCCCATTCCAGCCTTGTGCAGGTGTATGATCTTGTCCCTGACATCCTTAGACAGCTCCTTGCTCTTGGCCATTTTGTAGAGGTTAGAGTCTGACTGATTCACTGAGTCTGTGGACAGGTGTCTTTCATACAGGTGACCATTGCCGACAGCTGTCTGTCATGCAGGTAACGAGTTGATTTGGAGCATCTACCTGGTCTGTAGGGGCCAGATCTCTTACTGGTTGGTGGGGGATCAAATACTTATTTCCCTCTGCAGAATGCAAATAAATTCATAAACTTTCCACAATGTGATTTTCCGGATTTAATTTGTGATGTGCTATCTCTCACTGTTACCAATAACCTACCCTTCAATTATGGGCTGCTCATGTCTTTGTCAGTGGGCAAACTTACAAAATCAGCAAGGGATCAAATACTTATTTCCCCCACTGTATATAATAGTGATAGACATATACATATTACTTTCAGTATATGGGGATCCTCAGATTTGAAGAACTTTTCGTGTATGTTTTGGAAGAATTTAAATATGTCCCCATTTGGAAGCGTTTTTTGGACGACATATTTTTTCTTTGGACTGGATCTTTACATACATTAGAGGGATTTATGTCAAAGTTAAATTCTTACCAACAGAATCTGAAATTTTCATTTAAATATCATCTGACAGGTATAGAGTTCTTAGATGTTTGGGTTTACAAAAAAGATGGACATCTGCATACCAATTTATATCAAAAACCAACAACTCATAATACTTTGTTACACTTTTCCAGCTTCCACCCTTACCATTGAAAAAGAAGACTACCAGTGAGTCAGCTGTTAAGGGCTAGAAGAATATGCTCTGAAGATATGATGTTTGAGATCCAAGCAAGAAAGATGGCTTCTCGTTTTCATGAAAGGGGTTATCCTAGATCAACTATTAAAACAGCATATCTGAGAGCTAAATACTCTAGCCGGGACTTATTATTACAATATAAAACTACACATGAGATGGACAAGTTAGTGGCAGTGATTCCTTATTCAGCTTTAAGTACTCGGATCAACAAGAGTATACATGACAATTGGAAGATGCTGCAGATTCATGCATGTTTTAAGGAGCACTCTATTTGTGCCTTTAAAAGAGGGAAAATGATAGGTGAGATGCTGACCTGTAAAAGACTGGATTATATCAATGAACGTTTTGAACCCACTGGCCACTCTAAATGTACCACCTGTCAATGGTGTGATTCTACTATTGAAGGTGTGACGTGGATACCTCTTAATTATTCTCGTCCCTTAATAGCTCGCTCTCTGACGAACTGCAATTCTATGAACATTATCTATGCCATAATTTATCCTTGCAATATGATTTATATTGGACGATCTAGTCATCCAGTAAAAATTAGATTGAATGAACATAAATCTCGAATTAAGAACAAAGTATTGTCTGCCCCGATAGTTCAGCATTGGCTAGATAAGGAACATCAGATAGAAGATATTAAATGGCGAGTGATTGATCTAGTTCAGCTGGGGTGGGAGGGTGGTGATGCTGGATCTTTGTTGAATTATAAAGAACAAAGATTGATTTTTCAGCTCCGTGCGTTACAGCCTCACGGACTTAATTCTGAATTGGACTGGTGGTCGCTCTTCTGATTGGTAGCTTGCGGATATACGTGGCCCTATCAGATTTTACATCTAATGATCAGCTGTGCCCTATTTAAATCATGACGGCTGTGTGAAATGCCACAGCCATTTTTTCTGAGACGCAGTGATAAATATGGTGAGAGTAAAGTTTTTAAGTTATTATCTTAGGTTAGAAATTTGATGGACATCTTAAATAACAACATTATTTTCGTTTCAGCTAGCCTCTTCCCTGAAGAAGTACTAATGAAACCTGGCCATGTTGGCAGAGGTTCAAGCTGGATGAAAAATCGCTGCTGTTAAACCCTTTAAATTAAATTAAATTAAGCTAAGTAATATTTTTTCATAAAAATTAGTTAAGAAAAAACGTATTTATACACAAAAATGAAGAAAAATTATTTTATGGGTTGATCAATGAGGATGAAAGGGACACCATTAACGATCTGGGACAGTGTTCCCACATGGTGGAAATACCTGAAGGAAGTCTGAAGATCCCCAATATGTATATGTCTATCAATATGTATATGTCTATCACTATTATATATGGTGGAATAAAAGACTGAAAATATATACATTTAAAACACTTTGTGTCTGGGAGAGGAATATAAATGGTAACATACAATTTATACAAATAAACAATCTGCACGAGTGTGTAGTTATAACAAAGAAACTATCAAACACATCACTCCAATATAGTGTCACACTGGGGATTCAGATCTGAAGGATAAAATATATTAAATTTTAAAAAATAGCCTCAGTGTAACAGGGAGCCTAACTTTTATGCTCCACTGTACAAAATAACATCACAGGCTTCCACCACCTTCCGAAAAAAAAAAACACAGAGAAAAACTCCCAGAATATTTCAAAAATTCTAAAGAAGTGGGAGAAAAGTCTGTGTTTAAAAAACAGAAGGGAGGGTACTACTACTACTATTTAGCATTTCTATAGCGCTACAAGGCATACGCAGCGCTGTACAAACATAGAAGAAAGACAGTCCCTGCTCAAAGAGCTTACAATCTAATAGACAAAAAATAAATAAAGTAAGCAAATCAAATCAATTAATGTGAACGGGAAGGAAGAGAGGAGGGTAGGTGGAGGCAAGTGGTTACAAGTGGTTACGAGTCAAAAGCAATGTTAAAGAGGTGGGTTTTCAGTCTAGATTTAAAGGTGGCCAAGGATGGGGCAAGACGTAGGGGCTCAGGAAGTTTATTCCAGGCGTAGGGTGCAGCGAGACAGAAGGCGCGAAGTCTGGAGTTGGCAGTAGTGGAGAAGGGAACAGATAAGTAGGATTTATCCATGGAGCGGAGTGCACGGGAAGGGGTGTAGGGAAGGACGAGTGTGGAGAGATACTGGGGAGCAGCAGAGTGAATACATTTATAGGTTAGTAGAAGAATTTCCAATACAGATCCAAATACCCACAACACTAGATCTCACTATGAATATAAATCACCCAAATAGACACTAATTAGCAATCCCTCACTAAAATCCTCATTCAAACAGAGAAGCCTTTCTGCAAGTAAAGAAAACTCAAAATAGAGCAAAAACTCTTATAACATTGCTTGAATTGCTTAAACTTCCATCCTTACTAATGAATGGTTTCTAATTCTGACAAAAAGTAAACTTTACTTAGCTCAGAACATCCAAATTGTCATAGCAGAAGTGCAGCCTCATAGGATTTTCACAGTCTGTGGGGTTTCTCCAAAATTAAAGTGTCCAGTTTATATTATCCTTCTGGCAAAAAATGTCCAATTTCCTTGTTTCTCGACAGTAGGAAATCCTTCTGTTTCGCAATCTTCATCAGGAGAAATACATAGCAGTGCATAAAAACTGCTTTACAAATTATCCATAGCAAGAGAGATGAGAGATGAGACTGCTTACCGTAAAATTGATATTGACCCTACTGACAGCTTCCTGCAGGAGTTATTTGAAATCACTGCAGTAGCCTTTGAACAAGGCTTTTTGACCAAGAACGAGATGTCATTCTTAAACTACAAGAACGCCAAGATACCCATATTCTACCTTCTTCCAAAAATTCATAAGACTCTCATTTCCCCCCCCCCCCCCCCCCCCCCCCCCGGGCAGACCTATTGTGTCTGCCCGGGATTCTTTACTGGAAAGAGTATGTAAGTATGTTGATGGGTTCCTGGCACCATTAGTTCCAGACATTGTGTCCCATATTAAGGATACTACCCATTTTTTGAGAAAATTAGATGCCTTTTCATCGGCTAATGGGTGTGGATTATTAGTGACGCTGGATGTTCAATCCCTATATACTGCTATACCACAACAAGAAGCTTTGATGATTTTACAACAGGTGCTGGAAAAGTGCCCTAAACCAGCTACAGTTCCATCTGAATTTATTCTGAAGTTATTGAAGTTGGCACTCTGTAATAATCATTTTTTTGTTTAATGGTGAATTATTTTTACAACTGTCTGGCATAGCCATGGGAGCGGCTTTTGCCCCCTCAGTGGCCAATTTATTCATGGCCAATCTGGAAGAAAAATTGATCTATCATCTCCCCCGTTTTCAATATGTTAAATGTTGGTGGAGATTTATTGATGATGTTTTCATGATTTGGGATTCGTCTGAGGAAGAATTGGAGCAGTTTGTTCAAGATCTAAATTTGTGCCATCCTACCATTAAATTTCAGCACACGGTACATCCCTTGGAAATTAATTTTTTGGATGTCAAGGCAATCAATAATGGGGGTCATTTTGAGACTGATGTGTATGTAAAACCGACTGACCGTAATTCATTATTACGGTATGATAGTATGCACCTAACTCACATCAGAAATAATTTGCCCTTTGCACAATTCCTTAGGTATAGAAGGATATGTGATACCCCTCAAAAATAAAGAAATTCTGCAAACCATTTGAAAGAGAAATTACATGAAAGGATATCCGACTAAAACTATTAAACAAGCATACAAGAGAGCCTTATATAACCATCGAGAATATTTATTGGATATTAAGGTTTAGGATCATCAAGATGAGAGACAGCGGATTGCCTGTATTATGCAATATACTGCTTTATCTCCAAGAATTGCCAAAGTGATCTATAAAAACTGGAAAATATTGTCTGCCCATGAAGCATTTTCTGGGCAGAAATGTATGGTATCCTACTCTAGACGAGCAAATCTAGCTGACATGTTATGTCATTCAGATATAAGTATCAAGAAATTAACTGGTCAGGGCAGACACTCTAAGTGTGGGAAGTGTATTATGTGTGACATGTTGGAAGAGACTGATAAATTTTGGGACCCTATAAACAGAAAATGGATTTTTCTACAACATAATACTTCATGTATATCGATTACATGTCCTTGCGGCTTACGCTATATTGGCCAGACGAAGAGAATGTTCAAAGTGAGACTGTCTGAACATAAACATGCCATAACATCTGGAAAAATTCATATGCCTTTAGCTAAGCATTGCACAGAAAAAAATCATGCCTTTGCAGAGTTGCGATGTGTGATTATAAAATATCTGGAACCTAATGGCAGAAGAGGAGATATATCTAGGGTCTTGCACCAAAAAGAACAAAAGTGGATTTATTACTTACAAACTGTATCTCCCAAAGGATTAAATGGACCTATGGAATGGGAGGCATTTTATTGAATGACATTATACATTTGAAATGTTCCTCTCTTCTATTAGAGAAATAAATGTTTTCTGTCTGCTAGGTTGTGGTTGCTTTAAGATTGAGCAGGCTAGCAATGGTGTAAGTGAGTGATGTCATCTGTGGGTGGAGTTTCTCTGAAGGCGTCTCATACAAACCTTAGCCATTTTTGAGCACATTGTTTGCTATGGATAATTTGTAAAGCAGTTTTTATGCACTGCTATGTATTTCTCCTGATGAAGATTGCGAAACAGAAGGATTTCCTACTGTTGAGAAACAAGGAAATTGGACATTTTTTGCCAGAAGGATAATATAAACTGGACACTTTAATTTTGGAGAAACCCCACAGAATGTGAAAATCCTATGAGGCTGCACTTCTGCTATGACAATTTGGATGTTCTGAGCTAAGTAAAGTTTACTTTTTGTCAGAATTAGAAACCATTCATTAGTAAGGATGGAAGTTTAAGCAATTCAAGCAATGTTATAAGAGTTTTTGCTCTATTTTGAGTTTTCTTTACTTGCAGGAAGGCTTCTCTGTTTGAAGAGGATTTTAGTCTAGTGAGGGATTGCTAATTAGTGTCTATTTGGGTGATTTATATTCATAGTGAGATCTAGTGTTGTGGGTATTTGGATCTGTATTGTGTTACCCTCCCTTCTGTTTTTTAAACACAGACTTTTCTCCCACTTCTTTAGAATTTTTGAAATATTCTGGGAGTTTTTCTCTATGTTTTTTTTCGGAAGGTGGTGGAAGCCTGTGATGTTATTTTGTACAGTGGAGCATAAAAGTTAGGCTCCCTGTTACACTGAGGCTATTTTTTAAAATTTAATATATTTTATCCTTCAGATCTGAATCCCCAGTGTGACACTATATTGGAGTGATGTGTTTGATAGTTTCTTTGTTATAACATACAATTTATGGTATGGGCACTTGGGAAACCAGTGCCATCCTCCCCTTTGCATACCAAATTAGTTAGAACTGTGTCTTGTCTCCTGCATTCCAAGAAAAGTTACTTTCGGTCAAAGAAAGAGTTGAAAAACAATCTTTTAAAATTCACTTCCATTACAAGGCCGTAGGGTTTTAAGCCACACTTGTATTTATTCTCTTTATTAGTCTATGAGCAAATTGACTTCACTCGCACTGCAATGAAATTCTCCACTCCAGGTTTTTATGTTAAATGCAATACACAACTTTACTGGAATACTGCAATAGGCAGATATCCAGACTTCATACTTTTCTTTAACAAACAGTTCACTTTGTTGAAAGAGTTTTTAAAATGCCAATCCAAGACTTTTGGCGTAAAGTTCCAACTGCTAATAGTCTCTTGAAAATCCTATGGTATTTACCAGTCCTCCAATACCTATCCTTTCTGGCAGAAAAATCCAAGGTTATGGCTTCTCGCTCCTTCGGTGGCAAGCTGTCTCGCTGGGCTTTTACCCAGAGCCGCCGAGAGACTGAACCAGGCCCGAGGCAGAGCCCCCCCCCCCAATCCAATTACCTTCACTGGCAGGGATCTCGAGGCCCTGCCAGCAGAAAACGTGTTCCTCCAGCATTGCTCTTCTGCCAATTGCCTGCCCCTGTGGCTGCTTTTCCAGGAAAAGCAGCCACTCAGCTGGGCAGA
Organism: Microcaecilia unicolor; assembly: GCF_901765095.1. Taxonomy (NCBI): domain Eukaryota; kingdom Metazoa; phylum Chordata; class Amphibia; order Gymnophiona; family Siphonopidae; genus Microcaecilia; species Microcaecilia unicolor. The sequence goes on along the minus strand of NC_044031.1, from coordinate 651,165,311 downwards.
AGAGCAGCGCTGGAGGTGCTCTACCAGACGGGTCCTCCCCAGCCTCCAAGGGGGGCCCGGAGTTTTCTCTCTCCTGCTGCTGTCAGGACGCGATCACTTGGGTCCCATCAGGAGAGAGAGAGACCCCAGCGATGGGCCCCCTTTAGAGGCCCGGGCCAAGGGAATTTTGCACCCCCCTGCCCCCCCCCCCTCTCAGCAGCTTTGCTTTTACCCAGCCGCTGGACCCACTCAGGGAGGTCCGATCCTACTCCTCCAGAGGTGAACTTCTTGAAGCTGCTGCCTCTGTCACCAAACAGACTGTTCCTGTTATGTTCCCAGGGGATTAACCCTTTCTACCCACCCAGAGCTCTCCTCACAGTTACTGTTTTTATAAACAGTAATTATTCCTTAGTTCAGCCTTAGGTTATTAGGCCTGATCAGGATATCCCCTCTCCTCACGGATCCTAGAGGGGTTGAAGGCAGCCATATACCATGTGATCTGTAATCCCATAACTTTTATAATATCCAAACTCCACTCCAACTATGACATCCAGTGGTGTGCTGGAGCCGGCTCGAACCGGCTCGCAAGAGCCGCTTGTTAAATTTTGACGGCTCTTGCGAGCCGGTTGTTGTTCGGGGCGAGCCGGCTCCATTGCACGAGGTAAGCATGGCAGGAGGGCGCTATGCTTACCTTCCCTCCCGCTCCCATCCATGTCTAGCAATGTCCTTCGCCCCCACCCTCCCCTGCCGCTCCCATCCGTCAGTTTCAATTACCTCCCTCGAAGCGCTGCCTTATTTAAAGCCCTGCTGCCTGTCTCCAGCTGCCTTCCCTGCTTGCTTCTGAGGAGTTCGCGCCCTTAGTCCCGCCTTCTGACGTCATTCTGACGTCATTTCCTTTTTCCGCGAAGGCAGGACTAAGGGCGCGAACTCCTCAGAAGCAAGCAGGGAAGGCAGCTGGAGACGGGCAACAGGGCTTTAAATAATGCGGTGCTTCGAGGGAGGTAATTGAAACTGACGGATGGGAGCAGCAGGGGAGGGTGGGGGCGAAGGACATCGCTAGACATGGATGGGAGCGGGAGGGCAGGGGAGGGAGAATTGCTGGGCATGGATGGGCAGAGGGAGGCAGGGGAGAGAATTGCTGGGCATGGATGGGCAGAGGGGGGCAGGGGAGAGAATTGCTGGGCATGGATAGGCAGGGGAGAGAACTGATGGGCAGAGGGAGGCAGGGGAGAGAATTGCTGGGCATGGATGGGCAGAGGGAGGCAGGGGAGAGAATTGCTGGGCATGGATGGGCAGAGGGGGGCAGGGGAGAGAATTGCTGGGCATGGATGGGCAGGGGAGAGAACTGCTGGGCATGGATGGGCAGAGGGGGGCAGGGGAGAGAATTGCTGGGCATGGATGGGCAGAGGAGGGCAGGGGAGAGAAGAGAGTTTCAGGACATGGATGGAGGGGAGGGCAAGAGAAATTCTGGACATGGATGGAGGGGAGGGGAGGGAAGGGAGAGAGAAGAAATGCTAGACATGGAGGGAAGATAGAGGAAGGAGATTAGATGAGGGAAAAGGAAGTGAGGAGAGAAACTGCACATGGATGGAGAAAATAGGCAGAAGCTGGATCCACTGTACAGTCAAGTCTGCGGAGGACCAGAAATGAAGAAGAAAGGAGGAAAGAAAATAAATAAATGGAAAGGAAGCCCTGGAAACGGAGTCAAGGGAACAGATGGAGAGCAGCAGAATCAGATACTGGGCCAGCATGATCAGAGAAACAAAGTCACCAGACAACAAAGGTAGAAAAAAATAATTTTATTTTCATTATAGTGTTTGGAATATGTCCACTTTGAGAATCAGGTGCTGAAGGTTAAAAGTTTATATGTATTTACTTATTTATGGCATTTTATCCCATATTAAACATGAATTAGATTGGAACCTGGGATCATTTAATTTTTTTTCCTGGAGGGAGTAATGCATTGCCCCCCCCCCCCCCCCCCCCGCTATAGCCAGCTCTGCAATTTGGGGGGGGCGCAGTGGTGGATGGGGGGCGCCAAGGTGGACCGGGGAGAGAGCCTGTTGTTAAAAATTTACCAGCACACCACTGATGACATCCCTTGTCATTCTCCCTCTGGGGTGTTTTCTTCACCCTCCCACTCATGCTGTTCTCCCTTCTCCCAATGAATCTGGAGAGTTCAAATAGTTCTGGTAATCCCCTGGGAAGATCCACACACTCAGTTTACCAGGGGATTATATTTCAGTCCTTTAGGATGCTGTTGTTTGTGATGCAGAATTTTTTCTTAGACATCCCTGATAGATAATAGATAATAAAATTCACTGCACACAAATACCTCCAAATTAGATCAGTGTTTACTTGTTTTCTTCAAGACCATACTCCTGTACCCATCCTTCCAGAAATTTTTCAAGTATTCTCAGAAGCTTTACTTAAAAGTAATACTGCATCTAGGGGTCCTTTTACAAAAGGCACACTAGCATTTTTAGCACATGCTAAAATGAGCATACGCTAGACACCCATATATTCCTATGGGCGTCTCTAGTGTTTAGCTTGTGCTAATCATTAGCATGTGCTAAAAACGCTAGCGCATCTTTGTAAAAGACCCCCTTAGTTATTATAATATATTTTTGCCTATTTGCAATGTATCCCTTCAACACCTTTGGGGAAAAAGATCTTGATGTATTCATTCAATGAAGAACAATGGTCTTCTTTCCGATCTAAAATCAATAGACCTTTATCATCTGCCCCTGTAATGCGATTGTTATATTTCATCATACATAGAGTTTTCTGGACTCCTGTCAAACGAACCAGAATAAATAGTAATCTATCTAATTTATGCTGGTCTTGTAAATCTGCTATAGACACATATGAACATATGCTATATTCATGCCCAAAGTAACATTTCTCTGGAATTTGGTATGGCACAGAATATGTGAAATAATTGATTTAAATGTCCCCAATCAGTTTTAAAATTCTTTTGTTCATTAGTGTCAATTCCACTCTTTCTCTTGAAGAGTGTAAACTTTTAAATGTTCTGTTACCACTTACTCTCAGATCTGTAATGTCAGAATGGAAGGATAATTCTAAGGTATATTTTACATTTTGATGGAACTCTGTACGCCTCATTTATAAGTATGAAGCAAGATTAGCTAAAAAAAAAAAAAAAGCAAAGAGAATTGGTACTTTAATAAAAATAAGAAAACCTATGTCTCGCTTTTGCTCATCTTCTGTCTCATAAGATGCCATGAGGTCTATCTTTATTCTATTATTATATGTATACTGTTTATACTGGATTTTCTCTACATCATATTACTCCTCTTTGTTCATCTGCATATTTGCTGTTATATGTTATGCATTCTTGTTATATTTTTCTATTAAAACTTTTCAATAAAGACAATATGAACTTAAAGAAAGACATCCTTGCAAATGTATGCTTAAATATAAAGGCAATAACTTGTTTTCTTTGACCCAAAACAGCTGAGAGGCTTTTTTTGACATGCCATAGTTCTCACAAGGTTGATATTTCTGCAGTCGGTGGGCATGGTGCAGGGTAGATGCATATATAAGGTATGAGAATTGGAGGGTGGGGATCAGTTATGATTAATTATTTTCTTTAACTTGTCTCTTTATTTTTCATCTTGGATTCTCTCTGTTATTGAGGGCTTAGAGGGAATGAATTGCGATTCTTATTTTATTTTTGTTAAGCTGATTTATTCAGGGGTTCTTTTACTAAGCCGTGTAAGCGCCTACGCGCACCAATTCCGAGTTACCACCTGGCTACCGCGTGGCCTGGGTGGTAATTTCATTTTTGATGCATGGCCGATACGCGCATCAGAAAATATTTTTATTTTCTGGCGCATGGGTGGTAATCATCATTTTGATGCGCATTGACCGTTACCGCCTGGTTAACGCGTGAGACTTTATCGCTAAGTCAATGGCTGGCGGTAAGGTCTCAGACCCAAAATGGACGTGCACCAATTTTCATTTTGCTGCATGGCCAAAACACGTGCCTCCACTACCGCAGGCCATTTTTCAGCGCACCTTGGTAAAAGGACCCCTCAGTTTTTTATTGCTTTTTCACCATATGAGGAAAGGCTAAAGAGGTTAGGGCTCTTCAGCTTGGAAAAGAGATGGCTGAGGGGGAATACGATTGAGGTCTATAAAATCCTGAGTGGTGTAGAATGGTTAAAAGGGAATCAATTTTTTTACTCTTTCAAAAAGTTCAATGACTCCGGACAATCAATGAATGGAAATACTTTTAAAACAAATAGGAGGAAGTATTTTTTCACTCAAAGAATAAGCTCTGGAACTCGTTGCCAGAGGATGTGGTAACAGTGATTCATGTATCTGGATTTTCTAAAGGGACAAATTCCTAGAAGAAAAGTCTATAGCAGCCATTTCCAATTTATTTATTTATTGCATTTGTATCCCACATTTTCCCACTGTATGACAGGTTCAATGTGGCTTACATATTGTTAAAAAGGCGGTTACAAAGTTTAGATTTGTAGAAGTCTAGTACATAATACAGAAGTACAATAAATGCTTAGTTTGATATATTAGCATATTGTGAGAGAGGTTAATATTATTTTCCATTTCTGAACTTTTCATGATGTATGGTGGCGTGGGATTAGGCAGATCCAGGGGGGAGAGACTTCTTGAAAAGATATGTTTTCAGGTTTTTTCTGAATTGTAGATAGTTTTCTGTGAGTTTCAGGTCTTTGGGTAGTGATTTCCAAAGTTCTGTGCCTATAAAGGAGAGGCTGGTGGCATGTGAAGATTTGTATTTTATACCTTTGCAATTGGGGTAGTGAAGGTTTAGGTAGGTTCTTGCTGTTCTCGTCATGTTTCTTAATGGTAGATCGATAATCCGGGCACTGCTTCAAATCTAACTCATGAATACTCATTGTGGATATTCTGAAAACCTGATGGGACTAGGTGTGCCCCGAGGACTGGGTTGGGAATGGCTGATCTATAGTCTACTATTGAGATAGATATGGGAGAAGCCACTGCTTGCCCTGGGATTGGTAGCATGGAATGTTGCTACTATACGGGATTCTAGCAGGTACTTCTGACCTGGGATTGGCCACTGTTTCAAACAGGATACTGGGCTAGATGGACCGTTGGTCTGACCCAGCATGGCTATTCTTCTGCCTATTTCAAAATGTATCTTCAATTGTTATCTATCAAACTGCATAAAAATGAATTAGACTGCCATTTTACTTGAACCTGAATGTGGAATACATGACAATTATTTTCACTGTTTAGTTCATGATGACTTCCATGCTGGATGGTGGGATCTTCTCAAACATCTCATGGACTTTATGTAGCTCCTTCAAGCTTTCCTCCAGCTCATCAGCTGCCTGCCGGATCTTGGCTGCAGATTCTGTTTTTGCCCCCTTGTGCAGGTCCATGGCATCCTTGGTTATGAAGATGGCATCCATCACCAGGAAGATCCCCGCCAACACACCTGTAGCTGCAGCTGCAACCTGTATGCTTCTGGCAGCACTTCACGCCACTTTTGAGAGCTGTGTCAACCGCACAATCTCTACAGCGCTGATGACTCCTCTCCCTGCCCTGGGCACTGCCATTGCCGCAACTGGTGCGAGATCTTCCACTTTGAATTCAAAATCCTTTTCAATCCGCTGCACTAATTGCTCAATACTTTTCAAGCACTTATTAATATCTCTCATGTCCTTCTCATACTGCTGCACCAGCTCCTCCACCTTCTTTCTTTCCTTGTTATCCTTCACCGTGTCAGAGATGGTGGCTGTTGCACTGGTGGCTCCCCCAAGGGCTGCAACACCAAGTCCTACGCCTGTTACAATCAGTGATGCCCCAAAAGTGAATGGAGTCAGCGCTAGACCAACGACACTGGTTATACCTCCAGCTGCACTCACGGCACTTCCGGTGATGCTGGCGACTGTTGCACCATAGTGGAATTCATCTATGTTATCAGCAATTTGGCGCAGCTCAGCAATGCACTTCTTGAAGGAGTCAGAGCGCTGCTGCATGAGAGTCAGAAAGTACTTCTTTGCTTCTTCCACCTTCTGGAGTGCTTCCTCACCACCTATAGGATAGGAAGTAAGGAGAAAAGAAAAAAAAGTAAATATAACTCTTTATTGGGGGTGGGAGGGAGGATAATTTTACTATACAGAAGGCATGTGGAGGGCCATTTTCGATATAAATGTCTAAGTCCGAGTTTGGACATTTTGCAAAAAAACATCCAAAATCTAAATAGAAGAGAAGGTCATTTTCAAAAAAGAAAAACGTCTATCTTTTTTCCCCAAAAATACTGTTTTGAACAAGGTTTTGTGAATTGGATGTTTTGGTTTTTTTTTTGGTCCATTTAAAAAAAAATTGTCTAAGTGCAAAACGCCATTGTGATGTAGGAGGAGCCAGCATTTTTAGTAGATTGGTCCCCCAGATATCCCAGGAGATAAATGGGGCACTGCAGTGGACTTCAAAAACATGCTCCCAGATTCACATCTCACCATTGCTCCCTTATTTGGTCTGCTGAGCCACACAAAATCCACCACCCCCAACTATACACCACTATAGTTGCCCTTATAGGTGAACGGGGCACCTATAGGTGGGTACAGTAGGTTTCTGGTGAGTTTTGGAGGGCTCACAGTTTCCACCACAAATGTGACAGGTAGAGGGAGATAGGGACCCGAGTTCCCCCTGCCATGGTGCACTGCACTGACCACTACACTACTCCATGGACATGCATTCTCCTCTAATAGACCTGGCTCTAAAATCTGAGGCCGTCATAGAGACTGGTAAGTCATATTTTTATTCACATTTTTTGGGGGTGGGAGGGGATCAATGACCACTGGGGGGTATTGGGGAGTCACCCCTGATTCCCTCCAGTGGTCATCTGGTCATTTAGGGCACCCTTTTGTGCCTTATACATTATAAAAACAGGTCTAGCTCAAAACTTCTTAGTTTTAGTCCTGGACGGTTTGGTTTTGTTCCATTATGGCTGTAAAACGTCCAAGGCTTAAGAACGCCCAGATCCCACCCTTAACATGCCCCCCTTGTGTTTTGAATGCACTTCTGACAGACTTCATAGTAAAACATCTAAAAATTGGTTTTGAAAATACTGATTTGGACATTTTTGTGAGAAAACGTCCAAATGCTGCTTTATGCCACTTTTTAGATGTTTTTCTGTTTTGAAAATGAGCTCAATAGTCACATATTTTACTTAATGACACACATGCACCTATATGTTTCTGTCAAATAGCATCAGCAGAAAAAAAGCAGACACAGCCACGGGGATAACGATGTCACTGGCTCCAGTGACATCATTAATCCTCTGACAGTCTGCTTTTTGCTGTTTCTGTTCTCTGCGAAACATTTTTCTTCTTTTCCCGTTTCTCTTCTTTTCTGTAAAATATCATACCTGCAAACTTTCAAATAACCTTATATCTGCTGTGAGGCAGGATCAACTTTGAATGGAATTTTAGAAAGGGGATGTCTAACTCAGAATACGGACATCAGATATGGACATCTATCCAGCTCATTTTCGAAAGTGATCGCCGGTCATCTTCTGACACAAACCGGGAGATGGCCGGCGATCTCTCAAAAGCGGCCAAATTGGTATAATCGAAAGCCGCTTTTGGCCGCTTTTAACTGAACTCCATCGCAACGCCGGTGAAAATTAAAAGGGGCGTGTAAGCGGCGAAGCGAAGGCGGGACATGGACGGGGTTAAGAAATGGCTGGCTTTAGGCTTTTACTTGGTCCCTTTATTTTCACGACCAAGCCTCAAAAAGGTACCCTAAATGACCAAGTGACCACCGGAGGGAATCGGGGATGACCTTCCCGTACTCCCCCAGTGGTCACCAACCCCCTCCCACCCCCCAAAAAAACAATGTTAAAACATTTTTTTGCCAGCCTCTATGCCAGCCTGAAATGTCATACCCAGCTCCCTGACAACAGTATGCAAGTCCCTGGAGCAGTTTTTAATGGGTACAGTGCACTTACTACTACTACTACTTAGCATTTCTATAGCGCTGCCAGGGTTATGCAGCGCTGTACAAGTTTAGACAAGGGGAAGGACAGTCCCTGCTCAAGAGAGCTTACAATTGTTACACTTGTGGTGGTAAATGGGAGCCCTCTATAACCCCCCCCCCCCAAACCCACTGTACCCACATCTAGGTGCCCCCTTCACTCCTTAGGGCTATGGTAATGGTATAGAGTTGTGGGGAGTGGGTTTTGGGGGGAGTTTGGGGGGCTCAGCACCCAAGGTAAGGGAGGTATGCACCTGGGAGCTTTTTTAATAATTTTTTAGAAGTGCCCCCTAGGGTGCCCTAGCATGTCAGGGGGACCAGTGCACTACAAATGCTGGCTCCTCCCACAGCCAAATGCCTTGGATTTGGCTGGGTTTGAGATGGCCGACATAAGTTTCCATTGAGAAGTCGGCCATCTCAAACCCCAGCCAAATCCAAGGCATTTGGCTGGCCGGAACCGTATTATCGAAACAAAAGATGGCCGCCCATCTTTTTCGATAATACGGTTCTAACCAGCTGTTTGCGGCGCCGCCAAAATAGATTTATTCCCCTCCACGTCTCATGTGTTATAGAATAACCTTACTATACTGGGCTAGATTTAACTGAATAACTGTATTAACTATACTAGCAGTATAAATCAGTTATGCTGCATTACAAAATATTTTATTATTTATTATCATTTACTGCATACAAAACATCCTAGTTTAACATCTTCTTTCTTCCACATGTGCAGTCATACGCACTCATACCCCTTTCTGTGCATACCTTAAGTAGAGAGGTGTGGTAGCCGTGTAGGTCTAAATACAGACGTCCATATTTTTGAACATGGACATTCCTTCCCTTCTACAATCAGAGCTGAATGTCCATCTTTGGGCCCCTCCCTAGCCCCACCCAAAACACACCCAGACCACTCCCCCTTGCCATATTGATGTACAGACAGGGATGAGCTTGAGGGCCCACAGCAGTAGGGGGCCTACTCTCCCCTAGCTTCGATCTAGTTTAATCATTTTTGATTGGTGGTTAGGGGCCCATGACCCTTAGTGCTTGGGGGCCCAGATTACTATCAGTCTGCCCCTGTGTACAACCATTTTTGATGTCCATATTCTGGCTTTATAAAATCAGTATTTGGACATTCATACAATATGGATGTCTAAATGCCAGTTTTCAGACATCCTAAACATGAACAGACCTTCTACAATAAGCATGTTTGTGTATTTATATACAGGTATAAAAGATACCCTAACTGTCCTTCTCAAACCTACTCCACACTCCCAGGATGCCTATGCATATATAACACAAAATTAGGCACTACGGCAGGGCCGCCGAGAGACTGGGCCGGGCCCGGGACAAGGCCGCCCCCGGGCCTCCCCCACCCGAGGTCGCTGGGCCCCCTCTCCACCCGCTACCTGTCCGGGCCCTCTCTCCACCCTCGGACCCTGTGCACTAACCTTGCACCTCCCTCACCTTTAAAGTGCCTCCCTCAGCTTCGCAGCAAGCAGCGGCAGACCTCTCCTTTCCGTGCCCCTCCCTCGCGGACGTTACATCAGGCGAGGGCGGGACACAGAAGGAAGGAGTGGCCTGCTGCTGCTTGCTGCGAAGGTGAGGGAGGCACTTTAAAATTACTACTACTACTACTATTTAGCATTTCTGGGAGCGAGGGCGGGCCGGACTGTGGCGGCGGCGGCGCCGCCCCCCCCCCCCCCCCCCGGAGGCCCAGGCCCGGGGACTTTTGTCCCCCCTGCCCCCCCTCTCGGCGGCCTTGCACTATGGGGCCGATATTTAGCCAGCAGCAGGCAGTGCGCTTAAAGCCCACTACTGGCACGGACCCCAAATATTCAATGCCAGGCCATTTTTGGCAATTGGCATTGAATATGTGGGTTTTTAAAAAGGCGGCTAGCGGATAACCGGTTAGCTGATATTTAGTGCTAACCGGCCATTGGCTAGCACATAAAGATAGGACAGCAATTTTTGCAGTCCTATCTATGCGCTGCTTGGCTGGTTACAGCTGAAAATTGGGGCTTATATCAGACTTGCCCCTGAAATGCCCCCAGGATTGCTGGCTATCGTTTCAGTGCTAACCGGTTATCTTCCACTGAAAATGACAGGTTACTACTACTACTACTATTTAGCATTTCTATAGCGCTACAAGGCGTACGCAGCGCTGCACAAACATAGAAGAAAGACAGTCCCTGCTCAAAGAGCTGAGACACAAGTTAACCGGTCGGTGGCTATGGCCAATGGTTAACATTCTTAATATTGGGAGGTATGTTTTCTGAGAGCCTACTTTTATGTACATGTATCTTTAGAAATTTATAAAACACTGACTTGAGCGAACTTATCTGGATAATGGCAATATTCAGTCTGCTATTGGATGACTTACCCAAATAACTTAGGACAGTTAGAAGGCTGTCCTAAATTATCTGCATAACAGACTGAATATTGCAAAATCTCTATTTTCCCTATAGTCAGTTAACAAATTCTACCCCTTTACTGCTGACCCCACCTATCTCAAACATAGAATATGATAACAGACTATCACACCTACACATTATCTAACCTACTGCTACAGCCCAGATCCTGGGTGCCTCCCCTTGCTTTCCAAAACCATCTTTGCCCCAAACACCTTCACTGGCACTCTGTTCTGTATTTAGGGAACCATTATGTTTATTTATTTATTACATTTGTACCCCACATTTTCCCACCTATTTGCAGGCTCAATGTGGCTCACACAATATCGCAAAGGCGGTTGATAACAAATACAAGGTTGTGTTGTGGTCGAATGAGGTAGGTGCGTGTTAGGCACTGTGATGGTCGAAGGGAATGAAGATTGTATATTGTCCAGTACGATCATTGGTTGTGCTGTGTTGCTGGGTGTGGGGATTTATGTTGGATCGGTGGGGTAAGCCTTTTTGAATAGGTTGTTTTTTTATGATTTTCTGAAGTTTAGATAGTTATGGATTATTTTTACAGCTTTTGGGAGTCCATTCCATATTTGTGCGCTTACGTAGGAGAAGCTGGATGCGTCAGTTGTTTTGTATTTAAGTCCTTTGCAATTTGGGTGATGTAAGTTTAGGTATGATCGTGATGATCTGATTCTGTTTCTGGTTGGTAGATCTATGAGGTCTGTCATGTATCCTGGGACTACGTCGTAGATAATTTTGTGGACAAAGGCGCAGATTTTGAAGATGATCCGTTCTTTGGGAGCCAGTGCAGCTTTTCTCAGAGGGTTTAGCACTTTCAAAGCGCGATTTACCAAATATCAGCCTGGCAGCTGTGTTTTGGGCAGTCTGGAGGTTTTTTGCGAGTTCTTTACATCCCGCATGGATTGCGTTGCAGTAATCTGCATGGCTTAGGACCATTGATTGTATTAGGTTGCAAAAGATTTCCCTCGGGAAGATAGGCTTTATTCTTTTAAAGTTTCCACATTGAATAGAACATTTTCTTTATTACGGAGTTTACTTGGCTCTCAAGGGTAAGGTTGCAGTCAATTGTGACGCCGAGTATCTTTAGGCTGTTTGAGGTAGGGAGGGTGTGTTCTAGGGTGTTTATGGTTGTGGGTTTGCACTTGTTATGTTGAGATGAGAGGATGAGGCAGTGTGTTTTTTCAGTGTTCAGTTTCAGTTGGAATGAATTTGCCCAGGAGTTCATGATGTTCAGGCCGTTATAGATTTCATTGGTTATTTCTGTCACGTCATGACTGAAGGGAATGTAGATTGTGACGTCATCTGCATAGATGAATGGGTTGAGGCCTCAGTTGGATAGGGACTTTGTTAGTGGGATCATCATCATGTTGAAGAGTATTGGTGATAATGGTGATCCTTGAGGTACTCCGCAGGTAGCTTTCCATGGTGGTGATATGTTTAGTAACAACATCAACCTTCTGGTGCTATTAAACAATACTGATTATCTGTAACAGATGTTCTATGAAAGCAGCAATTCATTAGACACACAAACAGGTGTCGTCATCTGAAGGCTCTGACATGGAACGCTTGGTCTAGACTTCCAACAGACCATTCTAAGCAGGCACAGAAGTTATTGCACACCCACTGCTGCAGGGGGAGCTCAGTTCTGTAAATCAAGCTAAAGGTTTCAGCTGGGAAAAGTACAGAGGGAGGGTATAAGTAGGCTGATGAACTGCTGCTTTCAAAGAACACCTGTTACAGATAAGCAACTTGGTATCACCTAGTCATTCAGATGATATTCTAGTTAATTGTTTTCTTCAGCAAACAAATAGGAGAAAACAACATAAAGTTAACAACTGTTTGTTGTTGATGAGATGTAAGCATTGTTCCAAATCAGGAAAACAGCCCAAACAAAACAATGGTAATGGTTTTGGTTTTGATTTTGTATGTATGTGTGTGTGTGTGTGTGTGGGGGGGGGGGGGGGGTTAGGTTATAATCATGAAAATGTGAATGCCAAACCCAACAAAAACAGGAGCTTCTGCCATCCTGCTTCCTTTCTCTCGCCCTACCCTACAGAAAGTTGTTCCTGGACTCTTCTTTGCCTCTCCCTTTGATAGGGCTCACCAATTCCACCCCTCTCACTGACATCATTATGGGCTGATCTGAAAAGGAATCCTACAGTAGGAGCGGAGCTTCTCTGAAGAGGGGCCCAAAGAGGGATCACCCTTTGGTGAGCTCCTTAGGAGGTGACTGATGGTGATTGAGCCATTTAGTATTGTGAAGTGAGATACAGTATTATGTAGGTTTGGATGTCTTCTTGTTTTGTTTTGGTCATGGTTAGATTATTGGGAGTCTTCCCTGTATTGGTTTATTGAAAGTCAGTAGGAAGAGATGGATAGTGTTATGATTCTGTATGATTCTGTTAGAATTCTGTTAGTCAAGCAGAGGAATGCTTGGAACCGCTCCTGTGTCACGGTTGTGCCCATGTTGCCTGCTCTCCTTCATCTTGCCACCTGGTGGCCAGACCTGGTGGCTGCAATGGTCTGTCTGTGTGCTGTTTTCCATGATCCAGAAGTCATGCTGGTCCGGTCCGGATCTTCTAGCCCTCCAGACTGTCTTGGGATTTTTGGAACTTAGCAGCACACTTACCTGGTGAACTCCCTTGTATGTGGGCTTTATTAGCCAGCTGGAAACTTCTGTGCTTGCCTTTGCATCATCTAAGGTCCCTGGTATGTTGGTGTGCTTTGTGCACTTCTGCTAGTCCAGTTTATTGTCTGTAATTCTTGCCTGAGTCTAGTCTAGTCTTTGTGTAGCTTATTTGTACTGTATTGCTTGTTTCCCAGTCTTGTTTCATGTTTGTTTGTCTTTGTCTAGTTCTTGGTTGTCTGTGTTTCTTGCTAGTGGCTGCCTGGCAGCTTTCAGTTCTGTCTCTTGTCTGTCAGTGTTTGTTCCCTGTTTCAGTGGCTGCTTGGCAGCTTTCAGTTCCTGTCATTTAGCTTGTCCATTTCCTGCCTTGTGTAGTATTGTCTGTCTGTGAGTCCTTGCCCAGTTTCCTGCCTTGTTGCCCATGTATATTCCTTTCCCCTCTGACCCTCAGTCCCTGTTCAGCCTAGTTGGTATCTAGTTCCTGCCCTGCCCAGTAAGTCCTGCCGGCTGCCTGCAACAAGGGGCTCAACTCCTGGAGAAGGGCGGCCAAGTGCAGGTGAAGTCTAGCTGTTCCCGTCAGAGTTCTGTCTTGTCCCTGGTGTGGGGTGGTTTTTGCCTGCCACTCCCGCTCTTCGGCAGTGGTCCAAGGGCTCTTGAATCTAGTTTCTGCCTTGAAAACCTAACATCCTGATTGGTCCATCAGAGGCTGAGCTGATGTCAGTCTGTCTACTTAAGCTCACCTCTCCCGTCAACCCCTGCTTTGGCGTTTACTCCAAATCTGCAGAAGCCTTCCTTTGCTCTGTGTGAGCTGTTAGCTCTGTGCTTGTGTGGAGTTGTTACTCCTCTCCTGGCTGCAGTTTTCTGTTGATCTGTCTCTGTCTGTGTGTGACTGATTACCTCTCACCCTACACCTGGGGATCTCTGTTTAGCTCTGGTGCCTCACTTACCATGTTCCTGTGTATGCTACCCTTTCTTCTTGCCTGCCAGCACTGAGGGTGTTGCTGGTGCTCTGGTCCCCGGAAGGGGACACCTCGCTTAGTCTCTTTCTCCCCTCCCTAAGTATGACTCAGTTCCAGGTAGGCCGTGAGGCCCGCATGCTTGAGTTCTGAGTGTATCGATTCCAGATAGGGCATTCAGGCGGGCCTCACGGCCTATCTTCCCCTTTCTGGAAGTGTAAGATTGGTTATGTTTGTGTGTGCAGGGATTAGTAGCTGGGGTCGTGTATAGTACTTGTTTGGTCCATCCTAGGCCTTGGCCTAAAAGCTATACTAGGCCTCGGACAAGGTCCAAGGGCTCATGACCAGACTAACAGATAGTCCTTGCTTTATTGACTGGGATGTCAGAAGTAAGACTGCTCGGTTGCTGGTGCTCTCAGTGTCCCCCAATACAAGCTCAATGAAGCGAATCCTTGTCAGTGGGCAACACAAGTTTTATTAAACTTTTGCAAACAGAACACAGTCTTCTCTTGGACAACTGAGTTGACCCTGTAGTATCCTAGTCAGTGCTTTATTATTCAGTCCATGCATGTTTTTTTCCCTAGCACCCTCATTCTACCAAGGCTGGATGTGTTATAACCACCTTCTAAACAACATTACCTGTCTATTGTCTCTCTCTCCCTGGCATCCTGGCTTGCACTGACCATGCCTGTCTACCCCCTTCACCATTCAGCAATGCCATGTCTATTTCTCCCCCCCTCCCCATCTGGCATTGCCCCTCTTTCTGTCTCCCCCCCATTCATTATTTCCCTTCTCTGCTGTCTCTTAGTCTCTCCAGCATTGCCTCTCTCTCTCGCCTCCATCCAATTTTGCCCCATCTTTTCCCCCTCTCCCCAGCTAGTATTGCCCTGTGTTCTCTCTCTCTATCCCCCTCCCATCGCATATTATCTGGTTTATTTTTGTCTCCCCTCCCATTCACTGAAACCATGCAGCACAATTTTCTTCCCGCCCTCCCATTGCATCTCTGCTGGACCCGCACTAATAAATAACCCAAGAAGATGTATGGGACCACGGCTCTCTACCTGCTATTGCTTCCTGGGCTGGTTCCGGAAGTTTACAATATGAGGAGGTGGAACCGGCACAGGAAACAGTAGTAGTGAGCAGAGTGGCAGACTCCATCTGCTAATAGATGCCATGCCATCCTAGTTGTGGCATGCAGCAGTGATAGGAGGAGGAGAGGCCTAGTGCCCTCCTCCCCCTCTCCCCAAGTTTGCCTGTGGTCTCCCTCCAAAAGATTGATCTGGCTACACCAGACAAGCACAGAGGATCTTTGAGGGAAAGGAAAGGGTTGTAGAGCTTAGTCAGTGGTGTGCTGGAGCCGGCTTGCACCGGCTCGCAAGAGCCGGTTGCTAAACATTCTACCGACTTGCGAGCCGGTTGTTAAAGTTCGCGAGCCGGCTCTGGCTCTCCTCCCTCCCTCTGGATCCGGTCCCTTACCAACTCCTTCTGTTCTTCTAATTCTTCGGAGCAGGCACTCTTGCCTGCCTGCTGCCAGCTGACTCTCCCCCGCTGCCGATTCGTGCTTTAAAAATGGCCGCCGAGACTTCCAGAGGCGGCCTCGTGTCTCGGTGGCCATTTTGAAGCGCGAATCGGCAGCGGGGGAGAGTCAGCTGGCAGCAGGCAGGCAAGACTGCCTGCTCTGAAGAATTAGAAGAACAGAAGGAGTCGGTGAGGGACCGGATCCGGAGGGAGGGAGGGATGAGAATTCGCTTAACAACTCGGGAGGGGGTGGCAGGGGAGAGAAGGGAGTCACTGCTGGACATGGGTTGATTGAGGGCAGGGGAAAGGAGGGTCACTGCTGGACATGGGTGGATTGAGGGCAGAGGAGAGGAGGGTCACTGCTGGACATGGATGGATGGAGGGCAGGGGAGAGGAGGGTCACTGCTGGACATGGGTAGATTGAGGGCAGAGGAGAGGAGGGTCACTGCTGGACATGGATGGATGGAGGGCAGGGGAGAGGAGGGTCACTGCTGGACATGGGTGGATGGAGGGCAGGGGAGAGGAAGGTCAGTGCTGGACATGGGTGGATGGAGGGCAGGGAGAGGAGGGGAGAGAGAAGAAATGCTGGACATGGATGGAGGGGGAGAGAGGAGTGAGGAAGGAGATGAGATGAGGGGAAAGGAAGAGAGGAGAAAAACTGCACATGGATGAAGAAAATAGGCAGAAGCTGAGGACCAGAAATGAAGAAGAAAGGAGGAAAAGAAAGAAATAAATGGAAAGGAAACCCTGGAAACGGAGTTAAGAGGACAGATCGCAGCAGAATCGGGTACTGGGCCAGCATGATCAGAAAAACAGTCACCAGACAACAAAGGTAGAAAAAAATCATTTTATTTTCATTATAGTGTTTGGAATATGTTCACTTTGAGAATCAGGTGCTCAACATTAAAAGTTTATATTTATTTACTTATGGCATTTTATCGCACATTAAACATGAATTAGATTGGAACCTGGGATCATTTAATTTTTTTTCCTGGAGGAATGCATTCCCACCCCCCTCCCCCCAGGTTCATAGGTGCCCCCGTATAAGAGGCTTGGGGAGGCTAAGCCTCCCCAGCCAGGTGGGGCGCAGGAAGTGGCCGCTCACCTTCCCGCGCCTTCAACAGCACTGCACCGTGTTCGCCACGATGTTCTCCAGCTCCATGATCGGCGCGCGCACTCACTCCCGAGCAACCGAACCGTCTACCCCCAGGCGAGACATACATTGCGTAGCCCGCCTCCCCCTCCTACCCAGCCAATGAGCGCACGGACACACCCCGCTCCACTACCCCACGCAGCCAATCAGCATGCGGACTCCCCCAAGGACAGTACGAGGCTACCTAGCCCAAGGAGGTTTAATAGACTGCAGACGAAGTGAGCCTATCTGCTCCACTGTAGGAACTGAAGCCAGTAGGCGGAGCTTTAGTTCACCCAAAACAATAGCAAAAGATTATTAAGGGACTGTCTATGCCGTGGTCCATCTGTAAAAAGTCAGAATCTGTTCCAGTTGGATTGGCAGTGCCTTAAAAGGTGGAGGACAATATATATATATATATATATATATATATATATTATATAGCACAGTGTAGAAAAATGAGCACAAAATACAGCCTTTATTAGTGCTCTTTCCCACCAGCTACAATAATTTTTGAAGCTGTTTTAATAATACTCAGTTTTGATTTCATGATATTTATATCTACATATGGGATGCTTAAAAAATGAGCGGATGGGTGAGAGCGGGCGGAACGGAAGAGACAGGACCCGGGGGGGGAGAGCGAGGGAAGCGAAAGCTACAGACCGATGGCTGGCTGGGGGGCAGGGGAGAGGAGAGTCGCTGGTGGGCAGGGAGGGCAGGGGGAGAGGAGGGCAGCTGGACATGGGTGGATGGAGGGGAGGGAAGGGCTGCTGGACATGGGTGGATGGAGGGGGAGAGCAGGGTTGCTGGACATGGGTGGATGGAGGGGAGGGCTGCTGGACATGGGTGTATGGAGGGGAGGGCAGGGGAGAGAAGGGTTGCTGGATATGGGTGGGTGGATGGAGAGGAGTGGTGCTGGACATGGATGGAGGAGAGGGAAGGGAGAGAGAAGAAATGCTGGACATGGATGGAGGGTGAGGGAGGAGTGAGGAAGGAGATGAGATGAGGTAAAAGGAAGAGAGTAGAAAAACTGCACATGGATGAAGAAAATAGAAGCTGGATCCACTGGACAGTCAAGTCTGCGGAGGACCCAGCTTTTACTTACGGATCCAGGACAAGAAATGAAGAAGAAAGGCGGAAAGTAAAGAAATAAATGGAAAGGAAGCCCTGGAAACGGAGTTAAGAGGACAGATAGCAGAATCGGATACTGGGCCAGCATGATCAGAAAAACAAAGTCACCAGACAACAAAGGTAGAAAAGATCATTTTATTTTCATTATAGTGTTTGGAATATGTCCACTTTGAGAATCAGGTGCTCAACATTAAAAGTTTATATGTATTTACTTATTTATGGCATTTTATCCCACATTAAACATGAATTAGGGTGTTTTGTGGCTCTACATGAGAATTGTGATATTATGATCCCTTGTTCATATTGTTGACGGTCTGCATTTTCCGTATGGGTGGTATATTGGTGTATTAGGTTCTGCCCAGTGTAATATTTATGGTACAGTAAGGTTCTGAGTGTGTTTTTGCACAAAATTGTGCATAGTGTTTTGCAGTTGAGCGATTGTGGTTAGTATATGCTTTGAGCAACCACTTTATTCTTTGACATATGATACATATCTAATATCTAAATTTAATAAAAGGTATTATGACCTTTTTATTTATTTATTTTTCTGTGTGTTATCTGACAATTATGGATTTAAGCTCCACCCATGGCCCCACCCTAACCCCGCCCCCTTTAGCCTCCCCAAACAGTTGGGCCACCGACCGCCTATGCCCAGGCTCTCTCCCCAGCTATAGCCAGCTCTACAATTTGGGGGGGGGGGGGGCGCAGAGGGGGACCGGGGAGAGAGCCGGTTGTTAAACATTTACCAGCACACCACTGAGCTTAGTAGTAGGTATGGATGGGTACTTTGCATGGGCTATGTGGAATTTATCTGCCCCTATTCTCTGTGCTTCTCTGTGAGGCTAACAACTGTGAAAACTGTGCATGCCACCCAATCTGCTAAGAAGACCACAGACTTGTGTAGGGGCATAGAGCGAATCTGCCTGTCAGACACAGCTTGGCAGTGATCCCTATTTTCTCTACCAGTGTCACATATGTGAACTTTTGACTGGGAAAGCTCTAGTTTCCAGAACCAGGGCTGATCCTTCTGCCTGGCACAGCAGTGGGAGGACATACCTCCTTGACTTGTAGGGAAACTGAAGGACTATGAAAACCTAGTCCAGGGGCGTGGCCTTGCCTTTGGCTCTTTGCTCCCTGGCTGCTATATCATTGAGAGTGAGGGCAGCTTGTGAATTGATTGACTAACACAGACAGAACCTCTCAAGTTGCTGCACTGATTCCCAGGTGTGGTTGGATGGGGATCAAACCAGCACCCTGCCTCCAGGAGGAGAAACTAAGGAAAGGAGCAGTGGAAACCATCTATCCAGGAGAAACAGCAGCAGGACAGAGAACCCCAGTAGTGAATCCTATCAGGGGGACCAGCTACTAGGACTGTGTGCCTGCAGGATCAAAGAGCTCAGCAACCTGGGAAACACCTCATATTAGCCGTCTCTGGAAATGGGAGTCCAGGGAGAGAGAGAGAAACATATCTAAACAATTTTCCATAGAGGGAACCTTTTACCAAAGCAAAGGATTTAACAGAGCTACCAAGACTTTTTTGACTACTAAAGAATTATAAGTGTGGAGAATAATTTCATGTTACTGGTGGCTGTAAATAGTTATACTGAGTACCACCCCCTCCTTTTTTTTCCATCCATGTTAAGTAAACTCCTTTGGTTGGAATTGCACCTTCTGGCCTGGACTGATTTATTGTATGGAAGGAGTGTGCTGAATTTACTGTGCCTTGCAGCTTGCCATCCCCAAGCCCTGACCTCACAAATCAGTCTTTAAAAAAATCTTTAAGTAACTCTCCCAGTGCTCACTGGGGTAACAAGGTTATGTCTAGTAGGCTATAGAAATGATAAGTAGTAGTAGTAGTAGTACACCTGCATCAAAATCTGCAGATGTGCTTCAACTGCACAGCACTCCATCAGCTGCAAATCCCTGATACCCAGAGTAACTTACTGATCTCTGCCTGTTCATCTCCCATGTAATAATCCCACTCCAGTAGTGTTGTATCCTGCAGGCAGAGAAATATGACAAATGCACACAGTTAGTGATCTGCAGTAGACTCCAGGAGGAAGATTAACAGGCAGCTATTATCATTAAGGGGTCCTTTTACTGAGGTGCGCTGAAAAATGGGGCCTGTGGTAGTGTAGACGCATGTTTTGGGCACGCGCAGAATTATGTTTTAGCGCACCTACAAAAAAATGCCCTTTTTCAAATTTTTGTCAAAAATGGACGTGCGGCAAAATGAAAATTGCCGCGCGTCCGTTTGGGGTCTGAGACCTTACCACAAACACGCAGTAACCGGGTGGTAATGGTCTTTGCGCATCAAATTCCACTTGACGCACGTAGCTGCCGTGTATCAGAAAATAAAAAATATTTGCAGATGCGCGCCAAAATTGAAATTACTGCAAGGGCCACGCGGTAACCGGGCGGTAACTCCAATTTGGCGCATGTAGGCACCCACGCAGCTTAGTAAAAGGGCCCCTATGAAAACTACACTCCATTCTATGTGTGTGTATGCTGTGGAAGGGTGTAAGTTTGACTTTAGCCTGTTTTTTTTTTTTAATTCATTATAATCAACACATAAAACTGAAGTTCTTCATTTAGCCGCAGAGCACAAGCAGCAGCAGCAGCAGTTCAAAACCTTTCCTCACATACTCTGTTATCCTTGGTATTTTACACCTGGTCCTTTCGCTCTCTCTCAGACTTGGTCTACTGCAGCTCGTGTCACCCTCTCCTGTCATTAGCAGGCCTCGAGCATTTGAGATTCAGTTTCTTCATGTACACAGATGCAGTACAAAGGCTGCGTGAAGATGTATGGACATGGAGGAGGTAAGTGGGTAATGAGTAGAGGCAAGGGGCTGAGGGCAAGATTAGCAAATTTGCACTCCTGTCTAGGGCAGCAGAAAAGCTTGCTCAAGCCCTGGTGCTAGCAGAAAGCTCTCCTGGAAAGCCAGCTCTAGTGCAATGGTTCTCAACTTAGTCCTACCCAGCCAGATTCGTTTTCAGGATGCCCACAATGCATATGTAAGAGATAAATTCGCTTGCACTCCCTGCACTGTATGCAAATCTATCTCACGTATATTTAATGTGGATTTCTTGGAAAACAGACCACGTGTGTCCCAAGGCCTGGGTTGAGAACCCTGCCCTAGTGATAGATTCAACCTGATCTTTGATACCTTGTTCTCCATGGTTCAGCTTCTCACAATCTCTTTGTTTCCACTATCTGAGCACAGGCAAAGAGCCAGAAATTCCAGTCCAAAACGCAGTCGATTATCTGATGGAGAAATGATGAAATAAACTGTAAGCAAACAGCAGACAGACAAAAGCATAGGATGGATTCCTCGATGTGTTTCTTTCTAATTCTTGTGTGCACAACTCACTTTCTGCAATCACTTTCTAAAAGCATTGGCACTTCATATGATGCAATTATTGCATGTTTCTTGTACCCCGCTTTAGATACAAGTAGTCATGGAGCATATATGCATGAGAAAGACTTGCCACATGTATTGGACAAATTTATGATGAGACCTAGGGTCCTGCCATAAGGGTAGAGGCTCTACTACAGCAACAAACTCTTTACTATTCACTTGTTCTAGATGAAGGATCAGGAAAGGGGATTAAGGGGCCTTTTTACTAAGCCGTGTAAGCGTCTACGCACGCCTAACGCGTGCCAAAATGTAGTTACTGCTCGGCTTCTGCGGTAATTTCAATTTTGGCACACGTCCAATACGCGTGTCCAAAACATTATTTTCGGACGCACGCCAAGTGGCACTTAACATGCGTAGGTCATTACCACACAGTTACCGCATGACACTTTACCACTAGGTAAATGGCTGGCAGTAAGGTCTCAGACCCAAAATGGACACCCACCAATTTTAATTTTGCTGCACGTCCATTTTCAGCAAAAATAAATACAGGCTTTTTTTTAACAGGCATGCTGAAAAATGGACCTGCGCCTTACGAAAACCCGCACCTGCACTACCACAGGCCATTTTTCAGCACACCTTAGTAAAAGGACCCCTAATTTTGGAGGGAACTAGTTAGAGGTATAAAACCTTGAGTGCAGTTCAAATCATTATCACCTGCCTCTATCACTGACCTGCATGTGAGGGAAAGCCCATCCAGCCCAAATGCCCTAGCCAACTGGCAACCGCAAAAGTACAGAAGAGAGTTCTGGTTACCCAAGCCAGACCCCTAATTAAGGGAAACTGGAGCAAGTTGCGGTGACAGTAGCTGCTTAAGCTCTGCACCATGTCTGGGGCAGTGGAAATAGGGAACCCATTGTACCCACTCCTAGGGTATAGGAGTAAAGGAGATATTGAATATAGTTGTGTAATGCCAGCAAGGCAAATCAGACCATCTATCATCTACAGGATCCTGGATAGCTGCAGAGGCTGACAAAACAAGAATTGGTTTAAGCCACAGGTCTCCTGGGAACCATCTCACATGCATCCAGGACCAAGTTATCTGCAGTGCTGCTTTGGAATCTCAGAATCCTTGAGCTTCCCAGCATCCATAACAAAGACTATAAGTGATCATTTCTTTGAAGCTAATTATACCATTCATTATACCAGTGGTTCCCAAACCTGGTCCTGGAAGCACCCCAGCTAGTCAGGTTTTCAGAATACCCACAATGAATATTCATGAGATAGATTTGCATGCAGTGGAGGCAGTGCATGCAGATCTCTCTCATGAATATTCATTGTGGGTATCCTGAAAACCTGACTGGCTGGGGTGCCTCCAGGACTAGGTTTGGGAATCACTGCACTATACTCAATAACAAAGTAAATGGTTTGGAATGCTAAAAAGTGAATATATGAATGGCATTAAAAAAGCAGAAATGGAGAATAAATAAAGGAGTATTAATAAGGCAAAAAGTACTGTTTTACTCTAAGTCTCATTGTTTGCTGAGCCTTCTTCCGTTTCCCACTATGCTTTTCTACAGTTTTTGCAACCACATCCAAAGCGATCTATCTGGGGCAATGGAGGGTTAGGTGACTTTACCCATTGTCACAAGGAGCTGCAGTGGGAATCGATCCCAGTTCCCCAGGGCCAATGTCCGCTGCATTAACCGCTAGGCTACTCTTCCACTCCACTCTATGTTGTTCTTTATTACAATTTTTCAACATACAATATAGAACACTATATACAGAACAGTAGACCAAATTGCAACTTACGAACCCCCACAGCAAAGCTCACAGAACATGGTTATGAGCACCCTTTATTATTTTTTTTTTATTTATCACTTTTCAAAATACATTCAAGCAATATGATTAGAAAAGGTGCAGAGAAGGGCGACAGAAATGATAAAGGGGATGGGACGACTTCCCTATGAGGAAAGGCTTAAGTGGCTAGGGCTCTTCAGCTTGTTGAAAAGACGTCTGAGAGGAGATATGATAAAGGTCTGTAAAATAATGAGTGGAGTGAACGGGTAGACGTGAAGCATCTGTTTATGCTTTTCAAAAATACTAGGACTAGGGGGCATGCGATGAAGCTACAAAGTAGTAAATTTAAAATGAATCGGAGAAAATGTTTCTTCACTCAACGTGTAATTCAGCGCCGTGAGTGTCCCCTTCCCTCCCTTTCTGTTAATTACTATCTGCCCCGCACCATTTTTAATTTACCTCCGCTCCGTCCCCAGCGTTGGCCGCATCATTTCAAAGCCTGCCCTGCTGCCCGTCTCTATTCTCCCCTCGCTCCCTTCGCGACGTGATTCGTTCTGCAGACAGAGTCCCGCCCTCGAGGAAATAATGTCAGAAGGTGGGACTCTGCGGCACAAATCACGTCACGAAGGGAGCGAGGGGAGAATAGAGACGGGCAGCAGGGCGGGTTTTGAAATGATGCGGCCAACGCTGGGGACGGAGCGGAGGTAAATTAAAAGTGGCGCGGGGCAGATAGTAAGCAAGGGGAGGGAAAGGGTAGACCCAGGGCGCCGCTGGCCCAGATGGATAGAGGCAGGGGAGAGGAGAATCGGGCTAGGTATGGATGGAGGGGGGCAGGGGACAGAAGGGAATTGCTGGATGTGCATGGAGGGCAGGGGAGAGGAGGGTTGCTGGAATGGGTGGCTAGAGGGGATGGCAGGGGAGAGAGGAGGGTTGCTGGAATGGGTGGCTAGAGGGGATGGCAGGGGAGAGAGGAGGGTTGCTGGACATGGGTGGGTGGCTAGAGGGGAGAGCAGGGTTGCTGGATGTGGGTGGATGGAGGGCAAGGGGAGAGAACAGGGTTGCTGGGCATGGATGGAGGGGAGGGCAGGGGAGAGAGGAGGGTTGCTGGAATGGGTGGATAGAGGGGATGGCAGGGGAGAGAGAAGGGTTGCTGGACATGGGTGGGTGGATAGAGGGGATGGCAGGGGAGAGAGGAGGGTTGCTGGACATGGGTGGGTGGCTAGAGGGGAGAGCAGGGTTGCTGGACATGGGTGGATGGAGGGCAGGGGAGAGAACATGGTTGCTGGACATGGATGGAGGGGAGGGCAAGGGAGAGAGGAGGGTTGCTGGAATGGGTGGAGGGGAGGTCAGGGGAGAGAAGATTTGCTGGACATGGGTGGGTGGCTAGAGGGGAGAGGAGGGTTGCTGGACATGGGTGGATGGAGGGGAGGCAGGGGAGAGAGAGGAGGGTTGCTGGACATGGGTGGCTAGAGGGGAGAAGAGGGTTGGTAGACTTGGATGGATGGAGGACAGGGAAGACAGGAAGGAGATGCACATGAATGAAGGGGAGAAATTCTGGACATGCATGGAGAGGAGGGAAGACAGAGGAAGGAGATGCACATGGATGGAGTGGAAGGGAGAGAGAAAAAATGCTTGGCATGGATGGAGGGGAGGGATGAGAGAGGAAGGAGCTAAGATGAGGGAAAAGGGAGAAAACCTGCACATCGATGGAGAAAATAGGCAGAAGCTGGATCCACTGGACAGTCAGGTCTGCAGAGGCCCCAGCTTTTACTTACGGATGTAAGGCAAGAAATGAAGAAGAAAGGCGGAAAGTAAAGAAATAAATGGAAAGGAAGACCTGGAAATGGAGTTAAGAGGACAGATAGCAGCATGCCAGAATCGGATACTTGGCCAGCATGATCAGAAAAACAGTCACCAGACAACAAAGGTAGAAAAGATCATTTTATTTTCATTATAGTGTTTGGAATATGTCCACTTTGAGAATCAGGTGCTCAACATTAAAAGTTTATATTTTTTACTTATTTATGGCATTTTATCCCACATTAAACATGAATTAGGGTGTTTTGTGGCTCTACATGAGAATTGTGATATGATCCCTTGTTTCATATTGTTGACGGTCTGCATTTTCTGTATGGGTGGTATATTGGTGTATTAGGTTCTGCCCAGTGTAATATTTATGGTACAGTAAGGTTCTGAGTGTGTTTTTGCACAAAGTTGTGCATAGTGTTTTGCAGTTGAGCAATTGTGGTTAGTATATGCTTTGAGCAACCACTTTATTCTTTGACATATGATACATAGCTAATATCTAAATTTAATAAAATGTATTAATTATGACTTATTTTTATTTATTTATTTTTTCTGTGTGTTATCAGACAATTATGGATTTAAGCTCCACCCATGGCCCCACCCCTAACCCCGCCCCTTTAGCCTCCCCAAACAGTTGGGCCACCGACCGCCTATGAATTGTTGTGTTACTCTTTTTTTTGTCAAATAATAAACCAGGTGACAAGTACCGAAGGAATCAACAGACCTGAGCTCCCTGCCTTGGAGTACAAATCGGCTGTAACTGGTGTCAGGGCCGGTCTTAGCAATTGCGGGGCCCTGTGTAGACCAGTTCACTCTGGGCCCCCCCAGTCCCGCCCCCACCCAACCCCTTGTTGACAAAGATATGTTTTAAACATTTTCTTTTATTTCAAATAAAGACAAATCAAGCAAAACTTGTATACAAAAACTAATTCAAACATGAAAAATGCTATACTAGGAAACCTACAAAGCAAAACCATGTGCATGTAAGGACTAGATAAATGAATTAAAACGAATCCCCTTAATATGTAATACTTGGTAGCAATAATGAAACAGTGATTGAATATTCAGATAGCAAGCAGCCTGAGCCAACCGATTTATTTTCCACTGAACATAATTAACTTTGTATGAACTAGGCTGCTAATAGTGTGCTGAACTGGACAATGTTGGCACATTTAGCCACACCCTTTTACCAGCCATGGCGCATATAAACAGTAATTGTTGAAATATTACACCAGTACAGGAAAAGAAAAATAGTTTTTTTTCATTATAAATAATTTCTGTAAGCTGTTACAGCTCCAGTATATCCAAAATGATACAAACCAAATTAGCATACAGATTCTGCATGCAGCACAAATACCAGAAAAACAGCAGATGTAAATTTTCAAATTGGACATATTCGAAACACTAAAAAGACAATAAAATGATTTTTTTCTACCTTTGCTGTCTTATGACTGTTTTTCTGATCACATTGGTCCCAGTCTCTGATTCTGCTGCTCTCTATCTGCTCCCTTAACTCCACTTCCAGGGCTTCCTTTCCATTTATTTCTTTACTTTCCTCCTTTCTTCTTCATTTCTTGCCCTACATCCATAGGTAAAAGCTGGGTCCTCCATGGACTTGACTGGAGGAGGTATAGAGTAGATCCAGCTTTTGCCTATTTTCTCCAGCCATGTGTGCAGTTTTTCTCCTCTTTTCCCATTCCCTCATCTCCGTCAGTATGCATTGCCTTCCTCTTTCTTCCCTCCCCTCCATCCATATGCATCTCCTTCCTCTCTCTTCCCTCTCCTCCATCCATGTCCAGCATTTTCCCTCTCTCCTCTCCTCCATCCGTGTTCAACTCACTTCATCTCATGTCCTCTCTTCCCTCCCCTCCATCCATGTCCAGCATTTCCCCTCTCTCCTCTCCTCCATCCGTGTTCAACTCACTTCATCTCATGTCCTCTCTTCCCTCCCCTCCATCCATATCCAGCATTTCAACTCTCCCTTCTCCTCCATCCATGTCCAGAAATTATCTTCTCCCCTCCATCCATGTGCATCTCCTTCCTGTCTTCCCTCACCTCCATCCATGTTCAATATTTCTCCTGCCCTCCCCTCCATCCATAGCAACTCTCCTCTCTCCCCTGCCCTCCCCACCCATCCGTCCAACAATTCTCCTCTGCCCTCCCCTCCCATCTATGTCCAGCAATTCTCCTTTGCCCCCTGTCCTCCCTCCCCTCTCATCCACATTGTGATTTTCCTCTGTCCCCTGCCCTCCCCTCCATGTCCATCATTTCTCTTCCCTCCCCTCTCTTCCATCCATGTGCATCTCCTTCCTGTCTTCCCTCACCTCCATCCATGTCCAGTATTTCTCCTGCCATCCCCTCCATCCATCCATGTCCAGAAACTCTCCTCTCTCCCCTGCCCTCCCCACCCATCCATGTCCAGCAATTCTCCTTTGCCCCCTGTCCTCCCCCCTCATCCACATCCTGTGATTCTCCTCTGCCCTCCCCTCCATGTCCAGTGACTCGCTCCAGCCCCCAACTTACCCCCTTTTCACCCCCCCCAAGTTTCACTTCCCAACTACAACCCCAGCCCCACCTGTGCCCTCAGTTTTCCACCACAGCCCTCCTTTCCTTCCAGCCGCTCTGCGTTTCAAAAGTTGCAGTGGTGGCTGCAGCGGCAGCGAAAAAGTAGGCTCGACTCTCCTTTAATCCGTCCCCTTCTCTCTCAGCGTGCACTGTGCCACCTTCGTGGAAACAGGAAATTGCATCAGTGCATGCTGAGAGAGAAGGGGAAGGCTTAAAGGAGAGGTGAGCCTGCTTTTTCCCTGCAGCTGCCACTGCGACTCTTTAAACGCAGGGCGGCTGGAAGGAAAGCAGCTGAGGATCAATGGCACTATGGCAGGGAGTGACAGAAAGCACCACGGGGCCCCTAGAGGCACGAGGCCCTGTGCGACCGCTCCTGTCGCCCCTGCCTAAGACCGGCCCTGACTGGTGTAGCTTCTCTCTCTCCTGCAGTAAATCCTACAGTAAACACCGGTATAGCTTGGGCTACCCCACGTGAACCAGAGGGGCCCCCATCCAAGCCCTTCTGCTCCAGAAGCGGTGGCGTGTTCTTGAATCAATGCCACCACAGATGGTAATGGAGAACTCTGGGCTCCGGCTGCGGGGGGATAGCTCTTCGGTCCGGACTATGAGTGACCTCCCCAAATGAAGTGCCGCTCACTCCAGCGGCAACATCGAGGCTGGGGTTTACTTGGATCGCATCTCTTCCATTGTACCACTACTACTACTCATCATTTCTATAGTGCTACTAGACATACGCAGCGCTGTACACCTGGACATGAAGAGACAGTCCCTGCTCGACAGAGCTTACAATCTAATTAGGACAGACAAACAGGACAAACAAGAGATAAGGGAATATTAAAGTGAGGATGATAAAATAAGGGTTAAAAGCAGCATCAAAGGGGTGGGTTTTTAGCTTAGATTTGAAGACGGCCAGAGATGGAGCTTGACGTACCGGCTCAGGAAGTCTATTCCAGGCATATGGTGCAGCAAGATAAAAGGAACGGAGTCTGGAGTTAGCGGTGAAGGAGAAGGGTGCAGATAAGAGAGATTTACCCAGTGAACGGAGTTCCCGGGGAGGAATGTAGGGAGAGATGAGAGTGGAGAGGTATTGAGGAGCTGCAGAGTGAATGCACTTATAAGTCAATAAGAGGAGTTTGAATTGTATGCGGAAACGGATAGGAAGCCAGTGAAGTGACTTGAGGAGAGGGCTAATATGAACATAACGACACTAGCGGAATATTAGTCGTGCAGCAGAATGTTGAACAGATTGAAGAGGAGAGAGATGGATCAAAGTAGGGTATACACAAAAAATAGCACATATGAGTTTGTCTTGTTGGGCAGACTGGATGGACCATGCAGGTCTTTTTCTGCCATCATTTCATTTACTAAGTGGGAGACCTGTGAGAAGTAAGTTGCAATAGTCTAAGCGAGAGGTGATAAGAGTGTGGATGAGGGTTCTGGTAGTGTGCTCAGAAAGGAAAGGGCGAATTTTGCTGATATTATACAGAAAGAAACGACAGGTTTTAGCAGTCTGCTGAATATGTGCAGAGAAGGAGAGGGAGGAGTCGAAGATGACCCCAAGGTTACGAGCTGTTGAGACAGGAAGGATGAGAGTGTTATCCATAGAAATAGAGAATGGGGGAGAAGGAGTGGTTGTTTTAGGGGGAAAGATAAGAAGCTCAGTCTTGGTCATGTTTAGTTTCAGATGGCGCTGAGACATCCAGGCAGCAATGTCAGACAGGCTGGCTGATACTTTGGCCTGGATTTTGGCTTAAATTTTTGGTGTGGAGAGGTAGATCTGGGAGTCGTCAGCGTAAAGATGATACTGAAAACCATGGGATGAGATCAGAGTACCAAGGGAAGAAGTATAGATGGAGAAAAGAAGAGGTCCCAGGACAGATCCCTGAGGTACACCAACTGACAGTGGGATAGAAGTAGAGGAGGATCCACTAGAGTATATACTAAAGGTACGCTGGGATAGATAAGAAGAAAACCAGGAAATAACAGAGTCCTGAAATCCAAGTGAGGACAGCGTATCAAGGAGTAGGCTGTGATCAACAGTGTCAAAAGCAGCAGATAGATTGAGAAGGATGAGGATAGAATAGAGGCCTTTGGATCTGGCCAGGAACAGATCATTGGAGACTTTAGCAAGCGCTGTTTCAGTTGAATGAAGGGGGCGAAAGCCAGATTGAAGTGGATCAAGAATAGCTTGAGATGAAAGAAAGTCAAGGCGGTGAACAGCACGTTCAAGTATCTTGGATAGGAAAGGGAGGAGGGAGATGGGGCGACAGTTGGAAGGACAGGTAGGGTCCAATGAAGGGTTTTTAAGGAGTGATGTAACTACGGCATGTTTGAAGGCATCAGGAACAGTCACAGTGGAAAGTGAAAGATTGAGGATATGACAGATAAAAGGGATGTCAACCAAGCCTCCAATTCCAATTCATGTGGCGCTTCCACTCAAGCCTCGGAGTCCAGTCCAAGGGACGCTTCTGACCGAGCCTCCGATTCCAGTCCGAGTGGCGCTTCGAACCGAGCCTCTGATTCCAGTCCAAGTGGCGCTTCCACTCAAGCCTCTGAGTCCAGTCCGAGTGGCGCTTCGAACTAAGCCTCCGATTCCAGTCCGAGTGGCGCTTCTAGCCAAGCCTCTGCCAAGTTCCAGTGCCAGCCGAGATGCTGAGTCCACGCAGAGTGCCGAGTCCAGCCGAGATGCTGCGTCCACTCCAAGTTCCAGTGCCAGCCAAGATGCTGAGTCTACGTCGAGTGCCGAGTCCAGCCGAGATGCTGAGTTCACTCCAAGTTCCAGTTCCAGCTGAGATGCTGAGTCGACGCCGAGATGCTGAGTCCACGCCGAGGGCCGAGTCCAGCCGAGATGCTGCGTCCACTCCAAGTTCCAGTGCCAGCTGAGATGCTGAGTCCGGATCGAGTTGCAGTTCCGGCCAAGATGCTGAGTCCGGATCGAGTTGCAGTTCCGGCCAAGATGTTGAACCCCTTCTGAGTTCCAGCTCCAGCCAAGAGGCGAGTTCCAGTCCGGGTTCCAGTCCCGGTTCAGTTCTTGATTCTTGCTCAAGTTCCTGCCCAGCTAACCATGGTCATGTTTTGAAGCTCCTTCATAGATTTCACCATTGTTACACATGGAGACCTGAATTTCCTGTGGGGTCACGGGAGCCTTGAGGGGGAGGGACTGTCATGATTGTGGTCGTGACCCCTCTCAGACTCACCTTATTTCCGGTGGCCAGCTTCTGAGTTGGCTTCTGTCTGTTCTTTCTGAGTTAGCTCTGTCTCTGGGTGCTGGCTGCTTCCAGCGTGGCTCTAATTACTCCACTATACTGCACCTGTGTGTGTTAAGCCTCTCTGTGCTTCAGTTTGCTTTCTGCCTGTGTCCTGTAGTTGTGACATCATCAGTCAGGGCCTTGATAAGGAAGTGGTGTTCTTCCATTCAGGGCCTTTGCAAACACCAAAGGTCCAGGTTAGTGTTGGTGCAGTTAGCACTTCTGCCTTGTCTTGCTTTGCCTTGCGTCTTAGTTAATGTTTCTAGTCTGTATTCCTGCTTGTTTAGTTTCCTGAATCCTATCTTGAATCCAGTCCTGTTGGCTCCCTATCCCTCCTGTCTGAGAACCCTGAATCCCTGGTGCAGTTAGCACTTCTGCTGTGCTCTTGTCTGGGTGCCTGTGGGCACTTCTGAATCCTGTCTGCTTTTGGCTCCCTTTCCCTGCTGTCTGAGAACCCTGAATCCCTAGTGCAGTTAGCACTTCTGCCGTGCTCTTGCCTGGGTGCCTGTGGGCACTTCTGAATCCTGTCTGCTTTTGGCTTCCTTTCCCTCCTGTCTGAGAACCCTGAATCCCTTGTGCAGTTGCACTTAAGCCGTGCTCTTGTCTGGGTGCCTCTGGGAACTTCTGTATCCTGTCTGCTTTTGGTTTCCGGTCCATCCTGTTTGAGACCCTGTGTCCTGTGTAGTCTGTCTTGGTTGGTTCCCTGTTCACCTTGGGCTTCTGCCCTACCCTGGTTAGTCAAGCTTGTCTTAAAGTTCTTTACCCTGTATAGTATCTGTTCTTCCCCTGTTTGTGGCTGGTTGTCTTCAGCTTCAGTTCCCCTCCTTCTTGTGTCTGTCCTGCTTGCTTTCAGTTTCCTTCCAGTCCAGCCTGTTTGGAAATCCTGAATCCTGATTCCTATCCTGAACCCTGTTTTGGCCAAACTTGTTTAAGAATCCTTTCCAGTGTGAGTTTCTTGGTGTTCCAGCCTGCTTGCTCCAGTACCAGTTTTCCTCTAAGTCCTGCCGGCTGCCTACACCCAGGGGCTCAACCCCTGGGGAATGGCAGTCAAGTGTAGGTGAAGATTAGTTCCAGTCCAGTGTTTTCCAGTCCATATGTTCCGGCTTGCTTATCTGCGTCTGCAGTCCCTGCCTTTTTGGTGTGTTAGCCCAGTGCTGGTTGGGGGTTTTTGCCTGCCGCTGCCGCTCGGCAAGGGTCCTAGGGCTCACAATTGCTCCAGAGTCCGTGCCTGCGTGTTTTGAACCTGAGAACCTGACAGCAATAATCTCTAAGAGGGGCAGGAGGGAGAACTCAGTTCTATAAAAAGAAAGTTATTATCAGCATATAAAAGGACTTTGTGGACATCCTTCCCCACCTGGACTGGGAAAATATGATCGTTGCGAATTGCCACTGCCAGCGGTTCTATGGCCAGCACAAATAAAAGCGGGGACATGGGGCAATAGTGCCTAACCTCCTCATGTAGTGTAAAGCCCTCTGACTGGGTACTATTCACTAAAATGGCACCCAACACCCAAAGGTACCTACTAGTTCCACACTTTCCTGGACTTTGAACAAAAAAGGCCACCCAACCTGGTCAAAAGTCTTTTCTGCATCCAGTGCCAACCCCATAGCCATAGTAGATGTGTGCTGATGTTCCATATCAATAGCCTTCCATATATTATCTCCCAGAAGGCGTCCCTTAACAAAGCCTGCTGGTCAACATGTATCAGGAAGCACCCTTTTCAATCTAGAGGCCAATTTTTTAAGCAAAGGTTTTCATGTCAGCAATTAACAATGCAATTGACCTATAGGTAGAACAGGAGGCAGGATCCTTCTCCTGTTTAGGTGATACCACAACTTGTGCTTTGAACATAGAGTCTGGGAAAGGCCTGCTCTGCAGCAGTTCATTGAAAACTCTCCTAAGAATGGGAGCAATCAGCCTGCAGCACCTTATAAAATTCCATAGGAAAACCATCCTCTCCCAGAGCTTTCCAGATGCCAGCACTGCAGGGTCCGTGATATCCCTATTAATCCAGGCTTGCTTGGTCTCTGATAAACTGGGGAGCCCCATGGCTAGCAAGTACTTATCCATAGCATCTTCTGAAATATCCTCCGCAGTATTGTAATGGGGTTCGCTTCCTCCTCTTGGGTGGAGCCGGCAAGCCTGTGGGGCTCCCAGGGTTCCAGGACAGAATACTGCTGATACTGGGACTCAGGGACAAAGTATTTTATTATCAAGGCAATTTCATACAAAAATTAATAATATATTCTTCAAAACGAAAGGTACAGCCCTCTTAATATAGTCTTCAAAAGAAAAAAAGGTGCAGTCCAGATCCCAAAATCCCTCAGCAAACGTTCAGCTCCTCACGAGTTCAGGCCCTCTACTAGGCCTTAGCTTTCCCTTCCCCCCTCCTTCAGAAGGGTTCAGTAAGAGTCCGGCATACTTCCAATAGGGCACAATAGTTCAGAAAACTCTTCATTGACAGTCTTTGCACATCAAATCAATACCACAAATCACCTGCTTTTTACACAGCACAGAGGGAACCCTGTAAGGAGCAGGGTTGGCAGTTTCTCCCACCTCTCGGCACCATGCCCGGTCTGGCCTCCTCCACTGCCTTCATGTGCTGGGCAGGGCAACCTTTGAATTTTACCACTCCATGGCAGCTGGCTCTTCTCCCTTGGGCAGCTCTAGTGGCAGGCTCCTTCCCTCTTCCACAAACTCCATGGAATCTCTCTCTCCATTTGTCTCCCTTCTCTCTTGGTGACTGAGAGCCTCCAGGAAATCTGCTATCCCCTTCTCACAGCTGGGGGGAATTATATACTGATGGCAAAGCCAGGGAAACTGAGCTTCATCCTTCCCTCTCCCTCTAGTGGGGAAGGGAGTAACAGGCTCACCCTGCCTCGAGCCATTGCTCCCCCTGCTGGGGCTGGGAATCCATTCCATCTTTTTAGGATTACTCCCTTCTCTCATTCTTGCAAGGACTTCCGGGACCCATACTTCTGGGCTCAACTGCTTCACTGGGGAATCTCTGGGGCTTGCCTTGTCACAATATACAAGGATTGATAAAACATTCTAAATTTGGCAGCTACAGCAGAACTAGATACCAGCTCCTCCCCATTAGTTCCCCTCACCCACCTATCACTCCATTTTTTCCAGAGCTGTCAGGCTAGGAGTTTGCCTGCTTGATTATCCTGCTCCATATAGTGGGCCTTTGTGCATATGAGCTGATATTCTATCTTTTGGGTATCTAAAATGTCTTAATTCTTGCTTCTTTGCTAAGAGTTGCTTTAGTAAAGCACTGCGTATGACTGGTAGCGCTATAGAAGTGATTTATAGTAGTAGTAGTTAGTAGTAGTAATGACTCATGAGAACTCTGTATTTGAAGAGCTTGTAAAGCTCCAATATCTTTCAGTAATTGAAAACAGAGTAGGGTTAAATGGTCAGTATTCTCAATGTAGAAGGGTAGATAGTGGGGTTCCTCAGAGGTCTGTTCTCAGAACGCTTTTAACATATTTATAAATGATCTAGAGATGGGAATAACTAGTGAGGTAATCAAATTTGCTGATGAAACAAAGTTATTCAAAGATGTTAAATCGCAAGTGGATTGTGAAAAATTGCAAGAGGATCTTATGAGACTGGGAGACTGAACATCCAAATGGCAGATGATGTTTAATGTGAGCAAGTGGAAAGTGATGTGTGTGAGAAAGAGGAACCCAAACCACAGCTACGAAATGCAAGGTCCCACATTAGCAGTAAAAGGAACTAAGTGTCATCGCTGATGATATGTTGAAACTCTCTGCTCAGTGTGCAGTGGTGGCTGAGAAAGCAGATAGAATGTTAGGAATTAGGTAAGGAATGGAAAACCAAAATGAGAATGTTATAATGCCTTGTATCACTCCATGGTTTATGTGTGTAATTCTGGTCACCGTATCTCAAAAAAGATACAGCAGAATTAGAAAAGGTACAGAGAAAGGTGATGCAAATGTTAAAGGGGACGAGAAAACTTCCATATGAGGAAAAAGCTAAAGTGGCTAGGGGAAGAGATGGCTGAGGGGAGATATGATAGTGGTCTATAAAATACTGAGTGGCGTAGAATGGGTAGATGTGAATTGCTTGTTTACTCTTTCCAAAAATACTAGGACTAGGGGGCACACAACGAAGCTACTAAGTAGTAAATTTAAAACAAATCAGAGAAAATATTTCTTTACTCAATGAGTAATTAAACTCTGGAACTCATTGCCAGAAAAAGCGGTAAAAGCAGTTAGCTTAGCAGTGTTTAAAAAAGGTTAGGATAATTTCCTAAAAGAAAATTCCATAAGCCATTATTGAGATGGCAAATCCACTGCTGTTTCTAGGATAAGCAGCATAAAATCTGTTTTACTGTTCTGGGATCTTGCCAGGTACTTGTGACCTGGATTGGCCACTACTGGAAACAGGATACTGGGCTTGATGGACCTTCAGTCTGTCCCAGTATGGCAACACTTACGTTCTTGTGTAGGCCTTACCTGCATTCCATAGTAGACCTGTGGAGGAATTCCCCTTATCACTGAGAATAATAAAATCAGACCAGTAGTTAGCATGCCACTGTTGTGTATTGGACCACAACAACAAAGTAGTACTGGCCTCCAATGTTTTACTCCACCCACTCCTGCGGAGTCATGCAAACCCTGGATACTATTGCATGATCCAAAATTATAAGAGGATAGATCTGGAGATATGCCTATTCAGCCACTGGGTATTCAGACCCAGAAGGTAGTCTAATCTGGAATAAGATTGAAACGTAGAGGCATAGGTGCCACCTCTGTGGGTGCTTGAGCACCTCCAATATTGAACAAACTCCTTGGTTGTGTCCAGGGAGGGATAATTTCCATTGGGTTTAGTACCCCCAATCATTTTAAAAAGTTGGTTTCTATGGCTAGAGGAATAGCAAGTATAATCTCTGGAGTCTGGATTGAAACTTCTCTATAGGTCTACTAAGTTCCACTTGTTCATACAATCCTGCAAATCTTTTCCCTCCATGGGAATCAAGTCTCCTACAAATTTAGACCGATCCAGGGGACCCAAGCTACAGTTCATGTTGCACCCAATAAGCAAAGTTCCACTACTTTAGGTATAATGGAAGTAAATACCGGGTCAAAAAATTGTACTTTATGTCTTGTGAGAGCATATATATTTAAATGGTCAGCTCCAGCTCAGTCATCAGTTATTCCGTCACGCAGGCCCATCTACCCTCTTCATCTTTACCTGTATCATAAAGCACAAAAGGAATGGTTTTGTACAGTAAAATGACCACCCCTCCTTTTCTTAGAACCCCCCGATGGCCCAAAAAAGAGCCCCAACCACCTTATACAAGTTTTTCCATTTCAGCCACCGTCAATTTAGTTTCTTGCAAGAAATATCAATGCATGTGTCACGCAATGTTTCAAAATCCTCTTGTGCTTTATAGGACTATTGATACCTCCTACATTCCATGTAGCTACCTGAAAACCCTTACAACTCAACATCAAGAAGCTTTAAGAACCTGGTGTTATTCCGTCTCCACTCATCCATACCACCAAGAGACCGTTCCCCCCCACCACCACCACCACCACCTGTATCAAACCCAGCAAACCAGCTGTATCTCTGCAGATACCCATATAGTGTCTTCTATGATAAGAAATGACAGATGACCAGTATCCTAACACCCCATACAACCCCCAAGCTAAAACATCATATAATCCAAACCCTTCCACTGAACCCTCCCACCAACCTCCCCAATCCACTCCACCCATTCCCGCTCTAATTTCCCACCAACCCACCCATGTATACTCAGAACTTCCAGCAAGACACCTGCCCCTCCCTCCATTTCAAACATACCAACAATGTACCAATTTCTACTTCTTAAGTTGTCCTCTGCTTGCAAACCCCAGAACATTCACCAACATCCATCAATCCATACAGCAAACCTTCCAAAAACTGTCTGGAAAGTAAATACTAGAGTACTCCTCTCCTTGAATTAATCCCTGCCAGTAAGTTTTCCACTGTAACAAACAACAAAATTCAACAGTCCCCAGCTCAAGATGGATTAAACAGCTGCGGAGTTGGTCCCTCCTTCACCTTTGTGGCCAACATCCTCCTCCTCCAATGAATCATCAGTATTCTCAGATGCTGAGTTAGACCCTCATGATGTCCTCTGCGCATTGGTTGGGCAGATTGATTGTGACATTGACAAAGTGGTCTGCAGCTGTCACTTCTTCAGTGCCTTATGTTGGGACGTTTCAGTTGAGCTTTTACCTTTAAGCACTGAAGAGAACCTTATGATATCTGTGCTCCGTACCACAGGAGCTTGATGACAGGGAAGTGTCCCCCGGAAAGGGCCTTAAGAAAGACCTTAGCCTCCTTTGGATTGCTCAAAAAGGTTCTCTTACCACCTCGGGTCATGATTAGGCAGGCAGGAAACTACATCCCCACTTGAGGTCCCTTGTCTTGAAGCTCCTTTTTATATGGACACATCTCCTTTCTTTTCCTCATCATAGCCAGGCTCATGTCATAAGTCTTATGAGGAGTAGCCTAGTGGTTAGTACAGGGGACTTTGATCCTGGGGAACTGGGTTCAAGTCCCCTTGTGACTCTGGGCAAGTCATTTAACCCTCCATTTCTCAAGGTACAAAATAAGTACCTGTATATAATATGTAAACCACTTTCATTGCCATACTGGGACAGACCAAAGGGCCATCAAGCCCAGCATCCTGTTTCCAATAGTGGCCAATCCAGATTACAAGTACCTGGCAAGATCCCAGAACAGCACAATATATTTTATGCTGCTTATTCTAGAAATAAGCAGTGGATTTTCCCCAAGTCCATTTTAATAATGGCTTATGGACTTTTCTTTTAGGAAGCTAGCCAAACCTTCTTTAAACCCCGCTAACCTAACTGCTTTTAATACATTCTTTGGCAATGAATGCCACAGTTTACTTACATGCTGAGTAAAGAAATATTTTCTCTGATTCGTTTTAAATGTAGCTTTATTGCATGCCCCCTAGTCCTAGTATTTTTGGAAAGAGTAAACAAGCGATTCACATCTACTCATTCCACTTCACTCATTATTTTAAAGATTTCTATCATATCTCCCCTCAGCCATCTCTTCTCCAAGCTGAAGAGCCCTAGCCACTTTAGCCTTTCCTCATAGGGAAGTCGTCTAATCCCCTTCATTATTTTCATCACTCTTCTCTGTACCTTTTCTAATTCCTCTATATTTTTTTTGAGATGCAGTGACCAGAATTGCTCACAATATTTGAGGTGCAGTTGCACCATGGAGCAGTACAAATGCATTATAACATCCTCATTTTTGTTTTCTACACTTTTCATAATAATACCTAACATTTTGTTTGCTTTCTTAGCCGCCGCCGCACACTGAGCAGAGGGCTTGAATGTATCATCAATGATGATGCCTAGGTCCCTTTCCTGGTTGGTGACTCCTAAAATGGAACATTGCATTACATATACATCACTTTGCACTTGCTTACATTAAACGTCATCTGCCATTTAGATGCCCAGTCTCCAAGTCTCGTAAGGTCCTCTTGTGATTTAACAATTTTGAACAACAATGTCATCAGCAAATTTAATTACCTCACAAGTTATTCCCATCTCTAGATCATTTATAAATATGTTAAAAAGCAGCAGTCCCAAAACAGACTCCTGGTGAACTCCACTATCTCCATTGAGAATACTGACTATTTAGCCCAACTCTATTTTCTATCTTTTAACTAGCTTTTAATCCACAATAGAACACTACCTCCTATCCCATGACTTTCCAATTTCTTCTGGAGTCTTTCATCAGGTACTTAGTCAAATGCCTTTTGAAAATCCAGATACACAATATCAACCAGCTCACCTTTATCCACATGTTTGTTCACCCCTTCAAAAAGTGTAATAGATTGGTGAGGCAAGATTTCCTTTCACAAAATCCATGTTGGCTTTGTCTCATTAATCCATGCTTTTGAATAGGCTCTGTAATTATTTTCTTTGTAACAGTCTCTACCATTTTGCCTGGCACTAACGTCAGGCTCACCGGTCTATAGCTTCCCGGATCACCTCTGGAACCTGTTTTAAAAA
Source organism: Microcaecilia unicolor (assembly GCF_901765095.1). NCBI lineage: Eukaryota > Metazoa > Chordata > Amphibia > Gymnophiona > Siphonopidae > Microcaecilia > Microcaecilia unicolor. The sequence goes on along the minus strand of NC_044031.1, from coordinate 651,126,688 downwards.
TCTGCATTACATTGGCCACCTTCCAATCTTCCAGTACCATGTCTGATTTTAAGGATAAATTACATATTACTAACAATAGTTCTAGAAGTTAATCTTTCTATTCTATCAGTACTCTGGGATGAATACCATCCAGTCCAGGCGATTTGCTACTCTTCAATTTGTCAAATTGCGCAATTACAGCTTCCAGGTTTATAGAGATTTCATTTCTCTGACTCATCCGCTTTGAATACTATTTCTGGCATTGGTATCTCTCTCAGGGAAGATATGCAGCTCTGCATTGCCATACTGACAAGGTTTATCTTACTGAGCCATTTTTAAAACCAGTTCAGTCTGCTGAAAGCAGAGCAGTTTAACTATCAGGGCTCTCAGAAGCATGTTAATATTGGGTTTAGGCCTGAATTCACAATGAACTCGCTCAATTTCAGAAGGTGGAGTAGCTATCGTTGCAGGAAAACAAGTCTGCAGTAACTTTTGAACATACTCCACTACATTTGTTCTCGCCAATCCCTTCAGCAAACCCAGAATACAGAAATTTGACCTCTGCTGTCTGTTTTCCTGGCGTTTGATTTTGTCTTGCAGCTCCTCTAACCGTTGCTGGAGACACCGCCGGTCCTGTTGGTCTCCAGCCCAGTCCTCCTGAAATTCCATAACTTTAGCTTCCACTGCATCCAGCAAGGCTGAGAGAGCCTCTATTTTGTCTTCCAACCTAGAGACAACCAGCTCCACAATTTCATTTAATCGCTTCCCGAAATTCCCTCAGAACCCGCACATAGACCGAGTCAGACTCAAGCTGTGAATGGGATGGAGGAGTTTTACATTGGTGGCAAAGACCTCCCTTCCCACCAGTCTGCGAGACCAGCTTTGCAGCTTTTATTTCTTTGATGTAGAGTCCTGTGCACGACTGTCTTCAACTATTTCAGCATCACTTCCAATAAATCCTTGTGTTCAAGCAGCCACCAACAAGGTTAGCTCCAATTTGAACGATCAGCGGGGGGGGGGGGGGGGGGGGGGTGCAGCAGCCATGGAGAGCAATCAGACATGTTGATTACCATGTTCACTCACCGGCAGTCAACTTTTGTAGTGACGACTCATCCTTCTCACTGAGATTGGCTGCTGTGTATGTTTTTCAAACAACAGGATAATTGGATCATGTGATAAGAATGTTCCCTGATATAACTAAAGAAGCTCAAAAAATGACAAATTTTTTGTTGCTTAAACCAGGAGTTCTTCAGTCAGGAGCTCTATTTTTCCTACAAATATATATGCAAGTGTGTGACAAATTTTTTGTTGCTTAAACCAGGAGTTCTTCAGTCAGGAGCTCTATTTTTCCTACAAATATATATGCAAGTGTGTTGTGAAGCTAAAATCAGTTAAATATGTCTTCTTTGAATCAATTCAGCTATCTGAAGATCACATTTATTCCTATCTCTGAAACCTCTGTATAATTTAGCAAGAATATATGTTTATTTACTGGAAGTTCGCAGCACTATGTTGCTTATTGACGATTGAAAAAAGTTTTTTCTTTAAATTTTCTTCTTGTTCTCCTCCCTGTTGAATTGTGGGCTTAATGCTACTTGAATTGAAGACTTTATGCTACACTGAATTTCCCCAAGGATTAATATGGGGGCCGTTTACTAGGGTGCAGGTATAAAGTGGCCTCGGCATACACTTATGCAGGTTTTTCCTGTGCACTAAGGCCATTTTTACCACAACAGTAAAATGGCCGATTTTCCTTTTTTTTTTTTTTTCAATTAAATATAGGCATGATTTATAGAATACTAGTAAAAAAAGGCCTGTTTCTGACACAAATGAAACGGGCGCTAGCAAGGTTTTCCTCGGAGTGTGTATGTTTGAGCGAGTGTGTGTGAGAGTGACTGTATGTAGAGGAAAGCCGCTGTTTGGGTCAGTTGCAGAGCGGCTGCGTTGGTACAATGGAACAACGTGTGCTGCGTGCATCGGCAAGGTGGGTGACGGGTTTGCTGAGTCGGGGGTTGGTTTTGCACGTCCTGGATTTGTTTTTGAGAAGGTTAAGGGGGGGGGGGGGGGGCGGTTGAAGTAGTGTTCATGTGGCAGTGATTCCTAGGCAGGGGAATTTTGCAGTCTGCAGCGATTCCTAGTCCTTGGGCCGCCTGGGTCGGTGTTTGGCGGTTTCAGGGTCACGTTTAATTTTGCATTCTCCTGCGATTCCTAGGCAGGGGAATTTTGCAGTCCCTAGCGATTCCTAGGCAGGGGAGGAGTAGGGCCTACTCCTCCCCCCGCCTGGGTCAGTGTTTGACGGTTTCAGGTTCGGGTTTAATTTTGCATTCTGCAGCGATTCCTAGGCAGGGGAGGAGTAGGGAAACACGCTCCGCATGTTTCCCTACTCCTCCCCCCCCCCCCCCCCCCCCCCCCCGCCTGGGTCGGTGTGTGATACTGGCTGGCTCTGGTTCTATTTTAGGTGGTGGGGCTTAGGTAGTCCTGGCGGCGCATGTCGGTGTTGGCGAGGGGAATGCTTTTTTTGCGTACATACCCACTGCTGAGTTCTTCTGTCTTTCCAGCGGTGTTTGTCTGCTGTCTGTGCTGCTGAGACAATGAAGCGTTCTACCGCTGAATGCTCCTCCCTTCTTCTTCTGGTGTTTCATCTGATTGGTCCGTTCTATGTCGCATTCCGTTGCCTGGTTACATTTGTGCTTTGTTATTGTGCAGTGCTACTCCCTTCTTGTCGTTTGCTTGGTTCTTATTGGTCCCTGTTATGTAGCTTTTCGTTGCTTGGATACGTTTCTGTTTTTTTCCTTTTTTCCACCCTCGTCATCATCACGTTTGACGCGAGGGCGGGGCAGGGAGGCATTCTCAGTGGGATGGCTTCACCACCATGAAGTTATGAACCCTTGTGCTGTGAGTTCAGAACCTTTGTCCTCAGAACGTTCAGGGTGCGTTTTATTATAGTAGATGCCTATATTTCCACACAGTTTATAGAATACGCTGAGCGTCCGTCCGTGTGACTCCATTTACTCAGGGGCAGTTACGCCAAGTAAAACTTGGTACAGATACAGACCCCTAAATTAGGTGTGGACCAGGTATATTCTATGACAATGCATATAGTCTTTAGAAATGCCCATGACCCGCCATAGAAGCCAACTTTTCAAAATTATTAGGGGTGCTAAGCCCAATGGAAATAACCCCTCCCTGGATACATACAAGGAATTTTCTCAATATTGGGGGTGCGCAAGAACCCACACCACCCACAGAGCTGGCTCCTATGTGACCCGCCCATTCCACGCCCACAACCATGCCCCATTTTCAACAATGCAACTTAGAATTTGCGTGCACCACGTTTTAGAATACACGTAGACAGTTGTGCGTGTAAATTCTAATTTCAATTAATGTCAATAATTGCTTGTTAAGTGCCAATTATCAGCACCGATTGGCTTGTTAACTAAATTGCACACCGAAATTCTGTATACGACTGGATTT